>NC_134367.1:67127545-67435592 GCF_035582795.1 Mycteria americana
CCACAGCCAGTTGTGGGCTTACTCTTTTCGGTTGTCTCCCTTTGTATTATTTGACTCTTTCCTATAACATCCCTCCACAAGTGTCGTGGTTTAGCCTCAGACGGCAACTAAGCACCACGCAGCCGCTCGCTCACTCCCCCCCGCCGCGGTGGGATGGGGAAGAGAATCAGAAGAGTAAAAGTGAGAACACTCGTGGGTTGAGATAAGGACAGTTTAATAGGGAAAGCAAAAGCCACGCGCGGGAGCAAAGCAAAGCAAGGAATTCACTCACTCCTTCCCATGGGCAGGCAGGTGTTCAGCCATCTCCAGGAAAGCAGGGCTCCATCACGCGTAATGGTTACTTGGGAAGACAAACACCATCACTCCGAATGTCCCCCCTTCCTTCTTCTTCCCCAGCTTTATATACTGAGCATGACGTCATGTGGTATGGAATAGCTCTTTGGTCAGTTTGGATCAACGATCCTGGCTGTGTCCCCTCCCAGCTTCTTGGGCACCTGGCAGAGCATGGGGAGCTGAAAAAAAAGTCCTTGACCAGTGTAAATACCGCTTAGCAACAGCCAAAATGTCAGCATGTTATCAATATTATTCTCATACTAAAACCCAAAACACAGCACTACACCAGCCACTAGGAAGGAAATCAACTCTATCCCAGCCGAAACCAGGACAACAAGCCATCAGCAAGACAAACAATTCTCATCTTCTTCTTCACCACCTCCCAGGGCACATGCTGCCTTCAAGGTATTGCATAAGAGGTTCATAGTCTTCTTGACATCTTTGATTCTTTTCACCAAGACTCGATGGATTGAGTTTTGTTCCTCGTTTCTTCTTCCAGATAAGCTCTTTATGCACCTATTTCTCAATTTCATGGGACTAATGAGGTGACTTTTAACACTGCACTGTCCAACAGAGTATTGGGGAGTCACAACACGTACATCCTTTTGGCTGGCTGATACTTTACAGTCACATTCAATATCCTATAGGTTCACTGCAATTACACTGTAATTTGTCTTTGTATCTCACATTTCTGTGATATATAGTTGTACAATGTAATCTGGGCTCTAAAAAATGCATTAATTACTCAGCACTGTGATTATGCATGGCTAATTCATCACTGGTATAGTAAACTTTGGTTACAGGATTTTTTAGTATGGTATTATTAAGTGTGCAGTCAGATATACTATACCTGGATTTCAAAAGCAGACATGAAGAATATTAGACTGTGGGATAAATGCTAAGATATTCTATGTTGTGTTCCATTTTTATTAATGGCAACTGCCATATAATTTGCAGTAAAACTGTTGCATAATTATGCTCTACCATGAAGTGCATCTTCTTTTAGAGTAAGCTTTGCAGTCATTTTCCATAAGATCTCTGTGCAACTGATGATTTTCTGATAGGGTTATCTCCATTCTGATACATTAACTAAATTATGGCAGAGGCATTTCTCTAGCTACAACATCTTAAAGAAAAAAGAATTTTTTTTTTCTTTCTTGACATTCTCAAGGGAAATCTTCTCTTCTGTTTTCCTTGGGGATGGCTTTGTTGCAAAATGATATATTCTGTTCTTTCCTATAGAGGGATGGGTGTCTATATGTCTCTCTTCTTTTCATTTACCCTTTTTATCTGCTCCTAAGCTTTTCTCTTCTGTCCCTCCTCTCCTTGCATTTTTTTACCTCTTCCATCTTCTGTTTCTCTCTCAGCGTAATATGAGCTCTCTCAGCTCTCTCACCCTCCCTGTCTTTTCTTAACAAAAAGTGATAAAAAGACTGCTGGTCCAACAGACTGCTGGGAGGAACCTGTGTTTACATTTTAAGGTCTTTGGGAAGTGCTTGCTTTGTCTTGTGTGTTTTACTAAGCGTAATACAAGAGTCCAGGATCATGATGAGAGCTTCCTTGTGCTACCAAATTACACATAAGTAACGATAGGATGTGCATATGTGATCTGTGGTTGAAATCTCCTTATCAATATGGGTAAGGGAGCTCTTTTGAAAAGCTGAAGGAGACACAGAGCAGGTATCTTACACTGCTTTTAGGGAAATGAGTTACTTCTTCATTTAATGACTACTGCAGTTCACTGTCCAGTATTCAAGTCTCATCTGTAAGGACAAGATTAATTTAATCTTGTTTTAAAGATGTGATTCAGGACACTACATGAGCACTTAATTGTGTACCCTAGGCTATCACACTTGACTTCAGCAGGGTACTCCAGAAGGTCTTGCATCATTATCTGCTAGAATGAAGTATATTTGTGGTTTTATCAGATCATTTAAACACCTAAAATGGTACTAGGTATCTATGTTTAGTGGTCTAAACCACTTCCTTTAGTGAGTTGTTAGACCTTTTCATCTGGACATCTTTTACTCTGGGTAAAGACTTGCAATCAGGATCATACACGCAGTTTCTGTGTACACAGGAATTGCTTATCGGCTAATATGGCTATCAAAGGTTGAAACAAAGATAATACTAAGTTAAGCATTTTTATTTTTGCCACCCTGGTGCAGATATTTGAGGAGTCTCTGTTGGTGAGGCAGTCAGGGGAAAGCACTGGCCTCCATTGCTCTGTGAAATGGGTTCATCCTCAGTGTTGCTAAATTGCTTTCTTTTTACTCTCCGTTTTATTCCTCAAAGTTTTACAGCTTTTCATGCCAATATTTCTCTTCAGAAACTGTGTTCATAGCTTCTTATGAGCACAGCCTCACTCCTCCACTCTGTGCTCTCTTAATCTGTACAACTTAATAGTCAACATATTCTCTTGCTCAAAGGTTAATGTTGACAGCTACAGCTCAAAGTTGGCTGGGACATAGCCACACAGCAGAGCTTCACACAGCTGGTCACGCTCTTGACCAGCTGGCTAAAGTTGAGTCTTAAATGACTAGACTGTCTCTCTGCAATAGATGGAGATGACAAGCCTTTCTAGAAAGTCATTCAGCTGTTTTAGGGTGGAGATCTTCTATTCAGCTTTTGTAGAAGTTTTAAGTTGGGTGAGATAAATCCCAGACTTACAGATCAGATATGGATGTCTGACAGATCAGATATGGATGTCTGACATGCTTAACATCCCCAGATCTACCTGACAACCAACTGCTAGCATGACCTGTGGTGCAGGGACTCGCACTGTGAGGGTGTGAAGGTGGAAGGACTGTCTTACTGTGCCAGATGAAAAATGTTCCAAACCTGCCTCTGGAAGTGGTCAGTAGCAAATCCTGATGGAAGGCTATATGAATAGAGAGAAATAAAACTTAGTCTTCCAACTTCCAGCAGAGATGCCTATTCTCAAAGCATCTGAATTTTCTGAAACTAGGAAGTTCTTTGAAACTGAAGATGTATTTACTTAATTGCATTCCCTTAACTGTATTCCCTTAAATGAAAATGTAGTCCCTTAATAGTAGGGATATATGGCTTTTACATATGGTGTTTACATGTATTTATGTTCATATTTTACTTAGAAACAAATTAAGCTGGAAAATAATATTACTGCATCACTCTGTGGCTATTGGTTACAGGAATATAGCAATTTGGCTTCTGTTCATGTATTTATTATTTATTTACTTATTCCAGAGACTTAAGCAGCCGTGGAAGATGATCATATGCTTGCAGGGCTATGAGCTCTGTGAGCTTGCTGCTCAAGTTATTGCTTTCTGTCTCATCCTAGCCCTGCTCCATTTGCTCCTCTCACCCAGTTCAATACACTGGAAAGTGATAAAAATTTTGCTCATTGCCTATTGTTCCCAGAGTAAAATCTCCCATTGATTCCCATGGACGCTGGATGAGGCCTGAAATGCATGGAAAAAAAAGATATGCTGAGCTGATGGTTTATTCAAGAGAGCAAATTATAGATGAAGCGAGGGCAATTACTAGAATGAAGAGTCCTGACCTGTGCCCAGCCTTGACTCAGGAGTGACAAAGATTATCTAAACTGATCAGAGCTTGTGTTGGATTAAGATATGTTGAGGCTGGCTGTGGTTTGCCAAAAGGAAAAACAAGCCAACATAGAAATGATTTATAAAAGGAAGAAATATTATCACAACAAGCAGCAAATGAATGAATTATTAATTGTTCAGTCCTGGGAGGAAATTACAACACTCTTTAAAGAAGCAAGCATGCTAAAGAAATGGAGCAGTAAGGAAAGCTGCTCTCAAAGAAACAGCAATACTTATTTGACAAATCTGCCAAGGAAATATGAAGCCAGCCTCCTAAATTAAGGTAGAAAGTGAATAATTTGAATGGGACTATTAATACCATTAAAATTGATTGCCTTAAGATTTGTTGTTGTGCTGTTAGATTAAAAGATAGATCAATGTCAGTTTTGTATGGGAGCCCCTCCCACACCGATCAATCAGTGATTCTACAGCTGCTGCCCTCCATCCCTCCCAGCACATTCTTATTTCTCTTCCACCACTTGAGTTAGGGGATGCTCATATCCTTAAGCCCTTTATTTTTCCATGAACACAATCTGCTCCACATGGGGGATGGCAAATAATCCTTGTTATAGAGCCCTCCTACACAGTGCTTACACTATGCACTGTGCTTAGGTGCAAAGTTGCCCTATCTGTGCCCTGAGTTGAAGGGAAAAAGGATACATGAGGGCATTAATAAAGTGCTGAGCTAATGAAAGCTGTTGAGAGGCTGAGATTATTAGCACATGATGGGTAATGCACTGACATGGGTCACTTAAAGGTTGGGGTCTTTTCTTTGTTTTTCTTTCTCAGTTCTGGACACAGACAGAATCAGTTCATTTGTGCCCACAACAAACTCCCACTGACGTGCAGCATGTGGTGTAAACATACAGCTAGTAAGTGGCTTTTTTAGATGAGGAATGTCAGATATTAAAACTGGTAACTACAAAATCAGACTTCAATGTGCTTTATAATGGTGACAACTTTGCCTGATGGAAATCTGACCTTGACCCTTAGCGTGTCCTCCTGAAGCCTATCAATAGTACTGCTGACAATAATATCCCACAAATTTTCAGTATCACAGGGCTTGATTTGTGCCTTGCTATAAAAGCTCCATTAAAGCATTCTTTTACATACTGACTGGATTCAGTTTCCGGGCTCATCCATGTTCAAAGCTGTTCAAAAAACATCTTGCATTATGCAGGTAAAAACCTCAAAAAGAAGAGCATGCGAAGCCATCTACTGTGGACTCCCATGTGTAGGAGGGAGTTGCTGTGGTTGCCTCTGGGCTTGTTGCGTGCTGTTCAGAAGAGTTACCCTTGAGTCTGCTTCTGCCTCCAGGATACCCATGCTGCTGCCACTGCCGTGAACACTTGTGATAGGAAGAAGTTTACCCTCTAGAGTTCAAATCTACTGCAGCATCTTCTGATGCAGCTTGAACTACTGGTCGCTATCCTCTAATGGGCAGATTTAGCAAGTACACATCATATCACCTATTTGTGAGAAAGCGTCAGGAAGGGTGTCTCAAAGGGCCAAAGCCATTGGAGAGGATGTTTTCAGAGTACCCTCAGCAAGTAACTTTGAAACTGGATTGTAGACTGCACCTCAAGGTATGACTAAACTATATGTAGGTATACCTGATAGGAATTTAATCATAGCAGGACAGACTTTCTCTCTGCTTCAGTTGTTTCCCACAGGACTGGACAAGCCCACTTTGGAGTTCGTGCTGCAATAGATTTAATGGTACTAATGTTTGATATAACCAGATTAAGCATTTCAAGACTTATGGACAGCAACAACCTTTCCTGATAATAGTATTGATTCACCGTGTCAGAGACCTGCAGAATCAGGGGATAATTTGAGCCATGACCACAGAAGATAGTGAAGCCTGTGGACCATATCAAGAGTGCTTCAGATGAGCATCTGAACTTCCTGAAAAATGAAGGGTGTAAGTCAAATCCATATGACTGTGGCATCTCACTGAAATCTTTTCATTCCTAATAGTACTTTTGAGGGTGATGATACAAACATAATGATGTGGAATCATATAAATAAATGCATGCAGAAATGGTAAGAAGTTGTGAATTATCCACTAAAATATTCTGCCAAAAATGTAATCCATTCTCATCTTTTTTTTTTCTTTTTTTTTTCCCCCTTGGAGTCTCCTTCTTTCTCATTGTACTGCACCCCAAGCTGATCCTAACTTCAGTAAGAAAACCCAGGGTCAGTGCTCACTGAATTGCTTTATAATGCACCACTTTATATTAGAAGCAAAGCGAAGGGTTACATCCTTCAGAAACGTTGAACTGCATAAATCGGTATATAGGTATATAGCCCACAGTTCTGAAAGAGCTGTTGTAATCTTTTTTTCCAGTTAGGAAGTTTTGGAAATAGGAATTTCTTCTTCCTAATGTTGATTTGATTTCACTGTTTAGACTTAGAAGGTATCTGTACCACCATATTCTGTCAGTGTTTCAAGAACTGTGTATGCAGGTCTAATCAATATGGTGCTAAAATGCTGACAGAAGTCAAAATAGGTTTTCTAGTCTAGGTGTGAAATTTCCCCTAAAACATCCTTACTGTAGACAAGGTGTGAAGTGCAAGGTGCAGCCAGAGCATGGTAACAGCCACCTTCAAGTTTTATATATTCACTCTTTTCTGGAATACATACTTGCAAGAGAATTGGCCTGTTTACAGGAGGAGGAGTTCTCCTGAAAATCCTCTGGGAACTGCCTGCAGTGAATGTGATAGAGCTACATATATTGCTCAAAAATGAGAAGAAGAAAATGTGCCCACTCAAGATGTTAACCAAATAGGACACACTTTCCTCATCTTACACTGTAATTATTCTGACTGCATTACATCTGTTATGCAGATTATGGCAACAAAGAAAAAAATCTGCACTTTAGAAGGGTGTTGTGACCAGCAATAAGAATGGAAATACAGTGTTGCTATTTTCTTTTCCTTTAATATTAACATCCACTAATCCGTTTCCACAAAATGAGGTAATACACAGGAATAAGTAAGAAAAATTGAAAGGCATACCTACATCTCTGTTTGGCAGAATCACCTGATTAAATGAATCCAAACTATTGTTTGTTGGATATAGGACCTTATAGTGAAGGACACATATTTTCAAAGTATTATGCTAAAAAGAAAATCCCAGAAAAGCTAAACATTGATTATAAATAGAATACTCTGTGTCAGAAAACAAATATATGTACATCTTAAAAGAAATCTTTCTAGTTAGATAGCGGTTAAAAAGCTCTAGTCACCAAAAGGTTTGTATGGCATAAAGTATTGAAGGTTTATTCTTTTATGTGTTCAGATAGTGCTGTTCTCTTGGTAGCTTATGACGTTATTTGGCTCATTGATTTATCTTTCATTGATTTGTATGAATCTAGATTTCCTGAGAATGTACTCTGTCTTAGGAGTTTTTTTGGAAGGTATTAAAATGATGAAAGCTGTTGAGTTGATAGCCTTGGGGACTGAAGATATCTATTAATGCTCTGTTGTTTAAGAAAACCTGATGTAAATTTCCACACACTAATCCATTAATTTGTCTCAAGTCTTGCTGGGAGGGAAAATTTCTGGGGTGATATTTGGTCGTCTATGTCCCTTACATCCATGAGTCTCAAGCTGTCATAAAGTCCTGGTGATGACTGGACTTCTGATACATAAAAAAGGATTCAAGCATCACTAACACTGACCCTGAACATCCATCAGATTAAAAGATTCCTTTCAAAATATTTTTATAGAGTCTAGTGATGAATTAAAGAAAACATTAAACTGCTTTCAGAATATCATCTAGTTCTTCCTTGTGTTGCGTTCAGCTGTCAATTTAGAGGTGGAAGGCTTGGTAGCCTAGTATTGTTCCCCTGAGTCATCTAGTCTCTGCATCTGTGAACCTCTCTAGAGCGATTCCATGGTCTGTAGCAAAATACTTACCAGGGGAATAAAGCTGACTAGCTGCAGGCTTCCTTGCTCTGGAATTTAAATATAAAATTGTGTGGCTTTTTGTCTTTCTTTCCAGAAACACTGCTAAGTAAAACCTTGGTTTGTTTTCTGGAACATTATTATGAATTTCATTTAGTGGTACGTTCTAATATTTCTATCAGTAAACACATTTTTTGCAATAAAAGTGGAAGAGTCCTGCCTGTGATAAACTTATTGAACTTTTGTCATATTTCCTCAGGGAAATATTTGCTCTTACTGCAGGAAAAAAAACTCAGAATTTTTATGATAAAATTAGTCTGCAGAGCCAAATGAGTAAGAAGACTAATAGCCTTAAAATAATTGTGACAAACAACAAGAAGGTTTTTAATTCTCCGAGAATTAATAATGTGTTTGTATATTTTTAAACCAGCTTTTTAATATAATATGTAATTTTTTTCCATATGTAAATCAAACTAGCAATTAACTTTATGGCCTAAGCATCCAGGTAGAACTTGGATTACTGGTCTCCTATATGGTTTAATGTATGAGAAGTTGCTTTGCACCTTCTTAGGGCAGATCATTACTTAAAGAGTGAGAGGATCTTAAGGATTAGGGAATCCTGAATTTTGGAATGCAAAGAGCCCCAGGCTGTGACAGTCTGACTTTTGTAAGGTACTCCAGGTGGAGTTCTTAAGACCACTGGTGTCTTTTGGAAGTTTTATTCAAAGAGATTTTAAAAGGTTAAGAGCCTTATTATTATGGAAATACAAACATACTAAAAAAAGCTCCAAAAATAGGCCTTTGTGAATTCCAAAAGAATCCAATCCTTAAGAAACTATATTTGAGAGGTTTGATTCAAATGATATCTAGGAAAATGGATAATAACAGCATTATCAGCATTTCTTTTTCAGCTTTGCTATGATTTCATTTAGTTAACAAAGGATCTTCATAAACTATGATTTATCTTTCACTGTGCATGTTTTTTTATAATGAGGTTTCATCTGGCGACTCCTTCCTTCTATGACTCCACTCCGCAATTTGAATCTGTATGCTGCATATCATTTTATGTAATTAGCCTATATTTAGATACCTCTCTGTGATGGAAGGTTCCGAGACATATGCTTTTTCCTGGAAAAAATATTTCTGTGGCAGCTTTTCTGAACTTCATTTGGACCTGATCTGTGAGCAGAGCCTAGATCTATCTATTGTACGATTTGCAACACCATTCTGTGCAATTTTAAATGATTTCAGTGATTGAGAGCCCCTGAATGTATTTTAACTAGAGAGACATAAACAGCTCGTTTAAGCTGACCTTCAGATGTCCTTTCCTTTACAGTCCTGAGCCAATTTCATAGGTGAACAATATAAACTGTATGCAGTTTGTTACTATCGGATACAGCAGTGAAGTGGCATTCCCCCTTCCCATGGTTGATGCCTGTCATGCTTCGTCAGTGCTGACAAGCAATTATTAGTCTTTGTTTCTTTTATACTATATATTGGCAAAACAATCATTGCAAGGAATTGTAGAGGTAGAAACCATTATCTTTGCACTATAGTGGTAACAGAGCTTTTAGGCTTACTGAAAATATCCATTAGGTTCTGTTCTCTTATCTACAAATGCTTTCTATTTTGCTTTGTGCTATTCCGGCAGTTGAATCACCAACTTTTGCTGCATTAAGAATGGATAACTCTATTCTTTCATTGGGTGATTTTCATTTTCCACTGGTCTTTGTTCAGGGTTGAAGGCATTCTTCATTTGTTTTGAGTCCCGCTACATTAAATATAATTTGGATATCAGTTTTAGTCTCATTGACTTTGAAGATTTTGTTTTCCTCTTAGCAGTTGTGACATATGACATTCCTGTGCAAGTTTAAACAAAGAAAAAAAAAAGAAAAGAAAATAAAACACACTGAGCCAATTTTAGTTTCTGAGCTGGGAGGGAGGTTTTTGAACTTCACTCTGCTAGGTGGTCATATCTGTATGACTCACATAAATCATTGTTTTCAAGTACTCTTAATAGCCTTCAAGAGCTTAAGCAGGATGCAGCCATGGAGAACAAAGATTTTTTTGCAGGTCTCTGAGCTACCAGCACTCCACAGTTATGTCCTCCCACCTGAATTAGAACAGACGCAAGTTATCAAAGGTCTCATCTCCTGCAGGAATTGTCCTTGGTTGAAGACACACGGTTGCAGAAAAACAAATTGCCAGTGCAGGCAAAAGAAACAGTCTTTTGTACCCGTGGAATTTACTTCTGCTCAGATCTCTGGAGAGGTCCAGCACTGGTTCTGGCTATGGATTTTCATTTTCTCAAAAACCCACGTGATTGTGAAACCTCTTCCACCATCCCCATCAGAAATCAGTTCCCTCTACTTGCTTCCTCTTGCCTCTTAAATGTCCTCAAGTTTGCCCTGCTGCCATTCAGGGGTCATCTGTTAGTCTCTTTTGTTGAGCGAGATTGTTTTCAAAGTCTCTTTCATGCTGCCATGCTTGGAAAACATTTGGTAACCTTAACTGGAAACTTCTTCATATCTCCCCTCTTGATTAATTAGCATGGGGCCTACAAAATGAAATCCTGCTTGTGAAGAAGAAACATGGGCATACACACAAAATGAGTTATTTAGAAAGACAGACCCAGAAACTGACTTCAGGACTAAGAAAACATATTTAATGAAGACAGAAAAGGGGGGAAGTATATGCACATTTCCCGATTTGGTAGCACCCACTCTATACTACAGTGTTGCAAGTGCTACAGCTTGGTCACTGTACTTAATGTTAAATCCAAATTTTAATCAAATTCCTTAGGTGTTACTTAGGATGAGGTTTTCTTCTTGCATTTGCTAAAGCTGCCAGAACTATTCAACTCATATAAAACCGAAAAATTGCTTTTCCACACCTCATTTTTGACACGGTGTATGGACAGTTTATATAAAAGTAGTTACGGTCACCCATTGTTACAGTTTTAAAGGGTTTATTCTCTTTTATCTCAACTTCTGTTTCTTTTCTCCTGATATAGAAGAAAGGTTTTATAATCCTATTAGCTTATGTACTGTCATTTGACATCTTTGTCTTTGACATTGTCGATGAACGAGGAAAGGGTCTGTCCAATATATAGCTCCAGTTCATCCCCAGAACTAAAAGATAAGTTGTGCTTTTTTTTTTTCTTCTTTTTCTGGTGGGTTTCTACTGTCACGTTGTCTGACAGTAGAGGAATGAGGAGACTTAGGCCCCTTCTGCTGCATACAGACTGAGATGAGAGCTGCTCCAGGAAGAACAGACTAGCTTGTCAGTGCTTTCTAAACATGAATTATTCTGTCCCCTCATTCCAATCCTTTTCTGTTCGAACACTGTCTGCTCCCCACTCCTGTTCCCAGGTTACTTTTACATCCATATTCAATCCCATTCTCAGCCTGCCTCAAACATAATTTCTCATTTGCACATAGTAGAAATGTTACTTTTATTTTTTCTGACTTGGGACAGACAGCTCTATTTCAGAAATACCTATTATACTTAGGTCTTCTTCAGTTGCAAGATGCTCTTTTCTTCTAGTTGCTTTTAGACAGGAGGACAGGAGACAGTTCATCTGATTGGACTGTCTCTACTGTCATCCTCTTGTGTAGTTTTGCAGGAAGGCTACTGCCTGTCAAAGCTTCCTTCCAGGTGTTCCTTTCCTGGATCACACAGAAGAAGCAGGGAGGCTCGCGCCTAGGCACTTCTCCGAGACACCAGGCCATGCACTGAGCAGCTGCTCTAGCCTGTGACAGTCAACCAAGTACCTAGGGGAAGCTACAGACCTGCCTGCATGAGCTGTACATTCAAAATCCCTCTGACAGGAGACACCTTTCTGTCCTTCTCTAGTCTTTTTCACTCATTATCTACTTCATTTATGTAGTAAAATCTTATACCGCTATGTATCTCACTCCCCACACCAGTAAGGCCGGTGTCACATAGGGGCCTCTTAAGCATTCATATTTTACCAGTAGTACATATTTGAATATGGTTCTTACATCAAGAAAAAAGTATCTGAGTAGTCTCACTTTGTTGTTACTGAACTCCTTTAATGCCATATATATTGCATGTAAGTACCTGGGATAATGCTCTGAAGCACTGAACTCTAACCATGTCCCTTTCTTTTCTCTAAATTGTTTTGTGGAAGACAAGAGTAGGTGCTGGCTACAAACCAGTTCCCAACAAAGCTTCCAAATTGTATCTGGGCTCTGGTGAAGCTGATCACTGGTCCTGCATGGAAAATATCATTGATATATGTAAATATTAGTATTTCACAAATGGAGAGACTAAAACTGTCTCTTAAAATGAAGAACATGTACTAAGAAGTTGTTTTACATATAAAAAACCCTCAAAGTAACTCCTTTGTATTGAACTTCACTCTGTTTTATTTGAAGCTGCAAATCCATGTCAGCAAAGAAAGTGAGATCCTTTCAATATTATATTTAAAAATTAGAACAGTTCTTGCTTATGTATATCAATATAAAATTAAGATTAAGTCTGTGCTGTGGGACAGGAGAGTGTTTTCCACTTCCCAGGTTTGTGTCTGCATCCATGTTCCTTTGCACATTTCCATGCAAAGGACATAAAGACCAAAGAAAGTCACAGAGCACTTGTTTGTACCAGCTCCTAGCTTCTACCTTCACAGATCACATGTTTCTTTCCTCAGAGATATTTGGTTCTGCTTTAAACGCCAGCCTTTACAGTACTTTCACTGCTATGCTGTGTGTGCCTGTGCAATTAATGCAAGTACCATTTACTCACTATGAGTCACTGCCCATCTACTGGCTTACTTCTAAGTCACCAGAGTACTTTTTAGCCAACACCTTTTCCCCATTTTTCAAACTGACCTTTGTTCACATCTTTCTTCAATTCTCGTTCTAGAAACAGGAAGGTGAAAAGAACACTGAGACTATTAAAAATACAAACAATGTGAGTTGAAATAATAAGAAATAAGAAGACAAAAATAAGAAGACAATAAAAGAAAAAAGAAGACAAAAAAAATTTAAATTATTTCTTCTTGCTTGCTTGCTTACTTGTTTTTTTTTTTTTATTTTTAATTAATATTCTGCTCTCAGTGAACTAAAGTATCCTAAAAATGCATGAAGGAAAAGCAGCTGAGGCAGAGATTTGTAAATGTAAAAAGGGCAGTTATGTGTGTAACTCTTACCAAAATCTACCAGTGTCCAAATGCCCTTTGTGCTTTAGAAAATCTCTCTCTGAGATCCTTTTTTGCCAGGTTTGAGCCTTCAACCTGTATTTATGGTCATTATAAAAGCCCTGTGAGCAGGGACTTAAGCTAGGAAAGGCTGACATTCCCTCTAACTCTGGTGGCACTAGGAGGTGCTGCCGAATAAATACCTTGAAATGTGTAATAGCAGTCCATGTTGAAGTTTTGAGAAATCTTTTCTATTAGCCCCCATCTGCTTTTCAAGCAGAGGGGGTAGGGGTCTATTAGATTAAGATGCTTCCTGCTGGCTCCTGCTGTTGTCAGCCAGGCTATTGTATACGATATTTACGTTCACCTCACCACTTCTAATTATACCTTTTCTTGAAGCCATTGGATGCACTCTTATTCAAATATTCTCTCTTGATTTGTCACTGCAGAATAGACTGTGGTCCCCTCCTTCATTATCCTACATCTGATTTGATGATCTTAGACTTTTATGCACCTTACAGTTTAAGATAAGTGCTGACAGAAGCAGCTTGGGTACTTATAAGTAATTTTTAACCTTCAGCAGTGCAATTAGTGTATATCAGCAAGCTTCTCACTGGTCAATATGGAAATATAAATAACACTTTGCTTTAAGATTTCATGAGCACATACCTCAGTATACTTTCAGCTGGTAGGATCAGCATGGTGAACCACTGACAACTTTTAGCTGTATGATGTTTTTCTGAGGTTCAGCCATATAATTTAGCCTGAAGTGGCCTGGGTTACAACAGTAGCTATGCTATTATTAGAATAGCTGTTCTCACAGTGATATGGTTAACTGAGCAAACTAAGAAGTACTTGACCTGTCCTGACTGATTTTTTAGTATTACATTCACAAAACCCCGTTTTTAAAACATGCTATTTGTTTTCCTCCCACAGCATCTGCGTGGTGCCAGTTCCATCAAAACAGCAAGGGAAAACCAGATATCCAGCAGGGAATGTCAAATGAGCAGGTACACAGGCTATAAAAAATGAGAAAATACTTATAAACTTGGCAATTTTCAGAATTTTATATACAGTAAGATATAATTTTTGTGATAGATGGGTGTTTTTTTAAGTTGATGGTAAAATTTAAGTATACTCCCTGCTTTCCAAGATTTCAGTTCCAGAGTAATGCATTTAATGGCAGAGATGATCTTAAATTCCTATGCTTGATAAGTCTCATGACATTTGTGTCTAAAATTTTCGTGCATAAGAACGTTTATATGGGAAGAGTTTGCATACTTATTCCATTTGCCTTAAGCCAACAAATAAACCTGAAAAAAAGATAATCCGTATTTCAGTAGCAGAAAATGAATTAATGAGTTGAAATATTCATGGTCATTCCACCCTTTGAAACAAAATGAATTTGAGGAGGACATAACTGTTCTCAAGAAGGCAATCAGTAAAAGAATAGACCTGTCAAACAAATACTTCACGTTGAATTATTCACTGTGTTCTAACATTTAATTAACAGATGAACACAGTTGTCCTTGCTCGTGTCCAGTTATAGGAAACCATTATGTGTTCCCTACCATGTCTCCTCAATCAGTTAAATACTGCAGGAAGATCTGTGTTGTGAGGAAGCTGGAGCCATCGATGTTTATTAATTCATGACTAGTGCTTGAAACACTGACCACAGAAATAAAGCCATGAATTTGAGAAGGAACTGCCCATGTATTATAGCTGGCCCTAACAGATTGTTTGGTTCTTGGCAGAATGTTTTTGTTCTCTGTCTGCTGACTGACGGTGTTTTTTAAAAAGAGAAGCTAGCATTTAGAAATGGAACAGCCCAGCTGTCTGATTGCTTTTTGGATAATCCCTTTGATACTTTGTCACTGAACAAAACAGTCAGGTGTATGGGCTGTGAATAAAGACATTTCATTTGACACGTTGCCATGTTTGGGATTTTTGGATCCCTGGAATTTGCTTTTCCTTTGTCAATGAATCCTTACTTCTGTCAATTTGGTTTGTCGTCTACTGCAAATTAATTCCATTTCACCCCAACAAATTTTTAACTGGCAGATCTAATCTGAAAAGTCACAGTTTGAACTTGGGACCATTTGCTTCTGAATTGCCACAGAAATGACACACACTCATTCTAAATTGAGAAAAAAAATATTTAAAAGCTTGAAAAATATTAAGCCTGAGGCTGCTTGTCCTTTATGTATCTGCTAGTAAAAGGAAAAGACTTTAGGGGATGGTTCTTTCAGCTTTTGCTGCAGAATGACAGTTAAAAAGGAAATAAACTAGAAATAGACTAGAAATAACTCCAACCAGGCTTGTGATGTGTTTCAAAGAGGTACCATATTTAGGCCAGTTATGATGAAAGTTTACAGCTATCAGGTGACAGTTCAGCTTGGCAATAAATATGACCTCTCTCTTTTATTCACCATGCATAGTCTTTTTGTAAAAGTATTATTATTATTGATATTGAGATATTTGTGCACCTTTAAAACTGCTGAAGTTCTCTTCTTCACATTTCATTTGGCAAATAGTTGTGATTCCACCTTGCTCGTATCCTGGATAAGCAATTGAATGAGCCATGTAAGGGCCATATTGGACGGCACAGGGAGCATTGAATCAGTGATAACAAGTAATGCATTGCAACATACTTTATCATGTGTGTTTCAAAGTATCTTGTTTGACATTGGCAGTAACACTGCAAATATATGCAAAATAGAAGTCAGTCTGGACTTAGTGCTGTCTTGGGAAAACTTTACAATATTTTGCTCTCAGTCAGCTGTTAGTCAGCTGCAAAACACAGGCACTGAATCCATTGGTCCATGTGAGGAACAACCAATGTGGAAATTACAGTTCCTTAATCCTAATAAATTGTCACAGTCATGAAACCAAACTGAAATCTTTATCATAAACACTTAGGGAAGTCAAAGCCTTTCCCAATTCAGATTGCGTTAGACTAAAACTAGAATATTTGAACACAAAATCTCCCCCTGCCAGGGCCCTGAGAGCACTTGTAGGGCTGATGTGGCTCTGCTTGTCCTCAGCTCTGTTGTTTGCATTTCGTGGATTAACCTTGGACTCAAGGTGTTGCCTTGCTTTTGCCAGAAGATCACTGGACAGTCAGTAGGAGCTGCTGCTGCCGTCACCCTGCCCTGCTCGCCTTGCTCCGCTGCCATGGGACTGTGCTCTGTCGGCGAGAGCTTGGCCCTGCCTGCGCGGGGGCTGCTCCTGGCCTCCCTTCCCTTCGGGAGCCACCTGCTCTTGATGCTCCCTGACAATCCTTTCTTAGCTATGCTCGTTTCCTTGCTTGCTAAGGAAATCTCTTATAATTATTTTATCACATTTTAGCCTCTTTCACTTTTTATTTTTTTCAAAAGCAGATACATGGTTATTGCATATTAAAAATTGCTATATGTTACAAATGCATTGTTGATATTTGTGAACAAACGCAAGTTCTGCTTTTGAATGGGTGGCCTTCTTTCTGTTTTCATGTGAGCCGCATAAACTATTTCCAGAATGAACTTGGCCATTAGTTCCCAACATGCTGTTTATATAGTTTGGAAGATAGATCATGAAACAGCAGATATCTTTGTTTTCATTAATAGTCATAGATTTTTAATCCAGAAGAGACTGTTGTGTCATCTACTTGAGCTCCCAGTAGCACTGCTAAAATTTGGGTTACTGTCTGGGTTCTACCTTCATATCTTATGACTGAGATCTTAAGACCGACACTCCAATTTATTAGTATGATTAAATTGGTACAGACTCTTTTGTTTCCATTTAGTTATATTGGTTACGTGGTGGGCAAAAAAACTTAACTGCAAATCTACATGTATGTGTATTTTCTCTGCTTTTCACCCATACTGATTCACCACTGGCAGTTTGACCTGCTAATCCTCTACAGTGAACTAGCAATGCAAAGATGTCACATTTCTTTAGAAGATGTCGTCCCCAGGCAAGTCCGTCTCTGATGAACTGGACATGGCATGATGGAGCATCAGTGCTAGGTGATTGAGACTGCTTCATGAGCTCTTTGATATACCAGCCCAGAAAGCACCCAGAAACACACCAAACAAACACTCTTGTAGGACTGTGATGCTTGATGGGCTTTTCAGGAAGCTGGAAGCAAGGGCTTCACCCAGTCTCAGCATGCAAAGGTGATTATGTATAAAGAGATAAATTCTTATCCTGTGGCCTGTGCTGGATATTTTCCTCCAACTGCCTCCAACACAATTCTGTAAGATGTCTAAGAGCCTTGTACCTCAGTTTTGTTGCTGGTCCTTTCTGGGAAGCAGACTTTAAGTGCAATATGTGACAGAAGCTGTGAAGGAGCTTAGGAAGGCTTGTGGAAGAGAGGTGAGTTGGTTTAAGTTGGCCTGGGATTTTGTAGAGGGTAATGGCTGAACTGTAGAGGAAGCAGGAGGTTATAGAAGTGTGAGAACAGTCTGTTTCATGCTGCACAGGTTTGTATCCTCACTAACACTGTCTTTCAGGTGCTTCTGCAGACTGGCAAGTAGAAGTGGTGACTATGTGAACCTGAGCTGGAGGCTCATCTGTCCCATATTTGCAAAGGATGAGGCAGAACAGGCTGGGCTGACAAAAGCTGGTTACAGCCAAAACAGATGGGCAGGTACATCTGGTCAGAAATGTTCTGTCATTGCTTGCTGTCACCTTGGGCCCAAGCAGACTTTGATCCTGCCCCTTGGTGTTCACCTGGCAGTGACAGAGCTGGGACCCAACACCCCATCCCTAAAAGTGGGAGATGGATTAGGCAGCTATGCTGACCTGTCCAGGCTGATCTCTACCCAAGACCGTGAGTGTGCTCATGGAGGTGCTTCCACTTCATTAATGAGGGGTTCCTCTTTGCTGTGATCGGCATGTATTCTGTGATGTGTGCATGGCACCAAGGCAGCCCAGGAAATGGAGTTACATGTGGCTGGGGATTTCTGAACATCAGCTTAGATAGCTACTGTTGCTGAGCTGTAACACGGTCATGACGATGGTGGTGTGGTGTATGCTTTATGCACAGCCCAAGCACTGGCAAATTCCCTGGGAGAGTGCTTGTATTTTAAATTTTTCCACTGGCTCTTTAGGGAAGGGATCAATGTCTCTTCAAGCTTATCAATATGGATAGCTGAGGAATTTAATGCTCATGATGTACCAAAGTGTCCTCTTACAGATCAGCTCAGAGCCAGCTGTTATACCAAACTCATAGTCTTCATCTAACAGGGTTAATGAGACTTTTCGCTATTTAAAGAACAAGAGATTGGGTTAAATGTGCAACCACCAGCAAAACAAAACAAACCCCAGACTTTCAGGCTAGGCTTATTGCATTACACTAAATGATGTTAGGACTTGGGTCCAGGCACTGGAAGAAAATATTCTGCACAGATGCATTGCTAGAAAAAAACCCTTTGGATTCTGAGTTCAGCCAACTTGTACTCTCTCAAGTAACTTCTGGGGACAGTGTTAGGAATTAGCAGAGACCATGGATCATTCCTGGCAGGAAGCTACAGAACGGAAGGAGCCAGACTATGCCATTGACCTCAGGGCCAGGGAATGGGCCCTGGCATTGTTTGGTTTAATGGTATAGATACAACCTCAGGATAACAATTTATAAGTCAAGATGTTTAAGAAAACTCAAGTATGTTTAGAAAATAAACATTATCTCATGGACAGCTTTGAACAGACTGTTATGAACTTTCTCACTCTTTCAGGTTTGGCAAGATGAAAATACAGTACAAATAGGTTTTTTGTGGTATTTTGTTGTTTTGTCTCCTGGAATTTATGCAGAAAAATACATCTGAATAGCTTGCTGGGAATGTCTGGCCTTAAATGGAATGGGTACCAACCATTTGCAAACTGTAGTAGGTCAGTCTTGCTCTCATTTTCAGTTGAATGGTCTCAGTCACTCCTCAGTTTCTAACAGGTCTATTCCACCTATTCTATTCTTCTTCACACTCCTAATGTTTATAACACCATACTATTTCCAAACACTTTAAAAGTAAAAGTTTAAAAGAAATTTAGTGGCTTTTGATTTTTATTTTTATTCAAACTCTAGCAATCAGGTTTCAGCATAGGCGCAGTGGCCATGGCAGTTCTTACTGCATTGGGGTGGCACCTGTTAATAGTTGATGTGCATTGGATAGTAACAGCAATAATATTTTGTTTAACCATAGGAAGTATTTTTGCCTTCATAGTTTAGGCTTTGAGTTACTGTCAGATCTGCTTCCAATTACCAAATTATCTGTTTCTTCTGGCAAAAACTTTTTGGTTGGAAAAGTAAACAAATACTACATACAGTTTTTGAAAAACCTTATGTCAAACAGCAAAAATTAGTTTAGCCTACTGTCCCAGTGCAAGTGCCTGGATGTTAAACTACAGTGCTTGGAACATTTTTTTTGGTTAAATGTCTGGAATTTACCTAATTTTACAATCATACAGCTAAGCTTTTTCTGTTATAAAGTAGAATTACCAAATGTAAGCTTGTGGAATGCTTTTCCTTCCTATCACTGAACATCAAACATCAGGGACCATTCTGTTTAATAATTGGAGATAGAACAAAATGACCAAAGCACAACACCAAAGCTGCCCAAATAATGTAATAATATGCCCTTTGGTTGCTTTCATTCAGAAGCATTATCAGGGGAGACTGATGTTATCATGCAGTCCTTCATCTTCAACAGAGTAGGCTGCTCAGATGAGGATGGTGCACTGCCTGTTGGCACCAGTCATATCTGCAGGTTGTACTGAAGTATTACAAAGGAGGACAGCTATAACGTACTTGTTATTGAATTCCTGAGCAGCTTTCAGTGCATCAGTCTCTGATGGGAGTTTTGGACAGAATATATCTCTTCAAGGCAGCCACATTCTTAACTGCATACCTGCAAACAAGATTCCTTGTCAACCAGCTCTGGTGCTTGCAGTGATGGTTCCTGCTGTGCTGCCCTCTTCTCTCGCAGGACATGTGGAGGGGATCTTAATGAGTCACTAGGGCTCCTCTCGGGAAGCCCACTAGAAGAGTGTGCTCCCGGGAGCTGTGGTCTCTTTTGTATCTGAAAGCAGATCTGGGGTGGTAGAAAGCTTGTGTAGTGGCACGTGGTAATCTAACGCTACAGTGCAGTGAGAATGGTTTGCTTCAAATTAGCCTTTGGACACATGTCACAATTGAATTTAGTAACTATGTATATATGATAAAAGTAACTGCAGCTCGCTGTGCATTAAGCAATTAGTTGCTGTTCTGGTTTTGGCTGGGATAGAGTTAATCTTCTTCATAGTAGCTAGTATGGGGCTATGAGTTGGATTTGTACTGAAAACAGTGTAGATAATACAGGGATGTTTTCATTATTGCTGAGCAGTGCTTGCACAGAGTCGACGCCTTTTCTGCTCCTCACCCCACCCCACCAGCAAGGAGGCTGGGGGGGCACAAGAAGCTGGGAGGGGACACGGCTGGGACAGCTGACCCCAGCTGACCAAAGGGCTATTCCATACCATATGGCGTCATGCTCAGCATCTAAAGTGGGGGGGAAGAAGAAGGAAGGGGGGGACATTTGGAGTGATGGTGTCTTGTCTTCCCAAGTAACTGTTATGAGTGATGGATAACAGTTCCCCTGCTTTCCTGGAGATGGCTGAACACCTGCCTGCTGATGGGAAGTAATGAATTAATTCCTTGCTTTGCTTTGCTTGCACGCACAGCTTTTGCTTTACCTATTAAACTAACTGTATCTCAATCCATGAGTTTTCTCACTTTTACTCTTTTGATTCTCTCCCCCATCTCACCTGGGGGGGAGTGAGCGAGCAGCGCTGTGGTGCTTAGCTGCCAGCTGGGGTTAAACCACAACAGTCCTTTTTGGCACCCAGCATGGGGCTTGAAGGGTTTGAGATAACAACAGATTTGATTGGAATATGCTAGATCAAATTTATAGCTGTTATTACCGTTTAGCTATTAATCGGCAGGCTTCTGTGCTTGCCATGGGGCTTGCTTGCCTTACTGCGTATTAGAGTCTAGTGCTCGTTAGTGGCTGCTTTTTGCTTTCACTGCTTGCTGTACTGCTTATCACCTTACTCTGCTGTGCCTGGGAACATTTTGATAACAGCAATGGCGATGCGCCTGGGCTGGCAGATGGCCAGGGCATCACTGCTGTTTCTGTGCTGCTGTACTGGACAGGCTGGAACTCCAGTGTGAACTCAAGTCGAAGGGACTGTGACCTGTGGACGAGTCCACACAGGAGCAGGACACCCCTAAGCGTCTGTGGCCGTGGATAAGCCCATGCTAGAGCAGGTACATCTCGAAGCGTCTGTGGCCGTGCTTATGTCTGTGCCACAGCAGGTATACCTCTGAAGGGACTGTGGCCAAGGGTAAGTCCACGCTGGAGAAGGTGTGTCTTGAAGCATCTCTGGCTGTGGTTATGTCTGTGCTGCAGTGGGTACACCTTGAAACATTAGTGGCTGTGGATGAGGTCATGCTGGAGCACCTCAAAGAGTGTGGCCATGGATAAGCCTACGAAAGAGCAGGTACTCCCCTGGAGGGACTGCAGCCATGGGTAAAGCCATGTTGGAGTAGGTTTATTTCTGAAGGGACTGTGGCTGTGGGCAAGGCCATGCTGGAGCACGTATCTCTCTGAAAGCATTGTGGCCTATGGAGAAGTGCACCTCCAAGCAACTGTGGCTGTGGATAAGTCTGTGCTGCAGCAGGTATACCCCTGAAGAGACTGTAGCTCATAGATAAGGCTCCACTTGGAGCAGGTAAGGGACTACAGTCTGTGGATAAGTCCAAGCCGGAGCAGGGGCAAGGGGAGGAGTTCATTGCAATGTTAAACACAATGGTCTGGACTAAAGGGACCAGGGGTGGAGATTGTAATAGAAATAATACCTTTAAATTGTTGTAATTTGGGATTTGAATTGCATGTTATGGGAATTACTATAGTGGGAACCCCTGTTGCTAGCCAGGCAAGGAGCAAGGGGAGGAGTTCATTGCAATGTTAAACCCTATAACCTGGCCCAAAGGGACCAGGGGCGGAGATTGTAATGGATATACCTTTAAATTGTTGTAACCCATGATTTGAGTTGCATGTTATAGGAATTACTATAGCAGGAACCACCCGAACTAATGGAGGACAAGCCTTACAAGAAGCACTGCAACTGAGACAGTGACCCGACCTGAGCTGGCTTTGGTGCCCAATAACTCCACACAATGCACCACCTCTCCTGTCCTGAGTGACCACCATAACAGATGGAACCTAAAGTCATGGACGAAATGAACTCAATGGACATTTGTGGATGTTTGTGGACATTTTATAGACATTTTGCAGGGGTGGTCCATAGACTAAGGGAATGATATCTGTATTATATCAAAGGATGGGAAGTGTGGTGGTGGTTAATGAGTATGTATTGGATAGTGTGGGATCTGAGCATGACGTAAATGGTATGGAATAAGGGGTGGAGAATGTGCTGGTTTTGGCTGGGATAGTTAATTTTCTTCGTAGCAGCTAGTATGGGGCTATGGTTCAGATTTATGCTGAAAACAGTGTTGATAATACAAGGATTTTTAGTTGTTGCTGAGCAGTGCTTACACAGCATCAAGGCCTTTTCTGCTTCTCACCCCACCCCACCAGCGAGTAGGCTGGGGGTGCACAAGAGGTTGGGAGGGGACACAGCCAGGACAGCTGACCCCAGCTGACCAAAGGGCTATTCCACACCATATGACATCATGCTCAGCATCTAAGGCTGGGGGAAGAAGAAGGAAGGGGGACATGTTTGGAGTGATGGCGTTTTTCTTCCCAAGTAACCATTACACGTGATGGAGCCCTGCTTTCCTGGAGATGGCTGAACACCTGCCTGCCCATGGGAAGGAGTGAGTGAATTCCTTGTTTTGCTTTGCTTGTGTGCACGGCTTTTGCTTTCCCTATTAAACTGTCTTTAACTCAACCCAAGAGTTTTCTCACTTTTACTCTTCCGATTCTCTCCCCCATCCCACCAGGGGGGAGTGAGCGAGTGGCTGCATGGTGTTTAGTTGCCGCTGGGGTTAAACCACAACAGTTGCTTTTCAAGTTCTTCAAATGATGTGTGTTTTCTAAACAGTTTACTGCGTGCTCAGCTTGGCTTTATAGCAGCCAAACTTGCCGCATATCTGATATAAGTGCACAAAAGCAAGGAAATTGCAAGCTTTCACTGCTGGACAGTTCTAGTCCTCTGCTGGTTGTGACCCACTTTGATTTAGCACTTACTCACAGGCCAGCAAACATACAGAAAGGGATGGCATTTTAGATTTAGGAAGATAACAAGGTCCCCCCTTCTTTTCTGAATAGCAAAAACCTGTAATGCAAAGCTCACTGCGTTAAGACACCTACCCTTATTTCTCTGAACAGAGTAAGAAATGCTGGGTGTAAAATGGATCATACTCTAATTGATAGTCTTGTCCATCATCGACTTAAGAGACTTCATTCTCCACATTGTATTTCCAGGTGCCTTCTCCAGCACATTGTAAAACAATGCTCACATGAGGACCTTGGTACTTCTCTCAGGAAACTACTGCAGATTCAGCAAGTGAAGCCTATTGTGTGTAACAGTACGAAGGACAGTGAAGAGGTGGTCTGAGCAGCTGAAGCTCAGAGACACGGGTAGGTAGGGATGACATCCATCTCTGCTTGCCCCAGAGAGAGTCAAAGTACCATGTATCTTGAAAGTAGTCCAGTTCCTCTTACTTTTACAAACATTTTGCTGTTTATTTCATGGAAAAGTTGCTTACTTAAAATCTAGTAGTTACAGCTATTACTACTGAATTCACAGAAAACATACCTATGTTGTGGGGTCATTCAAAAGTGTCGGTGTATCAAACATCCTAATAAATAGATATATTTTAAGACATTGAAGAACAAGAAATAAAATTCTGTTGTGACCAATTAAACCCTGAAACAGTGACAGGGAATGAGACTGTCACCTCCACTAAAGTCTGCTTTCTACTGCTTTGGATGATGCAGGAGCTATGCATATTTTTAACAAGTACCATATGCACCTCACTTTCCCTAATTATTAGTCTTCCCTGACTGCAAAGGGAAACCCACATGAAAGAAAATAATGACAGAATCTGAGGAAAATGTCCAAGGTCCTTGTGGGAAGTAATAGGAAAGCTCTGAATTGGAAATCATCTCTGCCAGATACTAAATTGGTGGGCAAGTTTACCCTTTCTAGGCCCGAGCAGGACACTAAAACTTTTCAGATGCTGATTCAAAGGAAGAAGGGAGGTTAAGTGGGCTGTCAGCAGCTGCACAGGGGGGAGATGATGACTGACTCTGAGGGGCACATAAGCAAGCTGAAACTAAACAAACAGTCTCACCTACCTCCACCTAACCTAGAGATGGAAGTAGCAGGATAAAGCTGAATTTACTGAGGCTCAGATGGAAAGATGAAAGCTGAGGTAAGGGTCTTTTGTTTGTTTAAGCCCTTTTATCTGTGTTTGAGTGAATAATGCTTTGTTTTGGAGAAGCTGGCTTGGGGTCACTTCAATTCATCTGCTGTCATAGGCTCTTGGGAGAAAAGGCATATTGATGACAAACACAGTTGGGTCTGTCAGTTGAACCTGAGTAGTAAATGAGATGTTGCCACCAGGATTTCCAGTCTGAGAGTGGTGGTACCATATGGCTCTATCCACAGAAAGTTGAAGGTAACAAACCTCTTCTCAGGAAAGTGTGCTTGAGAGGTATGAAAAAGCACTTCTGTATAGCTTATCTGTAGTTGCAACTAACCTTACAATTCTTTCAGTTTAAGAAAGAATTCAGGACTTCAGTGGAAGTCCTTTCCTCTAATTGAAGCAATTTAAAAAAGGACAAACATTTACTTAAAAATGTGTAAAATGTTAGCATCTTTGGCTTTCTGCTGACAGTTGATGTGCACAACAAATGATCCAGAACTAGCATACCTCAGTTCAGTGCTTAAAAAGGAATATTTGGTAGATAAGTTACTATATGGGGTTAAGTTTTGTTCTCAATAGCTGGATTTCTGCTCACATGGTTTAAAAATATTTGAAGAAATGTAATTTGCAATGGCCTTAAAAGATGAAATTTTTATGTTTATTTAAGGATGTTATCTTCCTTGCAATTTTCTTTGAAGCATGACCTGTAAACACCTAGTAGCCAGTATCAATTACATGTTCCCAATTAATGGAACGCTCCTGAAATCAGACACCACCCCTGCTGGCAGGGGTGGGTGTGTGGCCCAGGAAGGTTTCAAATCACCTTTTTTAACAGATCAAGACAGATGTCATCAGTTGAAATTACAAGTAGGGGTTTTTTTTTGTGTGTCAATAAACAGGAAGAACAAGAAGGTATGTCGAGTGCTCATTAACATGTATGAAGCATTAGAAAATCTAGCAGCAAAATTGTTTCAGGTTATTATTGGTTGTCTGCTAGAAGGCCACAGACTGGAGGTTATGGGAAAGAAAAGGCAAACTACTTCACCCCAGTCTTACTTTTGTATTTGTAGTTTAAAGGGACCTCTGTTTTTGACTATTACAGAATGAAAATGAATGAAAATTTGATCTTATTTTGTTAACTTTGAGTTATACAGTTTGTTTCACTGAATCTAGAAAGGAACTGTTTTCCTTTTCTTCATAAATGTACTGTAAGTAAATGTTTAAACTGGAACCTGCAGGGTTAGAAATTCATATTTAATGTTGTTGCAGGTTCATCAGTGTATCTCTTATTCCACGACTGATATGCCAGATAGCAGATTTTTCTTTCTTTTGAAGGGAGTAAGTGAGGTGTAAAAAACAGTTGAAATAAGTTTTAGAGTTCATGATTAATGTTTAATCTGAAAAAATATTTAACAGCTTCAGAAGGGAAATTATCTATGGTCTGTCTAGAATTAATGTCCTACCACCTTAACAGAGAGGAAGGGCCACAGACCTTGAAATACAAAAAATGCCATGGAATATCAAAGAAAACAAGTAGTTCTTGGAGTAACAAATCTGTAAGACTCATTTCTGCAGATCTGTTTTGTGTTCTTTCTTTTGGTTTTAGGTGCTAAAAGGTGGGAGCTATAACAGAGGGGTTTCTTGGTGTTGAAGCTTGCTTAAGAGTTTTCTCCTATGTGTGTCAGATCTCTACTATGGCATGACTTGATAATGCAACACATCCTTCAGACCCACTTAATTTATTGGAATATATATCTTTCTCCACTCCTCTGTCAAGTCTGGCTGAATCATCAGCTACTAAATCCAAAAGTCACTGGAGATGGAGGGAATTCAAGGCAAACTGACATGCACGTGCACACAAGTATTTCTGGGGTGATCCCTTGGCCTTTACTACATTAAAAGAGCTATAAAGGTGTCTTGTAGTATGCACCTGATTGTGTCTGGGAATAGGACTTGAAGACCCTCTTCCAGACATCTCACTGGTGTTCAGTGTTTCCTCAGACAAAAGAACACCTGGAGGTTTCTCTGGAAACCATCTGTGGCACCTGGGGCAGGTCCAAGTTCTAACCTGATGCCAGAGCCCAGACAAAGCCAGCTGTTTGAACATCCTTTCCTGAAGACTCTGGAGAAGTACTGTCCATCATCAGTCTCTGACTTCCTGAGACTCATAGCTCTCTGTCAGGGAGCAAAAGACATTTTCCTAAACATAAATGTGATTTTAGAACAAAGGTCTTGAACCGTCATACTCTGAAAGTTTGGAAAATTTGCAACTAAATGCAAAATCTGCCATTAGATTTTTTTTTTAAAGCATATAATAATGTATGTTAGAAAAGAAGCATATTAGGAAAGTCAGCTTACTGCAAAAACTTTGGCCCATACCATATTCATCTCAAAGGTATGTATAAGACCTGATGAACATCTAGTATATCTGTCTGTAGCTATTAAGCAACTAACACTCATGCAGCATGAAAATTGCTGGTTGATATCCTGATTTGAGAAGCTGAATCATTATTTAGACTCATGTGTCTGTGACTTGGCTGAGTCAAAATAACTGGGACGGCTTTCAGAAGTAAATGTGTCTATTAACCCCTCAAATAGATGTAGCCTTCCTTTTGGACTCTCAAGCTAAAATCCTTGAAGTTTTTTATCACTTAACCTTGCTTTAAATAGGAGTTAGGCATCTAATACCTTTGAACTTAAAGCTTTGCAGTCCTGGGTCACAATGTGTTTCTACTCTCTTCCTGTGTCACTAATCTACACATTTGCTGCAATACAGGAGACTTCTCCTTTCATTTTTCCTCATACAGAGGTAATTCAGTCAGTCCTAGATTTTGTCTGGACTTGCCTTTTTCTGCTGCTGGACTAGACAAAATCAATATAGTAGCTTTTTTTTCAATTTTTGCTGGACAATTTCAAAAAATTCAAAGGCAAATAAATAGTTGGAGAAGCACAGTTTCTCTTCTCGCCTCCCCTTTTTTTTTCATCATCAGACTCTACTGATGATGTATTATGCTATCCTTGCCCTTTTCCATTCTAAAACTACTTTAGAACAGCAATAGAAAGGATCTTCTTTGCACACCTCACACTCAACTCTTCCTTGTTGTGGTACATCTCAGTCATGGTGTGACACTGGGATGAAATAAAATGTTGAAAGAGGACTTCTTCTGTCCAGCATTCCTGTGAGATTGTTTTCTTTTTTTGTCCCTTAACTGCAGTGCTAGAAGGTATCATCTGAGAAGTCACCTGCCTGCTCTCCCCAGTTTTGCCTATGTCATGAATTGAAACAATGAATCCAAGACAACCTTTTTTTCTTCCCTTTCTCACTTGATGTTTAATCATAGTCTTTCCCAAGGGACAAGTTGGCCTCCTGTAATCAACTCATGTGCTTTCTAGGCTGCCCAGAAAGGTCACCAAAGATGTCTCTGAATGTCTTCTTCCAAACTTGGAGGGTTATCACAGAGGTTTGAGAACTGGCTGTTAATTTGCTAGTTTTGGGTTGTATAATCTTAATTTGAAATTCTGGAGGTACTGTTCTACACCAGGATGAGGAGGAGTGAGGTTCTTTCTGGGTCTCAGTAAGAAAGGCATAACAGCAAGTAAAATAAGGTAGAAAGTAGGAAAAGAAATATAGCTAGCAAGCCAATGTTACATTCCTTCAGATGGTGTGAACCCCACTTTTATGCAGCATCAGGCAGACACCAGTTGGGCAGCCATGGCATGCTATGCAGGATTCCCATCCGTGGAGAGGTTCAACCTCCCTCTATATGGTGGCTCCTTGTATCTGCAGTAGCAAAACTCTAAGTTCTCTTGACAGATAGGAATATTATCTCTTTCTTAATACCCACCAGAGCATATCTAGCTACATGTACCTAGGAGATGTATCCAGGAACAACACATACCCAGGGTATTCCAGCACGTTCCCGTACATCGTTATATGCATGGGGTTATACTGCAGTCACTCATGTTAGCACACAGGTTTCTCAAGCCTTACGTAGAAGGCCTGGTATAGCAGCTGTGGCTTGCTCAAGATCTCTAACTCCCTGAACACATGGTCTTCTGCAAGACTCTTAATACAGGTACTTATTAGTATCCTGAAAAGTTGGTTTCCTCAAGTTAATTGAAACTGATTCAGAGGAAATCCTCTAACTATTCTAAGTGCATTTTTAAAAATGTCATCAACTGCTTTTCTGTTAATGTATTCCTATAAAGATCACTAACTCTGTCATTGCAATATAGTAATAACAATGGAACAATTATGTTATTTGAGATTAGAGGCCTTCATAAATTTATAAAAATAATTGTATAAAGCTTTTCAGTCATTGTATAGGTTGATGATCAAAACTAATTTCCTTAAAAACATCTAGTAGAGATTCTGTGTTTTGGAGGGTATATCATTCTCCATTTTTATTTGCCAGTAGAACAGCACCCTGTCAAATAATTACTGCCAAGGAAAAATCTGATTCCTCCTTACCAAATAAAGAAATGATTGATTTAAAAAAAAAAGAATCAGGATCTTTTTTAAATTATCACATCTGTTTGTGGTGTGTTTATGTGTGAGGGGGATGGGAATGAAGAGACATATGAGGTAAATAAAATATGAACTGTTTTTTGTGGAGTTACTTCCACTGATGAGATCAGAAAGGGTGAATGTTGAGTTTTCTACCTTTTTTTTCCCCTGTCTGTTTCAATTGTATTTTCAATTGGATACCTTTGGCAATTTCACTGTTTTGTCTATTTGTGGTACCACAAGGTAGAGCAGGGGTGATCCGCTAGATCAATTCAGTCCTTGAAGGAATGTAGTTTTCTGGTAGTTGAAGGGTGGTTAATTAAAACAATACATCTTTCCATAGGATGGTAAAGGATATGCTTGTTGACAGGGGCTTGTGGGAGAGGTGGACTTCAAAGTGATGGCTTGTTCAGAGCAGGAAAATCTGCCTATGAGGGCGGATATTGTCAGAGTGTAGGGCTTGTGGCTTAAACTCAGCTGAATGGACATGTCACTTTTGCAATGATACAAAAGTGAGAGAGGCCAAACCTCTTCCTCCCTCAGGGGTGGGGGAAGAGAAGGTATTTTCTTCTGAATTCTGAAAACATTATTTTTTCAATAAATGGCTTGAACATTTAAAATATTCTGAGCAGTATTCTTTTCTCCTTCTTTTCCATTCCCACATGCCTGCTACATATATCTGCCCAGCTGTGCTAGTAAATATGATAAGGTATTTTAACAGCCAACAGTGAATTACTTATCTGCAGTTTTATCAAAGAGCATAGTTGCAGAAAGCAATCACAGCTTCACATTTTGATGCATAGTGTCATATTTCCTTATAGATTTTGATACATCATTGCCTTAGTTTCATATCTCATTTCTGCGGTTTATAAACTAATTGACTATTTCTTGGGATGAAGAGATAATCTTTTAAAAAATTTCTTCTGACATATTATAAGCTAGAGTGTGATACTATCTGTGCATTTTGATGCAGTTATGATGACTGAGCTCCACTGTTCTAATTTACAAGATCGCTGGTTGCACACAGGGTGTTTTGGAGACGCTCCCTCTGCTTGGACACTCTCCCTCTGTCACAAAAAGTGCCCCATGAAATAATGTGTCACACTTTTCTTTTTGATACACCAGGTAAAACCTGAACTTTTTTTAAAATCACTGACATAAAAGGGTTGCACTGATTTAAGAGAGTTCAGAATAAAGTCTTAAACCTAAAGACACAATTATTGAGCAGAACGTAATGAAATCAGAAGTTGACTTTTCTGTAAAAAAAAAAAAAAGTTAGCCATTATTTAAAGAAAATCTAGAATAAGTGTCTGGATAATATTTTCTTGGTTTCCCCATAAAATAGCATTTTTTAAAATATTATTACAAATTAGCCACCGCAAAACAGTGTAACAGTTACAGGTAGAGGTAGAACTTCTGACATTTTGGTCTCTCAAGGTCCACAACTTCTGCAAAATATGAAGGAATTTCCATTTCTACTGTAATACAGGATGATCAACACCCTATAAACATAAAAATCATAAACTAAAATACATATTTAACATTTGCCCCTCATTCTTATGTTGATTAGATTTCTAAAGCCAGAAGGAATAATTAATCTGACCTAGTGTATAACAAGGCCATTTAATGTCACCTGGTAATGACTACACAATTTTCAATAACCTGTCTTCCAGAAAAAGCCACTACACTAGATGTGAAGACTTTGAAGAGATACTTATTTTACCACTGATCAAAAACGATTGTCTTTGGGTATTCCTGACTGGCAAAGGTTTGGAAAAGTAGAGAAAAATGAGTAATTTCCATTCAGAATACTAAGTACCTTGGTTTCCTTGTCTTTCCCTGTTGATTCCGTGTACATTGCAGCAGGGTATCAGCAAAAAAATTACCCAATGAAAATAAAAAATACTTAAACAAACCTGATAGAAGACCTGTGTTAATTTTAAACTGAAATTTGTTTTCTAAACTTCAGTCTGGAATACATATATAAGAATGACTTATTAACTTTGGTTATCACTGAAGATAGCAATTTAGAACAGAAATGCTGACCTAATCTTAGCTGGAAAAAATATGAATGCCTGCACGGCAATCTGCTTGCAAAGACTTCTTAGAGTGAGCAGAGGAATTTTGGGGTGTTAAGGTAAAGGAAATGAATGCTCTCATTTTATTAAAAATGATCAACAACACTTTTTGTGGTTGTACTTTTCAGGGAATTTCACCAATAAACATTTCCAGCAACAAGTGTACATGTTCTCATGGCCTTTTGAGATGATCCAAAGTTTTAAATGATATTTGGTTGATAGTTCCAAATCTATATCCACATTTTTCATACATATCTACTGTTGAGAACTTTGGCAGGGAAAAATCAAAACTTTTCCAATTCATTGTATGGCCAGACTAAGACGCTCATCAAAGCTTTAGTTCCCACTGACTGTTGTTCTCCGTTTTCACACCAATTAGAATCTGACACCAAGGGTTCATTAAAATAAATGAAGTTTAAGCATTGTACATAAAGCTAGACTTGCTTGGTGGTTTTTTTTCCTTTCCTGCATTTTAAAAAATCTGTTTCTTCATGTGCATCCTATCATCAACAAAATAATTTGGTCTTCCACAGTTTTCCACCTGTGATTCATTATCTGTTAATGCTGTTGCATGAGACTGCAATAAATGTGAGTTTTGTTACAATAGGCACACATACACGTACAACAATTAATTGTTTTGGAGCCTTCATAAAGGTACTTGAGTGATCACCAGAGGACATTTTCAGTGATGCTGGCTGTCTAACTTCCATTATCTGAGTTCTAGTCACACATTTGAAAACTGACATTATAAGTAATGTTATTACACAATTTTAAATAAATGAAATATAGATGACATCACCTTTAGCTCATCTTCCAGTCTTGTAGTTCTGAGTCTCTCTGTCTTTTACTATGTTAATCTTTAAGTAATTTTGTCAGTACATGCACAATTCATGGATATAAGATTGGTAAAAGTACAAAGTGAAATCTTCTTGTCTGAAAGATCTCAAACTCTCTGCACGAAACAGTATTTATACATTTACACAAATATTTCATTCTTGAAATTAAGTGGATTTTAACAGATAGCCGTGCGAGGGATCTTCAGCTTCACTTGTCTTTCTATCTAACAGTGCTGAAAGTAATGATTTAAATGCTTTCCTGATTAATTTAGGTTTCTCTAGTTTTCTTAGGATCCTCTTTCAGCTATCTTGGCATATGCTTTAGAGAATGCATGTTACCTCTTTTATTTAGGAGGCAAAAGAGCCTTTTAGAAGCCTGTGAACAGGTATTAATTTTTCCAGTTTTGGCATGACAATGCTCAACTATGATTTTTTGCTCTTTGCTGCGGTCAGCATAGTGCTAGATCTGGCAGAGCAAAAATCAAGGAGATTCTTCAAATCTAGGAGAATCTTCTTTCAAGAAGGATAAATCCATTCAGAAATTCACAGAGGAAAACTGACGCACAATCAAGATTGTCATTTCTGCATGCCCAAATGTCTTCAGGCAGTACTTCCTGCAGAGCTCTGTGTGGACAGAAGCTCCAAATACAGAGTATAACACAATCGAGCTTTGGGCTTTCCCTTGAAGGAAAGAAAAAAGAAATGTATCAGCCCTTAATTTTCCTTGTACAAAATAGATCTTGTCATAAAGTGTAGTGAAATAAAAAATAATCTCTTAGACACTGAACATGCATAATTCTTATAAATTTCTAATTCCTTTGCTTGTGGATAGGAATATAACCTTTTGTCTTCACAGTATTCTTCTGTGCTAAATTTTTAAAAGAGGTCTGCTTTGACTACTTCTTACTTTCCTGTTACTTATATTACTGCAGAAGAACGATATATTTCCTAACTTAAATAATCTGAAGTATCGGTGTTACTGTCTGGCAGGAGTCATTGATCCTATTGTACTGATAAATGATTGTGGAGCTGTGTAATCCAAGGCTGCCAGTGTATCTGCAGTATCAACACCTCCTCTGAGATGATACTAGAACATGGGGAAGATGTGTTAGCCTTCTTCCCTGGACCTATCAGTCTATGTGTGATCTCATGGGCTTGAAAAATAACAATTTTCCTTTGGTACTGGCTTTCCCATGAAACAGAATAATTAAAATGCAGTTGATAGGTGGTTGAAAAAAGATGCAGGTCAAATGACAATGTGTTGAGTGTCACTGTAACTTTTTGAGGACTGTTGGTGGAAGGAAGCAGTAGTATTTCCTAGGCTGCACTATGAAGGCTACTGAGCTCATTCCACAGATGATACAGAAAGAGTTACTGAATTCCTATTTGGTTTATATCCACTCTAGTAGAATTTTACTAATTTGTAATTCCTAAATCTTGTTGTCTGTGGAAAGCAGGCACTGCCTGGTTATACAGCTGGTCTATTATCTACATATAGCATACACATTTTTCCTCAGGTACTGAGAAGTGGTAGTTATCACTAGATCTGTTTGTGGCAATTCAAATGCAGAAAAAAGAACCCAAATGCCATTAACGAAGTCATACTCTTCAATTGAAAAATATCTCCCTTCTTCCCTTTCATGAATTGAGTTTCTGTCTCCTTTGCTGCACTGCATCTATTTGTGCAATATTCAGTATCCGTAATGAGTTGTTAATGAGCTGTCGATTATGAATGCAATTTATAGACAAGAGAGATTGAGGATTTGTGGTACACTTTCAACAAATTGTTCTGTATCTGAGTTCTCCTTCATGTACAAATATACACTGTTTCTGTTACAGTATCTCTTATACTAAAATCTTAATCTGAGTCACTCTGAATGTAGTTACACATTCAATGAGTTTTCTTTAATGATATATTGACTATATCCTGAATATTGCAATGAACAAAGACTACAGTATAATGAAAACTCTTTGTTATACCAAGAGCAGACTCAAAGAATTATGCTCATTAAGCCATGATCCTGAACCAATGAATTTAATGGGAAATTTGCCATCAAATTCAGTATGAACAGAACCAGAACCTAATTTCTTAAAGGCATTCAGAAATATGGTCTTTAATAACAGTTTTGTAATACATCATGATACAAAGAGAATTAGCTACAAGCAACCTAATTATACTGGAGAATGAATCGGCTAATGCTCTGTGCACAAAACTAACTCCCCTATGCACAAAACTTGAAGTAATTTGCATAGTTTGGGTTTTTTTTCACCTTTTCTTTACAGTCAGGAGTAACTGAGGCACAGATGCTAAAGCAAAAGTCAAGATTATATATAAACAATGGCAGAAATGAACTCAGATCTCTCAACTGGTAACCCATATAATCATGTCTGAACACAGCAGCAAACCCTAGTATAAGAATGGGCATCAGGTGGACTGTGCACTCATCAGGCAAATGAGATCTAGTCACTCCATTACCATTAATTACAGTTTTAGTGGTCTGAAATTGAGGCAGATCATGAAACAGAACTTCTTATGAAAAAACAAGTTCATAGACAGATTACCTTGAATGAACCCTGAGATTTTATGAGCTCCATTCCTTCTCTGAGTAGAGGAATTACAGCATGAGCTTTTGCCACCATCAGAGACTTAAATATTTATTAGAGATTGGATAGAGCTGCTTTCAGAGAAATCAGTTACTGGTGGTTAGCAGAGAGGATGCTGAGGTCCTAACTTGGCTATTTAAGACATGAGATTTAGCCCTCCAAACAGCCAAAGCAGTCAAATGTCAATTGGGTGTGTTGTGTTTTTTCTATTTATTTTATTTTAATTGATATCTTTCTGCTGGGTCAGGAAACATTACTTGTGCACAGTAATTTTCCAGAGCTGCAGACCTAGAGATTTTATTTATATTTATTTGTTTGTTTTGCACTAGCTATAATTCACCCATACTGAGGTTTTGGAAAAACTTGGTACTTTTTCTGCTGTCAGAATCAACATCTGGCAAGAACCAAGAGTATGGAGGCTTTTAAATATTTGCTCTGAGTTTGAGAAATGCAGCTGTGGTACTGTACTTACAGCCCTGCATTGCTCTTCTGAAACCTGGGGAAAAAAAAAAGGAAAAAAAAAAAAAAGAAGCTGTTTAAAATCATATGACAGGTTATTATTTTGTTTAATGTGAAATGTTCATCTGACAAGCTTATTGAGCTTGATTTGTGTACGGAACCCTTCTGCAAATCTACAGTCTATCTGATTTCCCTTCCCCCTCTTCTTCGCTCCCCCCTCTGCCACTAGCACTGACATCAACCATTGTGCCATCTGAGGAAAAAAAAAAGGCACCTGGAGTATTAAAGTGATTTAACCAGTTTGATTTATGTTAATGGTACAGAAGAGAATATTTTTTGGTCCTCAAAAACATAACAGGCAATTGATGTGCCATATTGCAGTATGGTTTTAGCTATCAACATGTCAAGATTTAGTTTTGCTGTTAACATTTTACGATTTAGAAGGCTATAAGAATATGTGCAGTGTAGCAACAACTCAGGCATCATTCCCTCAGCTATATTTATTGGGCTTTCATTTTTTCCTTTTATAGAAGAAATTGAAAAAGAAAAAGGGGAAGGGAAAAAAGACAGACATTTTCTGTCTTTCATTTTCTTCAGTCTGTCAAGTTGTGAGAATAAAGAGAAAGAAAACTGACTTCTAATGGTTTGTTTTCAGACCAAAGTAGATTCAGGGCAGAAGAATTCAAATGTACAGTTTGTTGATTTCTCGCTAAACTAAAGATAACCTGTGCATAAACTGTAGCTTCATTGCTTCTACCCCCTCTATTTATCCCTATAGCTGAAAGCTGCATGTTTAACATGCTGTGGAGATGGTGATCTATATAAGCCAATTGCCTGAAAATCTGGAAGTGCCATGTGCAGTGTACATGGTCATATATGAATTTATTTTCCTTCTAGACCTTCATTTCCTTCTACTTCTGCTGTGGAAAATCAATAAGATGTATTTCTTGGTGTCTAAGTGGGAAACTAAGTTTTTCATACCAGAAGAATGTCACAGTGGCTAGAGCTGCTAAAATAAGGTCTAAATTCCTCTGTGAACTTTAGTGGGTATTTTACTTACCCCAGGTTTTTAGTTGTTGGTCATTGGATAAAAATTGTTGCTGACTATTTAGAACTAACACTGCAAAGTAAATGAGGCACATAAAAACCTGACCTTCACCTTCTGAAATTTCCGTGCTTAAACTTCAAATTAAAAAAGCAACATGAAACATGGGTAGTAGGAGACAGTACAAATTTTAGAAAATTTTTCAAACTTCTTTCCATGTATGTTTCAAATTTTGAAACTCAATGTCAGGAAGGTATTGAAATTCTGTTAAGGTCTAATTAACACCTTTTATTTTTCCAGTTGCTCTGAGTATCAAGGAAATGCCTGGTATCCAGGACATGAGCCCAAGAACTCTATCTTCCCAAAGCTGCGTAAGAGGATGTGAGGGCAGTCTGGAACTTTGTAGAGGCAGAAAAGGAAAGTGTATGTTCCCACTACATGTTTCTCTTATCTCACGGCATTCTGCTCTTCATGTCAACAGTAGAAAGAAGGACATATACATATATTTGTGTCTCATCTGTTTCACTGTGGGCTCCCCTGAATGGAAAAACACTTAAAAAAAATGTCTTTTTAATCCTTTTATTAATTTCTGTCCTAAAATTTCATAAACAATTGAACATTTTAAAACATAACAACTTATACAGCATCCCAGTTTTCCTCATAGCTTCCACTTTTGATATTCTGGAGCTCAGTTTGGCATGTACTTATCTACTATTTATTTTAGTGTGGCTGCCTTAAGTTGCCTTTGGTTTTAGAGGACAGAACTTTTTCACTTCAGACAGTGGTGACGGTTATGTCATATTTCTTTTCTGTGATAATCTAGGGGCTCGAGCTGTTGTCTACAAGAGGAAGATCTGGGCAGGCTCAAGTCTCATTTCCCATCTTCCAAGAGCATGAACCCTTTTACACTTTTTATCTTTCCCTTTGAATCTGAGCTATTGTCCAGCTGAGCTGCTTTGGTGAAATGCTAAAAAATCAGGAAAAGCTACAGAAATCTGTTCCTACATTTGTGCACATAAAATCGGGGCACATGTCAGACCTTTTGTCTCTGGTCAAGTTTAAACTGTGGAACCAGAAAAGCTTTCTAGCTGCCAGGTCCAGAAGCATGGCTTCCACATCGAATGGGACCTAGGATGTGCCACTCCTCCACTTCTTCTTTCCCTTTCTCTGGTTCTGATAGGAGTCCAAAAGCATGGGCCAGAAGGATGGTCAGGAGAAAAAGACTTTCAGATCCTACCAGAGAGCAGTTGTTCCCTAGGTCTTAATTCTCCAAAGGTTTTACGTACTGAGGATATTGCAAAGATGAATTATTTACCTTTGAGCCCTATTGTGGTGACAGCAATATCACAAAGAAGTCTATTGAGAAACAAATATTATTCTGCTGAGTGAAGAGACTCTGGAATAAAAAAGGTCAGAACTACACAATAAATGGGAGGATAAGAAGAAATATTGACTAGCTGCTCATGAAGAGAGAGCCAGTCATCTTGTGCATCGTGTTGAAAAATACTGGGTAATTACCTAATTAAAGATTGTATCACCAATACACATAAACAGCACAGTTGAATTAATAATGTACAGGCAAAATTCTGATGTCAAAGCAGATAAAATCTGTGAGGATTTTGCTATTGATATTGATTTTGTATGGAAGATATTCAGCTCCCACAGTGATGGACTTTGATTTAAAATCTAAAGTAGAAAAAACCTCATTTCCAGCATTTTTTATTATTTAAGGGATTAACTTGCCATCCTTAATGTTCTTTGAATATAGTAGTGTCTTTTAAATGCAGAAGAGTGTACACAGTCTTTTATTTGAAAAATAATTTTTATGGGGAAAGGTAAAGTAGGCCATGCAGGATTTTTTTTAATTGAACATCTGATGCCAGCAAACCTTTTTTAAGATTTATAAGAGCATTCACTTTCCTTTCAAAAAACTGAAGTTTTGTAGTTATTTAACATTTATGTTTACTGTAAAGAAATTGGTTTACGTTGACTCCAGTCTGTGTTTAAAGAGGGAAGTTGTATGGGGGTAAAATAATTTGTTCCTTATACAGCAACAAGGTTGCCCTTTCCACACCTCTCAACTGAGCTGATGCTTAGGTTTAAAAAGCAAGATTTTTAGTTGGTTGATAGTTTTTGGAGTATATGTTGCTATGAGGCAGGCTTTTCATAATAACTTTTTTTAATTCAAAAAAATAAAATTACTCAAACATGTCACTCAAAATGGAGTTAGTAAAAAGTTTGAATGGACCCAGATGACATAATTGAGGTTACAGTCAGATTGGGTACAAAAGTGGTGTGATCTAAATTTTAACTAGAAGTCTGATTTAATTCCTCCTCAGTACCATGTTGCGGTATCTTCTGTGTATAAAAAAAAAAAAAGAAAAAAGGTAGGTACAGTAATTTAGAGAAGTTCTTATTAACAAAAAATGTTATTCTGTATGGAAATCAGATTGTATGTTTTGACTTTATGCATGAGGTTTGGTACCCTTGGGTATTCTTTAAGGAACAGGAGCAGCTGATTTCTTCATTTGCAAGGCAGAAACCTGACAGCCACAGATGCGAACTAGTCCAGCTTAAGGTGTGAAAGCTGTTTTATGAAGCCAGAATCCAGGCAATTAAGCAGGTTCCCCTCCTGGTAGGCTGGTATTTAGCCAGATTGTCAGTACTGAATATGCTGCTCTAGGAACAGAAAGGCAGACTGTGATAGACAGAACACCTGAAGCATTTTCTTGAGAAAAAAAATAAAACAAATAGCTAGGAATTGAGATTGCATATTATTATAAATGCATTTGTGCCTTTGGTTCCTCAGTATTTCCACCAAGATTCTTAGAGGTATACTGCACAAATGACACAAAGAGTTTGGAGTGCAAACTCTCGGTGTACCGCATGAAACAGAATCTAAACTGAGGCTATTCATAAGATGTAAAGTTGTTTATCCAGAGATGCATGAGTAATGCAGGGCAAAACAGTCTGCCTCAATCCACCTCTGTATCACTCCTGTTTATTATGCAAATGATTGCTCAGGTTAACGTGTGCTTTGGTAATGGATTTGTGTTTGTGGGTGTATAATAGCTATATGCATAACTTCTGTTTTCTGTAATCTAGTATGTTTGGTTTAAACATGTATTAGCCTTTCCTGACAAAAGCATTGAAAAGTTAACATTCATACCAGACAGAACTTTCTGATGGTTGCTATTGTATGCTGAGTGGCTCCCAAACCCTTCCCCCTGACTTTGGCCCTGGGTCTGAACGTGTACTTAGAATAAGTTCCTCTCTGCTCTGATGTATAGGAAAATGTTCTAATGAAAAAGTCTAGTGGTGTTATGCCAATATAAAACAGATGTAGTGAGTGGAGTACCACTAATGAATTTAAGGCCTTGATTTTCAGTCCAGCTTAACCTTTCCACTTATATTGCATATGTAATATTACACCTCATAACTTAAACCCAAGATTGCGAGCACAATTGTTCTTACTGTGCTTCTGATTTTCTGAAGTCTTAATGTCTGTGAGTTGATGCATTGCATACTGGCGTTTAAGAAAAGGACTTCCCCACATGCAGTATCATCTACTGGGGTTAGCCCAGGTCCTGGACTGTGTGACAGGTGAGATGTAGATTGCACAGCCGACAGGCACAAGATTATGAGTGGGGATGGCATCTTGTTCCTCATGCTGCCCCTGGCTGGGTGTCGTGGGTTAGCCCCAGCCGGCAACTAAGCCCCACACAGCCACTTGCTCACTCCCCCCTGGTGGGATGGGGGAGAGAATCAGAAGAATAAAAGTGAGAAAACTCGTGGGTTGAGATAAAGACAATTTAATAAGTAGAGCAAAAGCTGCGCACACAAGCAAAGCAAAGCAAGGAATTCATTCACTACTTCCCATGGGCAGGCAGGTGTGCAGCCATCTCCAGGAAAGCAGGGCTCCATCACACGTAACGGTTACTTGGGAAGACAAACGCCATCACTCTGAACGTCCCCCCCTTCCTTCTTCTTCCCCAGCTTTATATACTGAGCATGACGTTGTGTGGTATGGAATAGCCCTTTGGTCAGTTTGGATCAACTATCTTGGCTGTGCCCCCCCCAACTTCTTGTGCACCTGGCAGAGCATGGGGAGCTGAAAAGTCCTTGACTAGTGCAGCAACAACTAAAACGTCTCTGTATTATCAACACTGTTTTCAGCACAAATCCAAAACATAGGCCCATTCCAGCCACTATAAAGAAAATTAACTCTATCTCAGCTGAAACCAGGACACTGGGGGACACATTCCTTGACCACAAAAGGGTGATCCTCTCTTATTTCAGTCTCCTGCTGCCAGTGTGGCACTTGGCTTCCTAAAGTGAAAGACAATGACAATTCTGTGCTACCCCTACTAGCATGGTTTGCTGTGGCCTCTATAACAGGGGAGGACATGAAGTAAGAGCCTTCAAATGAATCACTGCAGGATAGCTGACCAGTATGCATTGTTTGCCTTGTCTAGGTGATGTCAGGTAGTAAGGCAAGTGCATGACTCCTAACACTGGCGGTTAAAAACCCCTGAAGCCTGAAATATTAGAGTATAAGGATCCAAGTTTTCATCTGGTAGGCTTTCAGATAATATTAAAAACCACATCCAATAAAACCAAAAAGCAGAACCTTAAAATAAAAATTAGGAAAAAATAAATAAACGGATTAGCTGTGTGATATAGCAGACAGAACGAAATCTAATCCTGTCTCATATTTTCTATATATTTATCTGGAGTTCCCCCATAAACCTTCTCTGAAATATCCCGAGTCAATTCACCCGTGCAAGAGTCTATTGACAAGCCCATTCAGTTTCAAAAGAGATGAGATAACATTTTTAGATGTTAAGAGAGGTTTGTTATCTGAATGGAAATGGATCATTTAGCAAAGCATGTACATCATTTTTATTGCAGTCTCTTTTTCACGAGCAGCATAGTGGGTCAGAACTAGCATATACTTTTGCTGTCAGATTAAGGAATTCATTGTTTCAAAGGGTATTAGAACATAGTTTACTAGATCTAAGATAGTTTCTGTGACATGTTTTATAATGTCTCTTCCTTTGCAACATGTCTAACAAATGTACCATTCTCTTACCCATACAGAACATTCTTTTCTGGACATAGTTTCTGAAAGAGGACAAGGCTTTCAAGAAAGCTTTATTTCTCTGCTGGGAATTCATTGAGGACAGACAAAAATTTGATGGTTATCACTGACAGCTTACTCAACCATCTTAATGTGCATCACAAGCAACTGATGCCCTCTATATGTATTACCTCCTCTTCATGGACAGTATGTTTTTGCTGTGTGAAGTTCAGTGAATGTTTGAAAGGACATAACATACTGTCCAAATTATTTTGGAACTAATACATATGGCAAAAGAAGGGTGTGGTGACAGATGGGATTTATTGCTGTGATTGATTTCTTATTTTGAAAATGAAATGCAATATAAGCCTGGAAACAAGTTGGACAAACCTCTCGCAGGTTGGTCTTGCTATTCAGAAGTCTTTTTTCTTAGGGTGAAACCACTGTTATTGGGCGTCTGTGTAAATAAGCACCTTGAGGAATGATAGCCATGGTGACTCACACTTGTTCAAGAAGGCTACATCGTCATCTCCTAGTCTGGGATTTGCATAAGAACAATCAAGCAAGAAAGCCTGTTGTAGTAGAAAAGACTGCATTTCGTGATGACTTTAATAAAAAATATGGTTTGGTAATAGCAATGTCTAAACTGCTGGAAACCTGCAACAGATCTTTAAAGAGTATAAACTGGCATTGTTCCCCATAGTGCTCTGCCACTGTAAGCCAGCTAAGGTAGTGCTATTTCAACTTTTCTGTTGCTTGACGTTTTCTTATTTTAATTGTGTAACCTCTGTGTTGGACTGTATTCTGGCATTAAAAGCCTCACCATCCCCCTCTTTTGATTGCTGCTTTTTAAAGCAAGAGGAATAAAATTAATTGCCTCTGATCCACCGCAATAGTAATTACATAGTCCCAACTGGGACCTGACCAAGGATGAACTGCTGTTGTTGCTTTTTGGCTGGAGACACTAAACAGGGATAATAGAGAAGTATGTCTGTTACAGTGCACTGGTTGTTTCCTGCAGCAGAGAATGATAGAAGTCTATTGCTGTACAATTACAGTGTAGCATTTGCAGGTTGCAATAGCATCCAACAAAGAAGAAAAAAAATATAATTTCCATTGTTGTATATCTCACTTTGCTAAGTGTCTCAGTGAAAATACTTGGCCTGCTGCCTCTTTACTCCTTGAATCTTCATTAAAACATCACACTGCTATTACGAACCTAGCAAAATTATTAAAAACACAGCTTGTACACTGTATGGCCTTAGAAGAGAAAATGAAGCAGTGACGGTACAAAAGGCTGAGAATGGTTAGGAAATGCTAGCGTCCCAAAGGTGCCACAATCACTGCATTTAGAAGTAGTTGTCTATTTGTTATCTCTTTTAGAATCTTAAATAGGAAACTGACTGAAAGCATTAATGTCTTTCTATGTAAAAGGTGAATACATTCTACCTTCAATTATTTCTACAGAGAGCACTAGGAAAAGAAACTTTGACAGTAGGTAGAATGTGTGCATGTGTTTTACACTTCCATACCTCAGGAAAAATAGGAGGAATTTCACTGATCTTTAAACAAACCCTAACACTATATTTAAACAGAAAAAAGCATGTATTTAAGCAGTATTGTTAAGTGTAAAATTAAAGCGCCACATTGAGTTAGGTCCCTAAATTCATGCTGCTGACTTAGAACTGGTTAGGCTATTAAAGAATAATACATTTTATTTAGCTTTCTGAGTTCTGTACCCTCAGAGTATAATTTTTTGTATTGAGCAATGGTGGTCAGGAAAGATTTTTTTTCTTGTAAAGCTGATTTTCTAATATGATCTATTGACTTAAACAATCCAAACCTGTGAGACTTACCATTAAATTACAAGGTTCAGCAACAAGAATATAAAAAGAATTGTCTTGACTATGACCAAAACTAGAATAGCTTCTTCATTCAGCTCTGTGAGTTTTGCAAAGAAGCTTTACAGAAAGAATATATAAGACGTAAATGATGGTGTGAAATTTGTTGTTGGCATACAGTCTTCAGAGAAAACACAATAAGATACAGACATCTAAATGCTTCTATAGCTGAACTAAGGCTTTACATGACATAACTGCATGTGCTTTCAAATACATGCCCTTTGAAGATGTTGGTTTGGACTAGTTAAGATCTATTAAATGTATCAAACTGAAGGCAAACTTTATGTAGGAAAGAGTATGGTGAAATTCCACAAAAATCTTCAAATTATTATGTAAATGTGACCGAAGTTCCACAGCTTTCAGTCTCAGCAACCTAGCACTGAAATAAACTTTGGAGATAAATGTCTTCCTTCCTTTCCATGAGATTTTGAAAGGTAATTTTATTTTATTAGGTATCTATCTGATTTAGGCACTTTCAAAGTGCACCTGAGTAATATATTCAAGATTTTCTCTGCAACACAAAGCTAGAAATTTACTTAAAAAATAAAACCCAAATTTTTTATGCATTTATTCTTCCTGGAGGATGAGACTTCAAGCAAGGCAGCAAACATTAGCAAAGCAAGTCTTATTGAATCTTATGCTAGTCCTTTGAGGTGACAAATTTCACTCAATGTCTGTTTTTAGCATTTGGAAGATGGTTTTGTAGTCTGTGTTGCTCTCATCACACGGCATGCAATTATGTGTCTAGAGTAACTGAACCTTCAGTTAGCAAAGCAAATATACTGAAACCCTGCCATCTGACCAATATCAGCCACTTTCTGAAAGTGCGACTCTGGAGAAACCTCCATTTTCACCTGATTACCATGCCATCATAAAAAATAATGACGTGAGTAATGTCTGCCATATCCTTAATCTCACCTCCGTCCTGCTTTGCAGGCACTTTAAGTTTCAGGCAATTATACATATACCAGGACCTCAGTGGTCAAACCACTATCTGCTTATATAAAGCGTTGATATTAACTTAGGTTTCTCTCAGTGACTTCACCTTTGCTATGACCAGTTCTGCCCCCTGGAAACTGGGCTACACCTCAGTCCTTATGTGAATCACCTTTGCTGAACCAGATCACCTCTACCAGACTCAGTGGCCTTGGAGGTGTCTCCAGCAGTTAGTGTCCTCCCATTCTTATGCCAGCAGCGACTGCGATGTCTGAAATGGTCTTTCAGGCCACCTGCCCGGCTGCCAGAAATAAAACACACTCCAAAAATATATAAAGCAAGTTTAGAGGAATCTTGTGCCGAGGTCCCTAAACAGTACATATAATTCAGTGATAGCCATAAATATCCAGCTACTTATTAGAGAGGCTGAGTGCAGTTCAAAGAGCATAGTGGGAACAAACAGCTTTTTAAGTGGATATGTCAGGATTTGCCAGGGATTCTCAGGGCAATCCAAATCCACAACCCGCATGAGAACAGCAGGTCTCTCTGAACAGTGCCGTCACTCAGTTTACCAGCATTGCTAAGCTGATGTCAATCAGGAGAGAGTGATATCAATGAAACCTGCCCAGATATGCTAAGCAGAACACTTGCAATCATTTCTTGTAAGGAAAACCAGTGAAATACAGAGGAGTGGTTGTGCATTTGATGGTGCATCGCTGCAACTCTTTGAGAAGGTAGGCTGGTGTCAAGTGCTTTTCTCTGTTTATCTTGCCTTGGAGATAAAAGAGCAAGTCTGGGGGAGAGCCCTTCCTTCTGCTGGCAATGCACACAGCTGAGGCGAAGGGGTTCTTTGGAGAGCACCGGTGGTGCCACTGTGCAGGCGATGACACACATGTAGGCTGGCTGGCTTCTTCTGTTGGTATCCTTGAAGCCGAACATTTCAGGCTTAGTCCTAACTTCCTGAGCACCGTTCAACTGGAAGGAGAAGGAAGCTGTAGTATAAACCATGCATGCCTTGCTTTTCTTGGATGTAACTGCCATAAACAAATAAGAGGTGTGAAAAGCATGTGCTACCTACAGAAAATGATGAGATTCTGTTTAAAAAATGTAGGTTCTGGTAGGACTCTGTTTTTCAAAACAAAATCCTGCTAATGAAAAATAAATATTACAGATGCAAAAATGGATATATAATGAAATAATAATTGCTAGCATGGCTTTACAAGTTTATTATGAAATAATTTCAGCTACCATTATCCTGTCTGAAAAACCCGCTGTTGTCTATGATTCAGATGCTCATATTTAGATTTTTTACATGATTTTTTGCTTCATTTTCTTCTTTACTGGAAGCATTTGCATGATAACAGGATCTTTGCTTTTAAGAGTTCATCAGCTCCTGCCACTTAGTTCCCACTTGAAGTCATAATCTTCTGTTTATAATTTCATAATTGTTTGTAGTAGAGGTGATTAAAATCTCACAAACATAGCATTATTTTGACTTCAGGCAGGGAACAAGCAGCAGATGAACTCTTAAGGAACAAAGATGATGTTTTCATGTAAATAGCCCAACTAGTACAAAGTAAGGGGAAGAAATGAGCAAGTGGAACACATCCAAATGCAATGTTTTTCACTGTTTTCTTTTAGGCAACAATAGCTCTTTGAAACCCATACATTTCAGAACCTCACATCTTCCAGTAGAATACTTCCCTCATGTCTTACGAAGTTTTCCTGTTTTCCAATCTAGGTACATGTTTCTAAGCACAGGCAAAATATTAATTAATGCATTAATTAGGCACAATAAACTCTCCTATGCATTAATTGACACAAAGTTCAGAACTCCTCCAAACAAGCCAGCATCTGAATTTCACCCTTGCAGAAACACGAGTCAGTGTCATGTCACCATCAAGTACATTTGGATATTCTAACAGGAGGCACCCAAGTTAGGAGTTAGTGCTGCTTGTCTGTGCTCCTGTGTGGTCTGTAGAGCAGGCTGTCGGGGCTCATACAGCTGACTGCGCAGATCCTTGTTTCTGGCCCCAGCCACTCACTGGTGCTTGCCATATGCATCCTGCTGGGACGGGGACATGTTTCACACTATGTAAGCAGACAATACTTAGAAATTCAGTACATCTGGGGTCTATCAGATGGGTGAGCAACAAATTCAGGGTGACTTCTTCCTAAACATACCCCCTCTTCAGGTACTAGACTGCAATGGGAAACACTGATGTAATTTTATATGCTGTTTAAGTTGCTGAATACAAGAAAATTCATTTCCCTCCCTCTCACAAACCCCAAAGGAACTTGTAATCCAATGATAAGTGATTATCTCTCTGAAACAGTAAGTACAGAGATATGTGCCACTCTTTTATGCACATGATAATTCTTTAAATTCACTAAAAGATGTACTGATTCAGCCATTTTATTATTTAAATAGAAACACGGAAAATATTCAAAAACAATGAGGCATTTTGTTTTTTCTCCTCAGTCATAGTTGTTTTGCTACATGTGTTACTTGCAAGAGAAGAGCAAGACTGTGAGAAAGGGACATATTTCCCTGGGAAATGTACAAGCTCCAGCTGATGATACCTCCCTCCCCTTCTATTTGGATAATGCTGCACAATTTTTTTTCTAAAAAAACCCCAAAGGTAGACTCTGAGGGCTAAATAAGTAATGGGAATTTTTAGTTATCCTCTTTTCCTGGTGACTCTTCATTTGAAAGTTGAGAGAGGGGCTCAGCAGTCACTCAGAGGCAAGATATCTGAAGGGTTATCTCAAGGCACCACAGTAAAATAAGCTTCTCCTGGCTGGTCCTGAGTCATGCCAGGGCCTCTTGAATATGAAGTTTGTCAGATCCAGGTTCCCTGTAAAATGCAAACATTGGATGCCTAAAGATGGCATTCACAGGAACCAATCACTTTGGCCAGCAGCTACCTTGGAGGGTAAGAAGTTCCTAAGAGTGGCACAAAGAGGCCCCTCAGTATCACAGACAAGGTCAGACCTTCAGATGAAAAATCAGAGGCTGGAAAGGCTGTCCCTGGCATGGGCAGTGGGTAAGTGCCATCGCAATCCCCAGGGTCCCCACCCTCTGATGCACCCTCTGGGGACATGGACTGAGTCCCCTCTTGCTCCTTCCTAATCCGACCACCTGGCAGCCTCATCCCTGGATCTCGCTTTGGGAGGCTCTGTCCAGGCAGATGTGCTTTGTGAATATCAGGCTGCCCTGGATCCCAAGGCAGATCAATGAAGGCAGCTCAACATCCTGCTGGAGGTACACAGAGGAGCACCTGGGAGTGTGATAAAAGCCCAGAAGAAACACATCAGCATCAGTGAAAAATGAGGTGCCTGCCCAACTTCATAGGCAGATACTGAGGTGTTAAGGGACTGCACTACTGTTCAGGACATTACATCTCATGTGTCGGACAATTCAGTGTTAGACAATATTGCCTAAAATTGTAGATAACTGACAAAGTCCTTGTGTAAATTTAGTATTAGACTCTTAAATAATTTTTTCATTCATAAAATAATTGCTTATTCTAACATGCGTTGCCTATATCAGTACGAGACTTTCCAGGAGAAATTTTGTAGTTGGAGAAGTTCCCAATTTCAGGTTTTTTAGGAAACTTGAAAGGGGGAACTTGAAGAGTATTCCTTAAAATACAAATAATTTTATGTCAATGATTAAAACAATAGTTTTAAAGCAAAGTGAAAAAAAGGAGTGAGGGGTCTTAAGTCTAAACAGTCTAGGTTGTTTTTGCTTGATTTCAGCTGACTTAGTTTTTTCCCTGAAGAATCATATTGTCCTAATACAGCTTTAGCAGAAAACAACAACTATAACCTGCTAAGTCTTTACAGTTAGATTTAAATACCTGATTAAGAACAAATAGCTCAAAAAAAAGAAAAAGAAAAGAAAAAGTCAGATGATCCTGACAGTTTGTATGTAGAACTTCATCTCACCAAATGCAGGTCACTTCTGGAAGCTCTTTTCCTCTCATTATTAAAGCAACACACCATTTGTCTGGCATAATTGAGAAGGGAGATATAAATTCTTTCATGCTGAGCTTCTGGTCTGAGGGCCAAATCTTCTCCAAGTGCAAATTATAGCAGTTTCAAAGATATTTTATGCTGATTTATGTGAGCTGAGGTCCTGGTCTGAGTCCAAAGTTGTTGCTGGTGGGAACTACTATTCAGCTTGGAAATGTGTTCCCAATTTGGTCAGAACACTTTTTTTTTTGCCCTCTGGGGCACTGCTCAGAAAGATATGTGGAGAGGAAGAAGAGGCTGATGACCCTGTATTTCAACAGGATGTCACTTCTGGAAGAGGGACTTTTGGGAATTAAAGGGAAACTGAAAGGAGTGAAGACTTCTTGGTTTTTTCTTATTGTCTTATATGTTCCTAATGAGAACAATAGTGTAGTAGCTATGGTCAGAGATAAAGCTACCTAAACTTAAATAGCTGATAAATCTAAAGGGTAGGATATATTGGCTGGAGCTTTATATGTGAGAAATGTGAAAATGTGCAGCTGTTTTGTTTTTGTAATTTTGTTTTAAATATGTTCTAAAACTGATGTGGAGGCATGCAGATATATGCATGCACTAATTATACACAATTCTAAGAGGAAGCACATGTAAAGCCTTTCTAGATATTGATGCATAAAGTAAGGGTTTTCTTGTTTAAAAAGTTCCAGCTTATAAAGAGAAAAAAAAGTGCTCTAATTTAGTTGGACAGATTTGCAAAGATCTTTGAAAGTGTGAAAGAAAGGGTAAGAAGGAAATGTCTCCTTTACGATCTGTTTATGGCTTTGGGACTATGCTTTATCTTGACAAATAAGATAAAGATCATTTGACAGCAATCCACTTATTCTTATCTTGCTAGCAACTTAAAAACTGAATTATTCATCCTCAGTGTGGAATTTTGTGTTTACCATTCTAAATTCAACTGCATAGTTAGCACCTAGCCTCCGCAAAAATGTATCCAATGCAATAAACCAAACTTACTTCAAATTACCTCTGTAAGACTAGCATTACCAAAAATTATAAGCATTCGATGAATTAAAGAGCTTTCATGAACTAGTAACATGTCACATAAACATATGAGAGTTACATACAACATAAATATTTCTCTGGTGTCTTTCAGTATCTTTTAGGTTTGAGGAGGGGTGAGAGAACTCACAAGCTTTGCTAAATCATGCAGGAATATTCCTCTTCATGAGAAGTCTCTAAGTGAACTCACTTGGGCCACATGAAATTGCAAATATGTGTTAACCTGGACCATATCACACAGGTATGTGAATAGGTGTGATCGCTGACTGCCAATCCTAGACCTACAAATCCCATATTACAGATGCAGTTGTACCACAAATTTTATTTTTTTAGGAAGGTTTGATGAAGACAAATGTAAACTCTGTCAGTGACAACATTACATTAATAAAGCAAATAAATAATACAAATCTTTATTTCTGTAATAAGTGGTGCTTTGCAGATACGACATATCTATAATCTATCTTCAGTGCTGCTTAGAACTGATGCAAAATATGGGACTAGACAGTTTAAAATGAAGTACAAGAATTGCATGTAAAAGCTAATAACTCTTGCTAAGAAGAAGTCTTTCATGCTTCTTAGTAATGTTGAACCATGCAAGGCTTTTCCTCAAGAACTTGTTTCCTCCTGAATACTTTGTCTATTGCTCATTTATATATGTATATAGATTATATATCAGTTAAGCATTAGCATCTCTTGAATTAAAATCAGTCGGTTAACACATGTAAGGTCAAACAAGTCAAGTTAGAGCAAATTCTAGTCACCACTGTTCAAAACTCACTTCTCTAACATGTTTGAGTGTCTACAGCTCTACATTTTTTCTCCAGTTTTTAATTTAATATGTCTTTGTTAGCGTATGCTTTCTCAAATCAGTCGCATCTGTGCGTTGAGTGAAGGTGAGCAGTCTCAACTCAGGAGGAATGTGATTTGGAGAGGTACGAGCGGCTGAGGAGGGATTGTTGTGGGCACAGCGTTTGAACACGAAAGTGGCGGCTATCTTTCCCACTACAATAAAAAGGAAACCGATAACAATGGTGTGCTATAAAAAGCAAAGGAACATTCTTCTTTGTCAAACAACCGCACCTCTCCGGCAGTGCTGCTGCTGCAGTACACTGGCTGACATCCACTCTGCGTTTGAACTCTGCTGTTACTGAATTTCAATTAAAACTGAAAACCACACAAAGGTAGCAGGCACAGAGAATACCAAAAAGAAACAAGATGTTCATTTCCTTGGTTGTTTTTGTTTTAGGGCTTTTCTTTGTCTGACTGGGAAATAATGATCTAAGTTTTATGGTGAGGGCCCTGGTATCTGCTGTTTGGGTCAATTTTACCTCATTAAAGAAAGACAAAATTATGGCAAGTTCTTCCAGAACATCAGAGCTGCCATTCAAAAGCAGAATTCGTACTGGGGTGCAAAATCCCTCCAGTTCCTGCTTCAGTCCATTTAAAAAAATATGTATTTGAAGCCTGAGGGAAGAGTACAATTTAAGAGAGATTTTTCCTTATGCAAGGAACCCAACAAGGCCTTATGTATGCTGCAGCAAACTGCAGTACCTGCAGGGTGCTCATCTACCATGAAAGTCTTTATTATCTCATTCTTTACATGAATGAAATGTGAATATAGTTCCTGCTTTCTTGAAAACCATTACACTGATTGGATTGTGTCTAGAAGCAACAGAATGGGTTTTTCCACACAATTATTTTCAACAGATTGAAAATGTATGGCTCTCCTTGTAGATGCTGATGGAAGGTACTCTGGAGTTTCAAAGACTGTGTGAAAAACAGTAGCTCCAATAACCTTTAAAAATGTTCTGAGTGGAGGGGGAAAAAAAGGAATTTTTTTAAGTGGTTAAAAATACATATTTTTTTCTGTGTATTTTTTTCTGGAACTCACTTGCCTTTATTGCTGCAAGTTATTGGTATTGATTGTAATGAGACCATAAGCTTCACAAACATTCACTCATAAAAAACCAAATACCTTGTGATAAAATTAAGAAAATTGTGGAACAATTATTGATAATAAAAGTCAAATCTAACAAGATGATAGAGTAGTCACACAGGGGATACCAGATATATTTTCTTGGAACTGCTGGCTGTATTAATATCATATAAGACAATTTTCTGAGAAATCTGGGTTCTGAACGAAGGATTATATGCAAGTTTTTAATGAAACAGTAGCCACTATGTTATCACAGGAAAAAAGATGTTAGAAAAAAGACTGTTTCACATCAGCTGAGGACATCTGTGTGTGTAGCTGTGCATGCATGCATACCTGCATAGCTATATGTCTATAAATATATGCATATATTTACTGAAAACTTTTGAACTGGTGGAAAATTGGAAGGAGTGGAGGAAAACTTAGTTTGACTAAAAAGCTGCTCATTCCATTTTTCTGTCTCCTTATTCATCATATCAACATTGTAATCATATCTCTTTCCCTACTTTCTTCTTTGGGTTGTCTAAAACCTATTTTCTAATTCAGTCCAGCAACTCATCTTTTAATGTCATTTTAATAGACCTTGTCTTGCTTTCATGGAATAGTAAAAGCAAAGGTTTCATTGTAAAAGAAAATTGCCTCACTTGCACTGAGTTTTCTAATTACTGTATCTGGTACTACCATTGAATGTTTGGAGAAGGGGAAAAGAGGGAGGAAATAGAGACTGTTATTAATCAACCCTTACTGGTAATTAAGGTCCTCAGCTTCTCATTGATTTTTTTTTCAGTTTTACATACCTTGATGACAGATAAAGCAAATGACAGGAGAAAAATCTCAGCTGCATAGTCTGGTCCATGGGCAAGTCACTTATTTAAAAATGTGACCATTCTATGACATTCCATGAAGATGCAGGACTGTGGACCTGCAAACACACTGTTTTTCCAAAAAGGTTTTTATGGCAATACAACGCAAATCAACTCAAATGACACATGATGTCAACAAGAACAGCATCACTGAACTCATCAGTGGACTTTGATTTGCAGTCCCCTCCTGTGGATTTTCTGAATTTTATATTTGCAAGGATGAGACGAGAACCGGGTCCTTCAGGTTAGGCTGAATGAGCAGTTTACCTACGTTATAAAAAAAATCTGATCCACAAAGACAGACACCCCACTCCCCTATGTAAGTAGTTTATAAATTTGCCCACAGTCACAGTAAAAGTGACCTTTTGGCAACAGTGAAGATTCAAATTGGTGTAATATTTTCCTGCAGAGTCATAAGGTAAGAGGAAGAAGCTAGGAAAGAAGTACTCCTGTCTATGTGAGGAAATACATTAACACGGATCCAGAGGGAGGATCGCAGGCCACCTTGATGACAATCACTCACCGGACAGCTGCAAGGGCAGGGGAAATGCTCCATTTCATGACAATTTGCTGCTCCTGGTTTCCTTATTTCACCATTTAAATTATACAGAAGCCCAGTATGTAGTCAGGGCTCTGGTAAAAATTTGCACGAAATTAAATGTATGAATACATTATTGAAGAAAAACTTGGTGGGTGATATGAAGAGATGAAAGTTTATTAATGCTGGAGAACTATTGATCCTTGCTGTTTAATCTAATACTAAATTTGATCACACTCCTTCGTTTTACCAGGATTATCTGTAGAATGTGAAAGTGTCAGAATATGTACTGCACATCTCCTCCCTCCACCCCCAAGTGTTGGGGCCTCTATCAGCAATTGCATTTTTCATCACTTTCTCATGAGATGAAGGCACAGTGAAGACAAAGTATGACATGAAAAATAATTTGCCTCTAAAAGGAAAAAAAGCCAGGCTATTGCTAGGAAAACATAATTTGAATTCCTACAAAAAAGCAAATACAATTTATTTTGGTTTTCTTAATCCTTTTAAAAGAGAATTAAGCCCAAGGAGTTGTTTAACTGTATGTAGAGATCATGATGGAATTTATTGTGATTGGGTGACCTCATAAAATTATTCACTACTGCTGTGATTTTTTTGAAGGCAGCTCAATAGAGTTTGACTCCCAGTTCCCATTAGAATTTAATGAGAGCTGGGCCTGTAAGTCCCCCAGATTCCTTTGAAAATAACCCAGCCCATGATAAAATAATACAGTTCTGTGCATCTTTAATTTTTGACAGTTTGTTCGTGACTGCAATATTGATTGCAACAGCTACTGCCAAGCACACGGCTCCCATCACTCTCGCCTGCTTTTCCATTATGTCATAAAATAGATCACCCAGCTCAATAGATTATACAAATAGATGGGGCTGGACTACTTGCATGGGTTTGCTGAAGAAAAAAAAAGAAGCCTAATAATAACCAAGCACCTAAGTTCCTTGAACAAGTAATTGTATGAATTTTAAATGGTCTGAAATGAGTGACTTCAAAGAGTGAATAAGGACCAAAGCAAGGCCAGGTCCAACAGTAGTAATTAGATTCCAGTCAAAAGTAAGCCTGATTGGACAGTTTTAAAATGTTTGTGCTATGCAAGAAACCTGGCGAGTGTGTGGTACCAAAAATGGGAGTTCAATTAAATCTTTGGAAAAGCACAAAAACCATGCAAGCAGAAACATTTAGTATCCCGCTAAGCTGAAAATGCATTCAAACTAAAATGAGAACTGAGGTGACTGAATAAGCAATAGGAATAAAGGAAGTGAGTTGTCAAAATAAAATATATTTGGGAATGGCCTGAGTGAAATTTTAATCCTTGATTTCATTTTCTTGCATGTTTGTACATTTGTTCTCAGCAGTAAAAGCATTATGGTATTTGACAAAAAGGTAAGGCAAGGAAAGAAAAGAAAAAGTGCTGATGATTCAGCCTTCCGGCTCTCCATAACATTTACTGGAAAGCAGAATGCAAAGTTGTGTTTGCATGTCCTGTTCTGGTTTGTCATGTTATTAGAACTAATTTATTTCCCAACACTGTTGAGGAAGAACTGGGACAAATCAGGATAATTATTAGAAAACACTTTTGGGCACCATTCTTCCATGGAAAGAAAAAAAAAAAAAAGCTGTGCTCAACAGTAGTGGGTTACAACATTGCACCCAGGTTAGATTACGTATTCATTTTACTAACAGGACGTTAAATCTGCAGGACTTTTTGCTGGAGTGAGACTAGCAGACTAGCCTGGTAGGTCCTGCTTGTATGCAACAACTCATCAATCTGAATGGGCTGATTGATTTGGATTCCTGACACTTCAGGGAAGATTTTAGAATTGGTTTATTAAGTTTTGTTTTTTCTGAGGTGGTGGTGTTTGGTTGGTTGGGGGTTTTTTTGTTTTGTTTTGTTTTTTTTTCAATGATAACACTATCTAGAAACATGTCGGGAACAAGGACCCCATTGTGTCCCCAGTGTGTGGGACCTGCTATACAATTGCAAAACCAAAAACGTAGTCCGTGTTCCTTGAGCACATCTAATAAGGATGAGAAAGGATTAAACTGGGATACAGAGGGAATGGGTATCCAAGGATTCAATGGTATATCTAAAGGCAGTTTAAAGCAAACTTAAGTATGTTTACACAGGCTTAAATTACCCTTCTGGACATATCTGGTGAGACAAAATTGGTCACCCTAGCAGTCAGGACTTTAAGTACAGCCCCTGTGTACCTGCTGCCAAAGGGTGCTTGCTTGTTTGTTTCAAAGCTGTTGTGGCAGAAGAATGCTAAGCAACAACTTACTTAAAGACTGATGAGATGGTTCATGGATGATGATGAGGAAGTTCTCTCCAAAGCAGGTGGGCTAGCGCCAAAAAAATACAAATATACTTGTTGGAAAATACAGCAATTATATAGTATCATAGGGCAGACAGATGTTAAATTGACCTCCTGAGACCAAATGAGAGATGAAAGACAGATGGAGGCTGACGATGAATATGCTTGACAGTGAAGTTGGGAACCTTATACGTGATGGATAGAGAAGCAGGAACCTTTGGATGGATGCAGAAATAAGGGTGACAAGGGTGAAATTATGGAACTTCAAAATACTGTCTTCCAGTACAGCTGTATTTCGAGTCTGTTGACTTGAATAGAGATAGTGGTCATGAAGTGGAAGATTAGCTTCTACTTGTGAATTAACTGTAATCGTCCATGATATTGTGTTGGACTGAGAGCATTAGTTCGGGAACAGGCTCAGGAAGAATAGTTAAGTTTTCACTCATATCATGGAGTGTGTGAAAGTATGGAAAATTCTGCAGCATTTTGAACATGTTCAGAAATGCTACCAGAAAAGTTTGGGGTTTTCTTTGAGCAAAGGTCATTTCTTCCCTCGCAGAAGAAATACTTCTGTGACAATTTATAGTCAGTGCCAAGTTCCAAGGTTGAAACCTTAGTTGGAGCTATAGATAAGTACGCACCAGAGCACATAGTGCCTCTGTTTCTGAGGATCCATCTAACCAGTGGTGATTTCACATCTGTGGATTTTTTGTGCTTTTTATGTACTTTTGGATCTCCTGCATGATGATGGTCCTGATCTCGCAAGCTGCTGCATGTAGGCAGCCTCTGACACCAGAGACGGTTGCTGCTGGAGTCAGAAGGGCTGTTGTGCAGCTGGAAAGGTCAAGCTGCACAAAATAGCTTGCAGGTTCAGAGGCCTGGCTGCAAACACTTTTACCTTATAACAAACCCAAATTGCCTTGTGAGTGCAAGAGGCATTTAAAATGAGACCCAGAAAAAATGGTATGGGGCAGTCTAACATCAGCTAGCTTGAGGCTTGAGCAGCCATTAATCAGAGTAGCTCTAACTTCTTAAAATTCTGGCCCATGACATTAGCAAGAGCAGTTTTAAAGTTGAAAGGCTCATTCTGTGTTTGCTTTATCACTAAACACTGTCCCATCTCTTTGAGAAGACAATTCCGAACTGAGCAGATGTGAATCTATCAACCAAAAAACCTACTTTGTTTTCCCAACAGAAACATTTATGCATGTTTGGATCCTGGAAAGGTTGCAGCTCCCTTTTAACTGTCTTAAGAAATAACATTATTTCTGTTTCTCCAATTATGTACTTACCAAAACTCCAGAGCATGTTTGTGTGCTGTGCAATTTGAACAACGGTTGATGCTGCACTGTTCACTTCCCTGCAAAACCTTTACCTCAAGATCTGCATAGACACTGCATTTAAAGAAATAAAATAAAGTAGAATTTAAAAGTTCAGCCTCAGGAGAAAGCAGACTTCTGGAGTCCTTAGCTGCCTACGTTTAAAAAGTCCCAGCTGAAGCATGATCTCTTTGGCTTGCATTTAGCTCATACTACATTAAAGAAAAGGTAGATTATCATGGAGATATTATAAGGTGACCAGTATAATCTCATTTCTAAAAATAATTATCCCAGTAATGCATACAGTAGGAATGAAAGAAAGCTCTTTTTGCCTAGCTTCAAATTCACCTCAGCTTTCTGGATTTTGCGCATTTACCACAGACAACCACAGAATTGAGCCTGTATTTCAAATGAAAAGATGTGGAAGAGGGGAAGTGTCTGAATGTGAGGAACAGCCTGAAAAATATGGACAACATATCCTCAGAGAGCAAAACTAATACCAGCACATTGTGAATAAAAAGAACAGAGATGATGAAAGAGATATATATGAAAATAAATAATATGAGGGCAAAAAAGCAGTGTCAGTTTCTCTATCTATTTAATAATTTGTTGTTGGAAATATGTTTAGTCACAAATTATACACTAATAGTTAATTAACTATCTACTTCTAGATTCTCATGTCATTTAAATGTATCTGATACGATGGTCATTAATGAGTTCCATATTTTTCTAATAGCTTTGCCAACCCTGTACTATGACTGCTCGTTTATTGACCTTTTTTCCATGTGGTTTGATCAACTTTGAATTATTAGCATTTAAATATGCTAACAGAATATTGAAGTCTCATAATACAATGTTGTTTGTAGCAAAATCATTAATGTGATAAGATGCAGATCAAAAGGAGTGTTCACCAAAGTGAATACAAATGATACAATACAGAATTAATATGAAAAGATGAAACACAGTGAACAATGGACTTCCATTAATGTATTAGTGAGCATATTAATGACAAAATTGCTAAAAGATAGGATGGAAAGTCTCTACCAAGAGAAAATAAGGAGCATTTCCCAGAACATAAATACTCTCCTAAATGAGACAATTTAAAGGTTGATTTGGTATTTTTTCCTGCAAGCGTATGTCAAATTTACTCATTTGTCAAAAGCACTAGTTTACATAAATAATAAAACAGATAAATGCTTATGGTAATAAACAGTGTTCCAAATGCTACTTTAAAGTGATCGTACAGACTACTTTCCTCTGGGCTGGTGAGTCATTCAGGGAGTAATACAAACTTATCCCCACAGATTGAAATCTAAGCCAGAGATTCACAGTTTGGGGGCTGCTAGATCATGTGTGTTCTTTCAGAGAGAGCTTATGAGGAATTGTCTTGATGAGGCACCTTTGCTAGTCAGGGTAATCCTAATGTAGGCAATGCAGAAACACTTGTGGACACAGAGAACAGAATCTTTCCAGTCCCAGCTTGATTTCCAAACTAGTGAGTTATTAGCTATTCTCTAGTGAATGGGCAGGTCTTTCACTAGTGTTTTATTAAAAAGTTCAAAGAGTCTCAAAAATGGCATTGCCCACCTGCCACAGTTACGTTGTGCTATCAGGAATATTAAGATACTGACATCAGCTTCCTGATCCTTTTCCCAAAAAAACCCAGGAAAAACATGGAGCATACTAGTCTTCATAATTAATGTCATGTTTCTTCATATTCCCTCTCTCTAGCTATCCTCAAAACAATTCTGTTTGGGTCTGGATGCTTATAGTCTTTAAAGACTTTGTAACAACATCGTCAATATGACAGATGTTCTTGTGTGTAGTTGTAACTCAAAACAAAAACAGTATATTGCTGATAAGATATATTTAGATATAGATAGATATAACAGAAAACTCACATATGGTCAACCATAAGGATAATGCTAATTCCTGCATGTTCTGTATTCTGAAATGTAAACTTCCAGACCTAAATAAGTGGCAAAATTCTCACATTTCTGCATGAGAAAACTAATATTGCCCCTTCTAAACCCATATCTGGCTTTTTAGTAGTAAAGACTGGTGGAGCAAATAACTAAATTGAGCCATAAAAATTGTTTTGCTTCTATATGCCATTTCAGAGAGAAGGGTGGGTAAAATGGATTTATTCTGATAACGTGAGGCCGCTTCATATATCAGAAATTGCATAGTTGACAACCGCACTTGAGTTACAGTAAAGTTTTTCAACATTGCCAAATGGCACATCATGTAACTTCTTATTTGCTTTAATAAAATTGAAATGTCTGGTAACAATTTATGGTTACTGCTTGAAGAGTTTTATAATCTATATTTACATTAACTTAAAGTAGCTGAGATATATGAATTTTAATTCTTCATCTAGAAAGTTATATAGGCCAAGTATAGGGACAACATCAACAGGAATAAAGTCAACAAGAAGAGAAGAAAGAGGCTGTTAGGGGACTGCTTAACCACAAATCAGTAGCCTCACCCAAGATAATCAATTGCTATCTGGGGTTTATTCGAGTATCCAAGGCTCAGGGCTGAGAAGGACTGGAAAACTGCTTGAAAATTTTTAAAAGCAAGCAACAGCTGTAGGAGGAAGCAAAGAGACTCATAGCTGGAGCTGTGGCACATAACCAGTGCTGTGTCTTCCTGTGTATCACCAGATACTTAGAAAAAAATGAACTTTAGAGATGTCTCAATAAAAAGGAAGGCCTGATATCTTTCTTTTTGTAATACAAATACTTTGTAATGCAGCTCAACTTCACTCAGATCTTTGGAGACAGGGACTTACAAATACAGCCTGGAATGTCTCAGAATATCTGATCTTCCCTTTTGGAAAATAATGTTCTCAGTTGCAAATCAGTGTTGATGTGGACACTGAAAAGTAAGATTACTTGAGCTGTGTTTGTAAAATAGGCCAACAGCATGAACAAGAAAAACCTGAAATATTCACTTTTTAATAAAGAAAAGTTCTTTTATGATTAGGTTATTTACAGAAATTGTACAGGAGTGCATTTGGAGTGCTTGTGTTGTAAAGAGAAGATTGCCCATAAAAGCAGGGAGAACAGGGTTTTGATTTCTCAAGTGGGACAGAATGGTATGGTTCTGGGCAACATATGTTTATAAAGATTTGAAACCATAAAATGTGAAGAGAGGAACTAATGAAACCTGGTTTCCTATGGATTTGCGCCCTAATTCTTTTAAATACACACTGCCAACTCCACAATTACTCTTCTTTTCCCCATGGTACCCTCCCCTGAGGAAGCGAGAGTATTTGTGGTGGGTAACCTGGTGCTGCAGGCGTGCTCCTGGGCCAGCTTGCTCCCTGCTGCTATGCGGGTCTGTCTGCCTGTCCTTTGGCGGTGGCAATAATTCTGGACTTTCCTCCGTTTTCCGACTTTTCCTCACAATTCTTGTAATAACTTATCTTTCAGATTCCAATCTCTTTTTCAGATCTGATAGATTGCAAAGTTATTGGAAAGGGGTCGACAGACAGACAAGCATGATCAAGCAAGCCTTATGTCCTTAGAAAATCAGGCTAAAAAATGAAAATGTAAGTAGTGAGAAGTAAAGCAGAGAATGATTGATTCTCTAATGATTGACACTACTAAGCAAAAAATTATTAAGACATGTTGTTACCTAGGAATGTAGTACTAGTCATGTACAAACGAGCCAGACACTGAATGGCATATAGTTGAACATAGAAAAACAAGTACGGTAAACCAGGCCAAGGTAAACCAGCATCGACTAACCTTTGTGAGAAAAAGTAGTATGAGAAAGACATGACCAGATGCAATGCAAGTAAGTATGAAAAAATCCAATAAAGCCACTGATCTGAAGGAATTGTTCTGAGCTCTTCACTGCTTTACTGAATTGATACTGTTTTTTAAATCCCATGTGCTTGGGTCAGCCTTTCAACTGTAACAAATAGAATTGGTGGCCTAGATTCTGATAGTTTTTACACTGTTGTCATGGATAAGTAAGTTCTGTGCAGTCATGGAGTTATTTGGATTTGCGGTGTAAACAAGGATCTGGCCTGGGGACTTCTTACAGCAGTATCTCTGCTTGATCCTTGTTGTAAAGTTATAGGCTGGCATTTTACTGTGCTTTCTTCTCAAACCAGAAAGATGACAGAAATCAGGTAAATATAAAACGTTAGAAGTCTACCAACAATGTAACTGATTAAACAGTGCAAAAATTATATGAAACCAGAGCCTTTGCTTTTTTCTGAATCTCTTAGTCAACGTGAAATAGTTTTCTGTTGTCATGTGTTTTAAAAAGAAGTAATCCTCAGTTATTGTAGAAAACCTTTAAAGTCCCAACTATTGCAAAGCTTTTGTAGGGTTGATTATTCCTGCTGTGTAGCTTTTGCCGTTTTGGAGGTGTAACTGTATACAAGCATGCACACACACATGCAGAATACAGGAAAATATTCTTCTTTACTCCATTTCACTAGCTGTAATTCTAGGTGTGGTAGATGCTCTTAGTATATGTATATATAAATATATATATATAAATGGAAATAGTGTCCAGTTGAGCAGTTGCTGTTATTTTAGTAGAGGAAGATAGGCAGCCTTTCCAGTTTCCATGCCTCTGTTTTCTATATTTTAGAATAAATTCTTGAGACAGTTCCTTTCATTGAATATATTTTCCAATGTCTTGTGCTTATTCATGGCCTCTAGTTGCTATTAAGCTACTTCAAAGTAGCATTTTGCTGGAAGTGCAGAGTCTGGGGATTTTCTTAACTCAAATGAACATCAACTGTGCTCTGATCATGTACATATCTGATAGCACATTTGAAACTAGAATGATAAATCTGAAATGTACTGTGGTCATAAGACAAACTCTCAAATTGCAATGAGTTGTTTGCCATGTTGCTACTAATCCAGTGCTGCCTGTTGCAATGCACTAGCTAAGTGGTATTTCTAGACTGCTCATTGTGTCTTGTTCTTTGTTGATTTTTCTTGTTCTGTGTATTCAAACTACTTTAGCTGGAAGTACGTAGCTGAGAGATTCACAGAAAGAACACATAGCATGGGGTGGGTGACCTATGAAGTCAGACATGAAAGGTTCCTGTTTGGCTATTTTTCAATGCTGTTTCAGTTGAGTCCGAGGCTTTACTAGCTGTGGCATTGCACAGCAGTCATTTTGTTTCCTCATAGTAGCTAGACAGATTTATCAATTGCTTTTTACTTGTTCTTTACGATTTTTTTTCTATTGTTGTTCTAAAAGGAAAGAAGAAACAAAATGCAATATTGGAATCTGGAAGACAAATTCATTATCAAATTCCTTTTACAATTGGTGTTCTGAGAGGAGGGTCACACCACAGAAATATTTGAGGTTGGGGTGGAATATCTATTTAATGAATTCTTTGGCAAGTGAAAAGCATTTGTTGCTAGCAAAACCTTTTTTTTTTCTTTTTTTCTTTTTCCAAGCAAAAGCTGTGCAACAGAGTGGAACTGAGGGTCAAAGTTTAAATACAGTTTGCTGTGCCACCTGGTTTTGATCTAGAGCTCAAGTGTGTGACTGGCAACACTCACTGTCACGGCAGGGAGACCTGGTAAGAGGGGACAGAGCAACATTTCTCTCTTTATTTCTCAAATTGTGAAAGGTGTGAGATTGACAGCCTTGGAAAAACAAGTCTCCTGTTTTATTCACAAAGAAAAAGGATGGCAGGACAATCATAATACCATCTTCTCCCACAGTGCTTTGCCCATTTGTTTCAGGCCTGCTTTAGCTGAACTGTCTGGAGGGGGTGAGGAGATCACTTATTCTTTCGACCGATTCAGTCTTTGTCCCACTGCTATGACTCCCCACTGGGGTGCCAATTGTGGTTGTCGTCTTTTCTTGGGTAGTTGCCACCTGTCCATTAGAAACTGGCCAGGGACCAGGAATTCACTTCACATTGGCCGCAGAATAGATGTCATAGGCTCAAATTAACATTTTAGACACTGGGTCCGGATTTGAAAGAGCAATTTAGAGATGAAAGGCAATGTATGTCTTCTTCCTCGATTACTTATTTATGGAGTTACTGCATATTTGAGCTACATCCACTTGACTAGTCTCTGTCTATTGTAAACTTTCTCTACTTAGTTATTATTTTTGTTTTTAAAGAGTCATTAAAGGTCTCAGGCAGACTAGGACCCATTTTGCTACAGGCTGTACAAACCTTGGTTTGTCTTCCTCAGCTGACAGAACAAATTTGTGTCTGAGTCCTGTGGCTGGCTTAAGGGTCTCTTGCACCATACAGGTTGCAAAGTGACCAAGGAATTAAAAAGCCCTGAAAACCCATCCTTAGTAATCAATGAGAAAACATTATTATTTTATTGAGGTATCATGACTGTGGGAGAAAGTCCACATGAAAAGCAGAAGAGATCAGTGTTAGATACAAAAGTAAATATAAAGATGGGCCAGAACACGAAAACAAAATGAACAGGTATCTGACCAATAAATATGGAGACTGGGTATCTTTTTTCTCATGAGTTGTCCAATTGACTATAAAGGAACTTTTTAGGGGATGAAATATTTGTCACTGTGTATCAGAATCTAGTTGGTGATTTAGAGACTTGTCAAAATTGCACAGCTGTATCCATAAGGTCTATGGTCATAGTGCTGATTTGTCTGTAAGACTGTGGTACTAAAGGAGCTATGATATATAAGGGTGTTGATAATGTACTGTACTGTGGACATCCAGAACGAGATATAGATGTACTAAATCTACCACTGTTTTGTCACTGGGAATAGCTATCATAATAATATACAAAGCCATAAGCAAGGAGATAAAATTAAAAAAACTACCAAAAGAAGCATTCTTGCCATATTTGCACAAAAACAGGCACACTCCTTCCAGCTTTAGTCAGTAAAAGGAAATGAACATGAACTGGGAGAAAAAAATAGCAGTGTTTGCAAAAAAGTATTTTCTCATTATGGAAGATGGAGACGGGGACACTTCTTTTTTTTAACCTTTATCAAAAGCCAGGGATTTACAATGATTTATACTTAAGGAACTAAATCTGCAGAAGGAGATGGTGCTTTGAAATAGCTTGCTTTGGGATACCTTGCTGACCAGTGCAATCCTTAGGTGGTGTTTCCTGCAGAGAGTGTCTAAAATTCTACACTGCAATAGCATATTCCTTTAGTTTGGATGAATTCTGCAAAGTGATGTGCAGCTCTGTGAAGACAGCTCAAAAATTTATTTATTGCACAAAATTATAAGAAATTTCTGTTGTGTATTTAAATACCTGTGTTATAATGATATTCTCGAGTGTTGTATAATGGACAGTGTTAATCCACTGGAAGGGTGAGAAGGAACCTCTTGTTTTTTCTTGTCTGAAAAATGGATGTCCAAAGCTGTCGGGCACTACAGTTGTTACCTTTAAGTTTATACAACTGCAGTCAAGTTTTCAGTTACAGTTTGATCTTCCAGGTTATTTTTTGTTTTATTTTTGTAGCCTGTTTAATTGCAACAAAGTTGTTCTAATCAAGAAGGAACATCTTGTTTGCTTACTCTAGAAGTGCCCACCCAGCCTGCCCACCAGTCAAGGTCTCAGCATTGATATAGATTCCATGTTTGACATCTCTAATGAAATAAAGGACCCCATTGCATTCTTCCCAAGGGAAAGAGGTATCCACAGTAACCAATTTTAACTTAAGACCGAAGAAAAATGTTTTATTTTTCTTTCATTCAGACTATGCATTACTCATGTTTTTGTTGGAAATCTGATCCCTGTAATTTAAAAAAGAAAATTCTTACTGCAGTGATAGCAACTGGTTAGTTCAGAAAGAAGCAATGTTTAAGACACAGTCATTTCAATGAGAAGCCGTATCAGCTTTCCGAACTACATACTTCCTCAGTGCACTCATCACACATGATCAAATGTAATGTTTTGTCAGTTTTTAGACACTTTGCTATTAGAGTTACATCTTCTACTTCATCAAACTAAGGCTCTGCTGAAGGACAGATTGTACAAATAAACATCGGTTGGAATGTTTTTAAAGAGCAATTGTTTACTGATTGAAACACAAAAACTGTTGCTCATGCTTGGAGATCAAATTACATGCTTAAGAGAAAGCACGCTACATAATTCATTGACTCATGACTCATAAGAAACATCAGGCTGTATCTTTTGATGTGAAAAGCTGCAGAATCTCTTGTCTTTATTAGATGGAGCAGTAGATGACAGGTTTTTCTTAAAAACAGTGCCACTATATATAGCAATCTCATAGCCATTAAACTGTAATCCCTCTGTGAAGGGGAGCTGTGAAGAGGATGATCTGTAACATTCAGGTTAAGGAGTCTTTTGTTTCAAGACAAAGTATTATACTGACGTTAAACTCCACCTGAATTCCCAGAGAGAATTTTTTGCCACACATTGTCTCTCATTTTGGGTCACTGGGAACTGGACATGGAGCATCCATGCAAAAGTAGAAGGAGAATTTAGTAGATCCCTTTCCCTACGCACTGTGAAGCCAGGCTTTCAAAAAAAGGCAGTGCAGAAGGAAGGATGTTAGGATGTATCTAAAGGGGAGTGAGAGGCAGAAAAGTGATATCAAGTCAGATCAAATGTCAGCTGGGCCCAGACTCCCGTCTCTTGGCAGCTAATAGGGGAAGACTTCAACAAGGGGAAGCACACGGTGATATTTGCCCCCAGATTACCTCCACCACACCGTGATTTGTGACTCAGGAACTTGAAGTCAGGTATGGTGTCTTTGTCCTTCAGTGACCAATGCCACAGCACTATCCAATTGCCAGCAACACTTGGGAACAATCAGGCCCTAGAGAGATTACATAGGGTCCTCCCTCAGAGGCGTATACATGTTGATGTTGGCTCCTGTTTATGCCTTTCAGAAAGTTCCAAACTGTGGGCACAGAGGAAGGACTGGAGTTTCAGTTGAGGCTGTTAATGGAAATGCATTGGGGATTTGCTCAGAGTATTTTTCCTGTCTGTGACTGTGGATAAATTACTTGGTATTTTTCCATTACAATTTTATATGTGTGGTTAATAGTGCTGGCTGTGTCACCAGAGCTTTTGTGAGAGAATAAATACACTTGAGTATGAAGCACATACAAGATACCTAAAAATGCTTGAGGAAAAACTCGACCAATTAAAAACAATTTTCTTGAAATGGATCTACCTGGTCAGACATAACTGAAGTTGGCAGTACTGGTATACTTAATGAAGTAGCATTTCCAGTGCTGTTACCTCAGTCTCACACTGTAAGGGGATTCTCAGAAAATCTCAGGTATTGGAATCCTATGGTTCCAAGATGATCTAAAATGAGAAAATAAATAAATCTATTTTTCAAGACTGTAGAAGAAAAACTTGATCTCACTTTTTTTCAAGATTCATAAAATGAAGATAGTGAACTCCAGACACGTAACTATCTGTTTTTAAGATAATGGACTATTTTCTATGAAGTGAGAAGAAGAATGTGGGGATTCGATTAAATAATCTTGGTGTCTGTGATTCATGATTCAGCAACATGGTCTGACCTCGTAGTCGACCTTGTTTTGAGCAGGAGGTTTGACTAGAGACCTGAATTATGCTGTGGTCCTGTGATTCTGCATTTCTGTAGAAGCAGAACAGTGTGTAGACCTCTTGGGAGATAACATTGACTGAACAAAAGCCCAAGACTCCATACAACTTTGTTATTATCAAGCCTAGAAGATATAGTCAGATATCTGAAATGCTCAGGAGACATTGTTTACTCCTGTTTCTTAAATTTCTGTTTGTATTTGGGAACAAACTGGTATCAAGTTTTGAGGTCTTATTTTCTAGTTCATTCACCATAGCCACAGAAAAATACAGAGGGACTGGGATTAATATGATCAAACACAGATATATACTGTACAGTTGTCTACTGTCATGCTAGTCACCTTAGATTACCTTAATAGTAATATAGAAAAATGGGTGCTTTTGGGTACTAATGGTATAACCTAGTTTAGGTATCTCATTTAAGGTAAGATGAATTGCTTGCTAGAAGGCCTGTTTCTTCCTCCTGACTAAAAAGAGCTAAGATAACTAGCTCTAAAGTAGAATCCCATCCTTGCTGACCCAGATATGTTATTACCGCCAAAATAAGATGGATAAAAGAGATAATTAAAAAGGAGCTGATGATTCCGTTTTCATGCTGAGAATTGAGGGAATGAGCTTGTTGCTGCCTTGCAAAAGAACTGCAAAAGCCTTTGCATCTTCCAACCAAAAGGTGGGAGCTGAATCTTTATCTTCAGAGTCCCATGTGAGTGTATTTCTTGCACAACTACATCCTCTTCTTTTAATCTGCTATAGTAGACAAAGCATGTAGGCCTCAGACCTGCAATAAGAAGATCTGTCTATACAGATCTTCCCACTTACCAAGCAGAGCTGCATCCATTTCAGTGGAGCCACAACTGCTGCAGAGGAATGTCTACTTGCAAGGCCAGGGAGTGGACAAGAGAAGGGGAGAAGGAAATTATTCATTCAGAGAGCAACACAACACAATATAGAAAGAAGGGATTTAACTTTCAGTGTACTAATCAAAAAGCAAGTTCTCATATTTTTTATGCATATGATCCACAGGTCATCTGTTGAAAGAAGCTCCCCCATGTTTTACTAGTTATGTTGTTGACAGATGGGTGAGGGATAATACAACTAGATTTGTCCTGGAAAACCTTCTCCTCCTTTTGCATCTCTCTGACTCCCCAGAACATGTTTCCTTTCCTTACACAGCCTTTCTGCCCCCGCCACCCCCACCTGTCCCAGGCTCTGATTCCCCTTTGCTTCTGACTTTGTAAGATTATTGAAGATTTATTTTCAAGCACTAGTCTTCTTGAACAGGCATAGTTATCTGAGGTATGGGTTATGTTTGAAAACAGTGAATAGCCATAGATTTCACAGAATCACAGAATCACAGAATCATATAGGTTGGAAAAGACCTTTAAGATCATCGAGTCCAACCATAAACCTAACACTGCCAAAAACCACCACTACACCATGTCTCTAAGTACCTCATCCAAACGTCCTTTAAATACCTCCAGGGATGGCGACTCAACCACTTCCCTGGGCAGTCTGTTCCAATGCTTGATAACCCTCTCGGTGAAGAAAAATTTCCTAATATCCAGTCTAAACCTCCCCTGGCGCAACTTGAGGCCATTTCCTCTTGTCCTATCCCTTGTTACCTGGGAGAAGAGACCGACCCCCACCTCTCTACAACCTCCTTTCAGGTAGTTGTAGAGAGCGATGAGGTCTCCCCTCAGCCTCCTTTTCTCCAGGCTAAACAGTCCCAGCTCCCTCAGCCGCTCCTCATAAGACTTCTGCTCCAGACCCTTCACCAGCTTCGTTGCCCTTCTCTGTACGCGCTCCAGTACCTCAATATCCCTCTTGTAGTGGGGGGCCCAAAACTGAACACAGTATTCGAGGTGCGGCCTCACCAGTGCTGAGTACAGGGGCACGATCACTTCCCTAGTCCTGCTGGCCACGCTATTTTTGATACAGGCCAGGATGCCATTGGCCTTCTTGGCCGCCTGGGCACACTGCTGGCTCATATTCAGGCGGCTGTCAACCAACACCCCCTTGATTTGAATCAAGGAAGGGAAGTATGTGAGATTGAAAGACTAACAAGGGAAATCTGATGTGATTCTAAATAAATCAACCCACACCAAGAGCAGAAAGCAAAGGAGTTTATAACTTCTGTAGAAATAATTGGAAAAGGAACTGAAAAATCCATACGTCTATGTTTCCGTTCCTACTGTCACTGTCCTTTTCATATTTTCTGTTAATCAGTTTTGCAGTTTCTCTGTCAGAATGTCCTGGTTGACTTAGGGATACTGAAATGTATTAAAATGCATGGTTTACACGTATTAAGACTTTAGTCCTGGACATTGCAGCATTCCCTGTGGTATCTGGAATCAGCTGGACTAGATGCAATTGCAGGATTTGTGGCTAGTCACACAGCCATGACAGCATCTATGCTCCTTTCTACACTTCTGAGCAAGCCCACAAAGTTCAGAGAGATGTTAGATGTGCATGAAACAGCATCTGATACATTCAGCAGAACAGAGATCTGTAAGTTTCTACATCTGTAAAATGTTTACTACAGTTTTGTGACACTCCAGGGGAAATGACCAGACAACCATGCAACCTACAGAGAGGTAGCTGGATGTGCTATAGGGAAAACACTACTAATAGTCTGCGAGATTAATTCCCTCACAAGGTTTAAAAAGTGCCACTGTGAGTCCAGAAATAATGGTTCTACTGTGTAGATAAACTTGTTAAGCAATTCCTTTCTTTTAGAACATTTTTACTAAACCATCTAATATTTGAATTACAGCATTACCATAGAATCTATAAGGTCTCTTTTATTGACCTATTATGAAGAAAAACCTGTAGGATAGGTTATGTGCCCTGGAGGAGTACTGGTCACTAACATAACACAAATAGACACATAAAACTCTGATAGCTATAAAATCAAAGTAATATATAAATATAAGTGTTTATAAGTATATCAACTAGCCTATTGCTAGCAATTCAGGTATGCAGAGGTACATACCTGCTTATACTGTTGCAAAGGTCAAATACCCAGAAACCCTTCCTCATTCCCCAAACCATAAATTCTGTTTTTTAAACAAATCTGCCTTCATGTCTAGTTTTAATCTAATTTTCTGTTTCTATTTTAAAACATAGTTTAACATTGATTAAATCTTTTCTCTGTCACTATAGATACCATCATGACAGTGGCCCATTTAAACAGAGTAAGGCTGAGTCCTGTATCACCTGCTGAAATAGTGGGAGACACCCCATCAAGTTACTTACTCCTGGTTTAATTTTTCTGACTTTGGGGCAATCGTTTCTGAAACTAGTTTGTTCTCTTGCAGAAGAAGCCTAGTCATCTGAGTGTTCAACTCCTGTCAAAATCTGACTGTTTGACTGGTTACAACCTGATCTACCACTAAATTTTGCCATCTCATTTGCTTTCATACCCAGCTTTGAGATTTGTTCATGAAAGCCATTGTCAGACTGAACCAGCTCTCCAAACCCCATAGTGCTAGTGATGGCTAAAAGCCATTATGGGCCTGTGGATAAACAAAACATCCTTTTCCATTCCAGCAATTTCTCTTTAGCTGAAGGCTGCCTTTATGCTTGCTGACGGATAACTCAGCATGGAAACCATAAGCACGTGGGAGCAGCGGTATCTTAAAGAACTGGAGCAGACTTAAACATAGAGGGGTGAGGCGAGTCCTGTAGTGGGGAAATGTTGCTTGAAAGAAAGGAGAATTCCCACAACAGTCCAGTTCTTTCTGGGTACAGAGGAGTATTTTATGTGTGTTTTATAGCCCATCCCAGTAGCTATAGCTACTGAGTTTATGTAGAGTTACGAAGCATATGCCATTACCAGTAGTCCTTTGTTTTTTCACCAATAATAGCAATTATTTTAGACAAAGTTTTAAACTTTTTTAGAAGGGAATTGTTATGAGTAAAGAGCTCCCCTCTTGTCCCATCTCACTGGCCTCACCCTTACCTTTGGTGTGATTAGAAGATATCTCATGAGTTTAGTTTTGCATGTGTGAGTGTGGCTCCGTCTTTGTTGCTGTTGAGGCTATGAGAAGAACTATGCACTTCAGCCAGGGGAGAAAAGGGACAAGGCAAGTGCATTTTAATCTTTGGGAGTATAAGCAGCTTGGGGTACTGAAAAAAAAAGTACAGGACTTCGAAAATGACAGAACATGGAGCAAGGTCAGAGAGGAGCAGTACCAGCAGACTGCAAAGGAAACCAATGACATAGCTGAGATTGCCTCATATTTGTTGGTGTTGTGGAGGATTGTGTGCCATCTGTGCTAGGATGTGCATGAGGACTTTGTGGCAATGGCCATCTTGCATGGCCTGAGGCAAGGAGGGTCTGAAATGTGCCTAGACCACAGAACAGTGTTGGACAAGGATCAAAGATACTGCACATCCCAGGTGCTCTTCAAGATTCAGATTAAATGGGCCTGGATAAAGCAACAACTCACTTAAGGTATCAGATTAAAGCATGGTGGTTCTTGAAATAAAGTTGTTATTTGCATGCTGTATCCTCCCTGCTTTCCCTTCCCAGTGCATGACAGCAGGGAGCAAATAAAAGTTCCTTTGGATCTTGCCAATTTACAAGTACAACTTGCATGGGCAATCAAATGCAAAAAAGAAGAAAAAAAGAAGATAATATTATTAGCAACCCCCAATTATTCCCAAATGCATGCTTTTGGCAGTGCAAGCAGTTGGAATTTCTAGCAACATAAACCAACACATTACTGAAAATCATGCCTAAGCATTCAAATAAAATACACGGACAATTTAAAATTATCCTTGCAAGCTATCCAGTAACCAGTTATTTGGACTGCAGGGTTTTTATGAATAAAATTGTAAAGCAAACCTATAATGTAAATATCCAATCCAAAATGCCCTAGCTTTCCAGCCATAGAGTCCAAAACAAATTATTTGCATGCTGTGTCTGAATTCTGAGGTGGACAGAGAGCTAGTTTGCTGCTGGGTCAGAGGGTGAAGCTTTGAATTGGCTCACGAAATGAGACCAGCCTGGCCATCCTTCCCTATTTGCAGAGCTTTGGATTTTTCTTGGCACAGGAATCCTTTTGTTTCCCAGCATAACCTTGAAAATATTTTCAAGCAATTTAAACCGTGCTTGTATATTCCTGAGGACGCATCTACTCGGGATGTGCACAGACAGACCTCTGCTCTGAGAGGGGGGATGGAAACCTGCCCTGGTGTATATCTGGATTAGTGTCAATGAGAGGTAGTAGGTATTGAGCAAAGAGCCCCTCAATCCTGGTAACACAGCTTCTGAAACAGAAGTGGAGTATGCCTGGATTTCCGGGAATGTGGGCAGAGACTGCCCCGGACCGTCTGCATCCATGTGGATGTGCTCTCTGTAGGATGCCCTTTTTCTGTAGATTGGTAGGACAGCTTTCTATGACCCTCTCCAGTCAGCTCAGAGAGCAGCATTTCTAGGTCTTTAGCAATGTCAATCGGCAGCTTTCTTTGAGCCCTTAACATCTTCACAAAAGACACATCAGCTAAGATCAATCTTTACCAGAATAGGCTTGGTAATATTAATTCTTATTTACATTCTATTTACTTTACACTTAATGCTTGGAATACCTCACAAACTCCCATCATCATCTGAAGCTGAGAAAATTGCCCCTGCACTCATGTTGCGGTCTCTAAATTGTTATTAGAAAAGCCACCATACTTGTTTCAGTTCATTATTTCTGGGAAGATTTTTACAGAAAATTTTAAGAAATTTTCTCACCAATGTTCTTGTTTTGATAAGTCTCTAAAAATATCTTTCTTAACCTATTTTCACCATTGGCCTCGTTTCGGATATCTGTAAGAGGCATCCTCTCCACAATGAATGAAAGACCAATTTTATGTCAGAGGAAGAAGAAAAGAAGAAGGAGGGAGGTGTCTATCAAATGTCCAAAAGTGTTATGAGCCTGTGACCCTTGATACATGGGAGGGAATGAATGAAAGGGACCAAAAGAAATGTAAGGAATTGCTTCAAGACAGCATGTAGCTCCTGTGCCAGAAAAAGCAGATGGCAAAAAGAATCATGTAGAAAAAAAGATGCAAAGATTTGTATCCCAGAAGCCAATATGCAATATGAATAACAGTGCACAGCTCCTTTGCTATCTTCAACTTAGTTTCAGGTGTAACATAACAAGAAAGCTCTTCCATTCAGCCTCAGAGGAAAAAAAAAAGCCACAGGTATAATACTTACAGATGTGCTAGTCAGCAGGAGCTATTGGAACATACCAATTTAAATGGTTTTCTTTTGAGGGATTTTTGTTTCTTGTTTTGCAATGTCCTATATAATAACTTTTCAGAAGTTAATGTTTTCCTTTGCTTCACTCTTCATTCTTATTCATTCTTCCCAGAAGGACATTTCTTTCATGAAGTTATACAATATCTTATCAATCACTTAAAATCAAAGCCAAAACCTCACAAAACAGGACAGTCAATATACTCTTAAGGCTGTCCTCAATGAACTCATATCATGATGTGATTTTGTAAGTGCCTTTGTAGCTAACTGCTCAAAATTAACAGGCATGCCTTCTGTGACTCATTCACTTCTAATATTTTTCTTCCCCTCTTTTTTCACAGGTGCTCACAAACTTCAGCAATAACAACAGGGGCACTTGAAATGCTGAGATCGAGCCTTCTTGCAGTGCGTGTCCTGAATGCCTTCAGTCTACCAAATTGCGTTTTTGAAAGCAGGCTGTCTGTCCCAAGATTGCAGGCTTTCTTCATATTGCAGTTCTAGAGCCTCTTGTACAGCTCTGCGGGCAAGGGTAGCTCAGCGGATGCTGGTATTCACTGGTGGCATTGTAACTGTACTCCCACCCTGTTTGCATTCCTTCCGCTGCAGACACCATCACTGCCTTTTGACCACCTACATTAACTTCTGTGAGACTTCCTTGATGATGAAGGTATTAAGAGGCAAAGGCAAATCTGAGGACTAAGTAACGGTATTAGAATATGGGCAGCCTGTTAAATAATTCTCCTATTCAGAAGAGGATTAAAAGGGTACTGTTTTGCAGGACCCAGTTAATGGCTTTACATAAGAGAGGAAATAGCATGTGCAGCTTAAAAATTAACTAGGATAACTCTAATTTTTATGGACCCCACAGATAAAACTTTCTGAGTTCTTGTGCTTCAAAGTAGTTCTGATTTTAGTGTGGCACTGCTATAGGGATGTGGCAAGCTTGTCATGCAATACCAAAAATGTGGCCTTCCCTGTCTGAAGTCAGTAAGACAACCCAGCTTTGCATCATAATTCAGATTTAATTGTTATTTCCTCAGCCCAGAATGACCATTCTGCCACATACAGATGGTCAGTGAATGCCCTCAGCACCCATCATTTTCTATTTACTGTCTGTCATCCTAACACTCTCATTTTTCTCTGCTATCATGGTATTCAAGTTCCCGACAACTAAATGTTCTGTCTCTTCACCAGATACAAACCATGCCAGCAGACTCAAATCTGATAGGGAGGGAGAAGCTAGCCCTGAAGACAGGGTAAAGAAAGACTGAATTATTGACTGAAACAAGAACAATTCACCCTCAAATTCTCATAATCTCTTGGAAGTCAGAACAGTATCTCACAGTTCACAGCAAAAATGGTCCCCAGTGGCAGCAAGCAAAACAGTGGTGTAGGAACAGTGATGCCTGTCCTCCGCACAGTGCATTTTTTCTTCACACAGTGACTCACTATGAGGTCAGTCTGCATGGGAAAACTGCGATACTAGTCCCTGTATGGCAGTATATCTGCTAACCATATCACTTCTTAATGCAGACACAGGGAAAACAAAGAGTAAGGGCTTTTACTTCCTTTCTCCTTTTCTGGGGTGAATTGTGCTTCCAGATGCCAAATCTGTGACAGTACATTAAATATGTCTGGGACTGTTCTCTGAAGCCAACTTGAAAGAAGCAGCCCATATCCACACTACGCTGCTCTCCTGGTCCCCCAAAGAGGATACCTAGCTGTTCTGAGTCCTTAATAATGCCTGAGCTGTGCCTGAAAACTGATCAAGAGAGAGGATCATTGGCCTGCAACAAAACCATGTCAGTGTCAGTGCTAACAATTTAGCCAGCAGTATCCCAGTGTTTGGGAACATTCCCTTGAGTTATTTAACTTACTCGTGTAGATGTGCTCACTGAGATTGAGGGTTATGAGGATGACTATTCCTTACACTTGCATTGTTGGCTTTGCCTATTCCCTTCTGTAAGAAGTCTTTTTCACCAGTTTGTTGCAACTTGACCTTATTATAAATGAAGACAGTGTGTGAAGCTGCTGATATTCATCAGCAGAAAATGATGTTTCTCTTTAAGGGGTTTATTTCATATTTATTTCATTGCTTCTATAAAAAAGCTAAGTAGAAAGTGTTGGCGTGACTATGATTTTTTAATTAAACTTCTAGTATATCAATTTTTATTATTTAATTAGGGCTTTTATTTCTATAGGCAAGGCTAAGTGGAAATGCCATCAACTTGCATGTTAAATACAGGCTGAATTAACACTAAATCCACCTATGTCATGTCTAGAGTTCTTCCAGTGAATGTCTATGTTTTGGTGTGGTCACATCTTTGTGTTAGGGTACTTAGAGAGCTGAAGATCTGTCTGTGTCATCACCCACTATTTGTTTATTCGTTTCTCCCATTACTCTCTTTCATTTCTCTGAACAGCAATTCTTCTCACTTCTAATGAGCTGTGACCTCCTTTGCACCAATAGAGATGGTATTGACAGGGCTGTTGGTGTCCCCCAATATGAGATGATTTGACCTGGTTTCCTGCTGCTTCTTCTCCCTCTTGTATTTGCTTGTGTGCAGTGACATGTGCCTTGTGCACACATGGTGAGAGAAGATAGAGCAGGAATAGCACGGGGAGACAGGCGCAGTGGCATCAGGAGAGCATGAAGACCTGTTGCTGCAAGCCAGTGATGACCTAATATTGTTGTCATCTGACAACTTCTCAGTGACTTAGATGAAGTAAGTTTGGTGGTCTCAGCCCAAATCCTTGTGGGCAAGTGACTACAACACAAACTACTATTGTCGCTGGCACTAATTGGCATTACTGTGAGTCTCCACTGGCTGCCCAGGCACTGAACAGGCTTCTGGATTTGATCACACCCACTGAGCAGGTTGGCCTATGTGCTTTCCCTGGACAAGGCTGGGCTCTTTTGTTAAAAAGTTCAGCTATTTCACACTGTCATTGACTCTTTAAAAAAAGAAGAGTCAACTATTTAGTGGTGCAAATTTACAGATAATGTGAAATGACCATCTCTGTTTTGCCTCCCACTTGGTTGCCAAGAGTAGATAAATCCAATTTTTCTAAAGAACTATGAGTTCCACTAGAAGCTATTTAGCTAAAATTTAGTCCTATGAATTGTATTTGGTTGTAGAGCAACAGGCACATTTATTTCCCTGCTCATATTTTATATGTCGTTTCCTGTCTGTTGATTCTCTTGGCATTGGTTACTAATCATATAACTCCCAAATGGTGTAATCCAAGCTGTTCATATTATTTGGCTCCAACTTTATTTTGAAAATCTGTAGTAATCTAAGTTAAATAAACATAACGCTAGAAAATATACCCTAGGGAATAAATCTGCATTGACAGGGAGATGGGTAAAATAGATCTTTTCCATCTCTGCATATGACTTTCTGATTAAAGAAGGTAATAGCAAAAGATGGATGACTGCCTAATTGGATATTAGTAGGGAAAGAGTGACACATGTTATAGGATACTGCTAGAGGATGACTCTGAGGGTTGCAGAGTGAAGTATTTAGGACAAATGAGCCTGTCACATTAGATAAAGTAAAAGAGACAGTCGGGATTCCAAGAGCTTCTCTGACTCACAATTAAGAGAATGTCTCCACAGGAGTCTGTGCTAAGCATATCAAAGATAACAGATGCAATATGTTGAGGGCATCTAGCCACCTGTATGGAGGAAGCTGCCTTTCAAAGGTGACCAGAAAATGGGAGGAACTGGTCGTGTTCTTGCCACTTTTGAGGTTTCTTTTTCACAATATATATCTGAAAGTATGTCTGAAAAAGTTGTTGGATAATTATGATTATTTTTAATATAAGGATGCAATTTTCCTGTGTGAATGTCTTTTTTTACCTTGAGAAGTAAGACCTTGTTTGTGGTGAGAAAAATTTGTGAGAACTAGAGAAAGGAAAATATGGCGAGAACTGAGGAACTGAGTAATTGAGACGGGAAGGGATTTCAAGTGAGGAGCTGCTGGCTCTTTGGGTTCATTTGTTTTCACTTAATACTTAAAATATGGCATTGGTAGAAAAACAATGCTTTGGAAACCAACATTTTCCCTCTTTTTTCTTTTTTTACCAATGTGATTTTTTGGATTGTTTTAAAATAAATATATGGTTTGGTTGACTTAATGAAATAAAAAACCCAGATGACAGCTTTGACTTTTTCACAATTTTTAAACCCTGAGTTAGACAACCAGATTGTATGGAATTTATAGAGCCCTGTTCACTTCAATGAGAGAGCCCCACAGCCTCTATTATATACACTCTCCAAACATAAGACCAACGAAGGAGTGGTTTTTTTGAATCCCACTTTTTTGAATCCCACTGAAATTGTCTCCTGTGGTTAAGTAGCTAGAGACTCTGCAGACTCAACTTCTTAAACTCATTACTAAAACAGGGGTGCTCAGTTCATTCAAATACTGTTGAGACTTCAGACAGAACAGTTCAGGGAACTGATCTCTTGGTTTCTCGAGGCTAGCATCCTAACCAGTTCTCAAATGGAGTCATCCAAGTATTGACTTTATTCTCATTTGTTGTAAGACAGATCTTCAAAACATTACTATCACCCTGGAAAGGTCAGAGTCGATACTCTTCACTCAGACTGGTATACTAGCACAATCTGGAGACCATTTGAAATTCAGTGTATTTGCAGACACTTCATACTGCCCCTAGGCACTTTTTACTCTGGAAATCAGATGTTTACTTCTGTTGGGTTATCACTTGCATTAAAAGCTCTGACCACTCTTGATCCCTCTAGTCTTGCAGCTGATCCTGGTGTGTCCCATAGCTTCAGAAAATTCAAAGAACCTATAAGCCCAATTCTACCAAGGTGTGAAATGAAGTACCAGTTGAAAGGTAGGTCACTTGAAATTGCTGTCTGTAGTGTTAGAATAATTTAATGCTGTACTACTTGTAGTACCAAAACAGAAGAATCAATCTAGACATGTGTAGGTGAAATACCTCTTTAGTAGAAGATTAGCAGCTGGACTATAATGAATTTGAAAGCCTTGCACCAGATACCTTATTCCCCCAGTGTCCTACACAATCAATACAATCCTCTACCAGTACAGCCCAGAAATACATGTCTGTATTTGTTAAGAAAATAAAAAAAGATTAATTTCAGATTTTCTTCCAAGGAACAATTTTATATATAATACACATAAAGGTTAAATGGCATAAATCACATGCATGCATATAATATTGACTTAACTATCATGTATATCTATTAATCCATTCAGAGTTGCTCTTTTGTATTTTAAAAATTTAATATTTTTAACTTACACTTTCTTTCTTTGTTTTCAAACTCTACAATTAAAGTCAATAAAGAAAAGCATAAGAAGAGAAACAGCATAATTTTCCTGAAACATAGGTGGAAACCTTGAGGGCTTCTGTGAAAATGCCTTTTGAAACTGAAATAGAATTGAAGTCACTTCTGTGACATGGATCTTTATCTGATATTCTCATTTACCTGTCCAAATAAGAGTTTGACATGACATTCCAAAGTATACATAATTTAGTGAGAATTGTTTAAAAAAAAATTGAGATACCAAGAAACAGGACTGAGTTTTCTGACGTAACATCTACAGTGTTGAGAGGAGAGGGCATGGGCCATAACTCACTATTGATCAGTAAAATGGAAATGTAATCATATGATAGGTAGAAAGCCTAGAAAGGCTTCTAGGTGGGAAATAGTGTGGTTTTAATTTAATATATATTATTGTATGATTGATACATGTCTGAAATGAAACTTTGTACTCTTGCAGTGACGGTGCGGTAACCTGTCTTGGTGCCTTACGCTTCTACTGTGAAAGTGGCAACAAAAGCCATGGTAGCTGAAAGTGATGTTTTTAATTTTAACTGCTGGGTCAGCATTGCTGGGATGCCTGACCCTCAAAGGCTACTGTGGATTGAAAATGAAGTGCTGCAATTTCAATTTTTCCTTTCATAGTGATCCTAAATTTTTTTTCCAGAAATGCAAAAATTTCAATTTTCCCCTGATATTTATGGCGTTAAGCAAAAATTTTTTTCCTTTTGCATTACTGGAAAATGCATTACTGGGAAACACTCTTTACTTTATAAGTATTAAGAAAAATAGAGTTGTGATGTAAAATTATGGCAGTATGTGTAGTGAGTGATGTCAGAGTATTTAGGGCTTTTTTATTTGAAAACAAAATAATTCTGTTGGACCTCATTGTATTAAGATTCATATTACTGAAGTGAACAATACAAAATTTCTAAGCCATTAAGTGAAGAAAAAAGTGAAGATAAGGAATGGTATAAGAAATAAAAATTGGCAATCAGCAAGACATTTCTGCATGGAAAAATTATTCCACTGATCATTCTGTGTATATCATATATCTGCATAGGCAAAACATTAGACCCTATGGAGTATTCCCTGCTAGTGTGTCACATAACTTCCTGGCAAGCACGCATGGAAAACAGAAGTGGGAGAGAACTTTTTTTCAGTTGTTCTATCTGATTTAGGATCTGCTGTCTTTGGATGTTCCCTAAAGGGTGTATTCTGAATTCCTAGTACTATTAGATGAGTAGATTTTAGTGTATAAACCTGTATCTGAAAAAATTTCTGCATTGGTATCCATTTTACTGTTCAAATGATTTTTACATACCATACATTTTTTCCTATGCATGTATATTATTATACTGTAGGGCATTATTTCTGTGCAAGTTATTGCATTTTGTATGTGTGCCCTGGGACATGTTAGGGCACATTTTCTAAAACAGTCGATACATAAATGAGGCTGTTCAACCATTACCGGTGAAATATCAAGGTAGCTGTTACATAAGGAGATTATTATCACTAGTGTGGACAATGCTGATTTGCACTCTTGAGTACTAAATATTCTTAGTTCTGGCAGTTGATTTGACCTGCTAATTAGTTAACAAACTGTGAGGTCAGGTATTTGCTATCTGGATAAGTTAATGGTTAAATACATCATGAGTTTGCCAGAAGATTTTAATCAATTTTAGAAGCTGTAAGGCAAAGTTTCTAGGGCTAGGAACTGGTATTTCTGATTTGCTGCTCTTTATAAATATCAGGAAGAAAAGCTATTATAAGTGAGCTGAAGTTTGTTTGGAAACCAAACACCTGCATTAAACAAGGTGTTTGTTTCTTCTTTCCCTGAGGTCATCCGTGTGTGTCCCCTTAATGTTCATTTAAATGTTGTCACTTTGTTTTCTCTTACTTATATTTTAGCTATGAAGCAACTTAATATACTAACAATTAGATACATTTTTAATATGTTGTTCTAACTGTGTTTCTTTTAGAAATAATATTATAATATTATGTATGTGCTACAGTCAAGCTGCATAGATGTGTCCCTTGACATTTAACTTATGTATATGGTTCATTTTCATAACGCTTAATAACTTTAGATATTTAATAGCGAAAACTTATCACATTAATGTTCTTAAAAAAGGAATCAGGATAATTATGTGTATGCACTGGTCCATAGAGTAAGTCAGTTGTTGTTTAATGTCTGACTTGTTAAAATTTAAATCTCATGTTGTTGTGAAACTCTCCTGTTAATTTCTTTATACCTTCCATAAAGATTTAGCCATTAAAGGATTAAAATGAATAGTACTTAATTATATTTTATTTGTATATAAGCTGATCAGTAAAACTATATTAACTGTGGTTTAAACATTCTTTGTGTACCTAATGTGTGGCTTTGACTCAACAAAATACTTTAGCATGTGTTTAAGCCTGTAACAAAGCACTTTGGGCCAAGATTTCATTCCAAATATTAATTAAAGACAAAGACAAAACTGCCTCTGATTTCAAGGAGCCAGCATTTTAATTTGTAGAAAACTGAAGTTGTGTATTTGATTTACATATAGATCAAAATAGTCTGTGTGAATCCAGATCCAAAAGCTGCACCGCATGTGTAGAGTTCCAGTCATGAACTCTGAGCAAATCAAACCATCCCCTTAATCAGTGATATACATCTTGTTAGCTTGAGAAGCTTATACTACCACAGTGGAGGCATTCATGGTATGGCCACTATGTGATCTAAACATAAAGTTGCTAAAGGCACATGGTGCTGTGCAGGGATGATACATGCAGGGAGACATGGATGCAAACACACATACTCATACTTTGACCACCCAACCGGGCACACATCTGGTCATGCAGAACAGGAGGCAAGCATGCTTCAGGAGATGACCTGTGCAGCATGGTCCAGGACAGGACCAAATTTACAAACAGTGGCTTGACACTGACTACATTTTGCCAGGTGACATTAGATATGTCCTTACTATGGAGGGGCTGTGGAAATGTGTCAAAGAAAGGGAGCAATTCAGAGCAACTCATCAGATTTTAATTTCTGAGAGGTTTCCTTGGAAGAATGGTGATAGGGAAGGGGCCAGGCAACTTGTTCTGGTGAGCCACTGGTTGTTTTTTATATGTGGAGGACCTCCTCCAACAACTCAGCAAAGTGTGTATGGCATTCGGTGGCATTTCAAGAAAGTGTTAGTTTTTTCTCCCTTTCCTATTTCCTGCCACATAATAAACAAAACAAACGCCTCCCTAGTCTATGCCCCTGGATCTCACAAATCCGTAGGAAGTGGCAAATGCTTAGGTGTCACTCCTAAACAAATGCAACATCCTATTCCAGACAGTGCTGAAAACACAAATCAGTATAAATGTCCTTCAGAGCAATAAGCAAGCATATTAAAAAAGGGTAATTTTCAAGGATGTCCATATAATTTGAACAGTTGATGTTCTGCATTTGAGATACATTTGGACACTACAAAATCTCGAGTGAATTTTATAAAGCCTCATTCTGACTTGCAGAATTTTTAATGTGTGACATAACCTAAACTTAAAGCATTGCCAGATAAAATATGCAGAGCGTTACGGAACTGTTAACGCATGTAATACAGTAGATGAAGTATGGGAATGTGGAACTTAACGAAGCTTGTTCACCAGACAAGTGTATAACACATGTAGCTGTGCAAGACACCCACTGAGGAAGCAAGCCAACCTTTGGAAGCTAGTTAAAATGTTTATACAAGTTTCTTTCCACCTCAGAATCTACAGCAATTACATTAAGCTAGAGGGTTTCTAAAGCATAATGAAAGTCCTGCTATCCAACAATTCGGTGATGGGAACTTGTTAGCCACTTATAACCTAACCTAAAGACAACCTTTAACTATTGAACGGCTACTCTGCCATTGTTGACCTTATAATACCTTGTTTGGACATGCAAAGCTTAATAATTTTTTTTAATAGAATAGGGATAGAGAACTCCAGGAAGTGTGGAAGGGCACAAAAACTGTAAACGTGAAAATGTTTTGTTCTGGGGAAGTGTATTGTCACACCACCAACTTTGTTGTGGCTTGACAACACTACAAATCTGGCTTTGAACCTTATAGTAGTGAACAAGAAACACCAGTACCATGGCAAGCAGGTATTTATGTGGTGAAAACTTGTTCTGTTGGTCCAAATTTCTTTAAAATATAAAACCGTTTAACTCCATGGAGGGATATGTGGACCATGTGTCGTTGACCCTCCTGAGTCCGGTATAAAACTGCTATGTCCTCTGACTAATTCGACAGAAATGTGATCTTGTCTTCATGTCTGTTTCAGACTAAAAAGTATTGCTGGGCGATCTGTCAGGACACAGGACACAGTCAATAGAGAGAAAACGTATCTTCTGATTTGTCTGCTGAAGGAACTTTTATCTGTTGATTAATCCTATCTATCTACTCTGTTTCTACAGGGAAGCTGGTTGGCTAGGTTTGCTGTCCACAGCTGGGCCCTATATCATGATGACAAAAAGTACAAATGAAACAAACCTAGTATTAAAGTAAAACTGCATTGCCCCAGAAGGACAAGCATGTGATACATGCCAAAAAATTGTTTTCAGAAGTTGTGTTGAAATATTAAAGCAAGCAATGCATTCATACATTAAAAAGCATCAGCCAAATTAATTTCTCTACCCTTTTTTGCAATGAAATATATCTTAAGAGGAAAGAGTTTACCAGAGTAAAGCCATTATATGGTAGATTAGGAATTTGTTGGTTTCGTTGTCGTTCTAAATATTATAAACCTCATAGCATTGATCTTTCTTCGCCCTTTACAACAATGCACAACTGTCATGTCAAAACTCTGAAAGATAATGCATGTATAAAGAGACAAGCATTTATTCATGTCACATCTCTGAAACCAATGGAACTGCTACCTTTGGTCTCTGATGTAAATAAGGTGTTCCTAAACTGACTAAAGTTCATTGTTGTTTTTCTAGTATACTAAAAGATAGGAAGGTTTCACAAATGTTTTCTCTTTATCATTTGGTTATATACTTCTTTCATGTTCCCTTGTTTCTTTTGTAGTTTAGATTAAACTTTTTCCCCTGTTCCTTCAGGTGTCTCATTCTACAGGCAAATTCAAGTTTCTTTTAGTACTCTTTGAACCCTTCCCATAGTTATGTTTTTATACATTTTACATACTTTTAAAATTTATTTCACGAATTTTTCATTAATCTTCTGCTTCCAGAGACCCTTTTTTTGCCATAAATAAAATCGTGGCTGTTTAACCAAAGCAACGTAATTGTTAGCTTGGATTTAGTCCTTGTATTGAATAAAGTAAAAGTGAGCATGATAACAATTTTTATTTTTCTACTTTATTTTAAGTCAGCTTTTTGGCATAAGTGTTAAGAACAAGCCTTCTGCTTTAAGGGATTTGATGGTCAGTAACTGACAAATGTAATCAGTGTAAGATTTCTAGAAACCTGTTGACTGCTATGAGAACCTGAAAGTTGAATCTGAGATGGTGTTCCCCTACAGCTCTGGCATTGTGGCATTGCCACTAACACATTGAGAAATGGAAAGAAAAAAGCAGTGAAAGAAAGTCAATCTGCCAAGACAGCACCCAGTGTAGTCTCCTCATCACTGCTCTCAGAGAGGAAGAATGTCATTCCTCTGCAGATGGGGAGTAGCCTAACAAAGAAAGGAGGTTTCTGTGGTTGAACAAAAAGTCTGTGAGAAAACGATGAGACTTGAGCTGGGCCAAAACCAGTGCTAAAGAACACAATCAGCAAAAGTTGCCTTTTAAGGATAGGGAGTAGGTTCTTCATCAGCTGTCTGGTGTTTGTACAGCATATAAGTAGTAAACAGGTCACAGCAGCTTTTAGGTTTTACTACAACATTGACATGTGATTTAAATCAGTGAAACTAACTTCGTACAGTCGTGTCTCAGCAAATGCTTTTTTGCTTGTTACAGATTCCCTATTCTGGCCTTACCCTCCATTTCAGCTGGTAAGAAACATTCGTGCTGTTATTACTCAAGGTCAGGGTAATGGACCTGACAGAGGTCCATTAGTATGTATGAGAAGGAGAAGTGAATGCAGTGAAATCTGGACACAAACATTTCTTTCCACCTTTGCGAATTACTTCATCCTACATTTTTAACATTCAACATTAGCAAAAAGATAGCATACGCATTCAAGCTGGCCACAGTTTTGTCTCCAGGGTGAACTTCCCAGCTGACCTCGGCATAGATTACTAACCTTTTCATTAGGCTTTGATCATAAACCTGGCCAGTTTGCCTTGAGACATCTTTCTGGATTTGATAGCCACAGTTTCAATTTCTGACAAACAGCTGGAGGAGGAAGCTGAACTGACAGAGCAGCAAGTAAAGATATTTGTGAACAAGACTTTCCTATGCCATACAGACTATTTAATATCTGGGTAGCAGACTTGCAAATTCGTCTGTCAGCATTGCTTTTGAATATTTTTTCAGACAGATAGCACTAGTGACACCTTAATGTCTTTATCAGTCTTGGCTCAGTAAGGGGAAAGCCGAACTGTAACATCATGTTCCCCTGCTTATTTTTCTGCCAGGATCAAACTGAAACAGGAGGCATCCCTTGGCTTTAAAAATATACTAGAATTTTTACTAAAATGACTTGATATTGCCATTGAGTTTGCTCTGACCATAGCCAAAATATTCGCATTCCAGAAGAATCATGTGTAATTACACTGAAGCAGAAGATGAAGTTTCTGGCATCTGAGAATGACTGACAACTTTCAGGCAGAAATCAAACTGTTATTAGCTTCTGAAGTACTTGTTGCCGCATTGACTTATATGTGATCTTTGCCACAGTCCCATATACAAGGCATTTTTCCTTCTGAAATACTGCTGCCAGAGAGCTTCAGTGTTTGCATGTCTTCAGTGATGATAGCACTCAGTTCTGAGGTCATGCCTGGGCAGCAGTTGCCTACTGGGAGTTGTTTCTGAGCTGGAACATTTCACTTAAGAATAGTAGAAATGATTGACAATGGGAGAAAAAAAAGCCAAACAACCCTAGCAGTAATAATGGACTTACTGCTTGCAAAAAACCTGTTGAGGAACCAGATGGGAATTGGCTGGGATATACTCCGTGTTTCCAAGCTGATAAGTTAATGAAGTGTTAAAGCAAGAAAATAAAAACAATAAGGGGGGGGGGGGGGGGGGATTCTTTCTTTTTTTTTTTTTCCTGGGCCCTGTGCATGGGACAAATACACATCTCCATGGTCAGGTGCAATAAAATTAGGGATGAATCAAGGCAACATTCTTGAAAATTGATAGTTTCTCCAAATGCTGCAAACTGCAAAGGTCCTTCGAAACAGGGTGGATGACAGATGCTATGTTTCCATTTTTTTCATCAACATGAGTTTTACCAACATGTAGTCTGAATAACTTCTTTTCAATAACTTGCTGCCACTTTTAATGACAAAGCTACTTTTTAACATCTTTGCCATCTACACTTCAGGCTGCACTCTCGGTTTGAAGACTATTTCCCTCCTCCTTGATCTGCCCCACCCCAAACTGACAGTTTAATAGACATAGTTTGCCAAGTAGCCTATGATAAAGAATTATGGCAATAAAAATTGATGGTGAGTAAACAAGTGCTAAAAGATATGGAAGGTTCAGCTGGGATTTTGAGTAGAAAGATAATCACACTAACTTGGGTGAAGATGTACTTGAAATGTAAAGGGTTTTTTTGCAGTTAGAGAGAGAGAAAATAGCATGAGGCTTCCTAAAGGATGGACCAAAAATCCCTATGAAGGCAAATACAGAGGTGGGTGACCTGAGAGGCATAGTCACACTTCTGTCTGTCTGTGTGGGGAATTGTACTGGTTCTGGCTAGGACAGAGCTCTTCTCAGAAGCTCATATGGTGCTATGTTTTGGATTTCTGACGAAAAGGGTGGTGATCACAACCCCCCATTTTAGCTATTGTAAAGCAGTGCTTACACAGCCTCAAGGCCTTCTCTTTCTCATGCTGCTTTCCCAGCAAGTGGACTGGGGTGCACAAGAAGCTGGGAGAGGACACAGCTGGGACAGCTGACCCCAGCTGACCAAAGGGATATCCCAGACCACGTGATGTTGTGCTCAGCAATAAAAGCTGGGGAAATAAGGAGGAATGGGTAAGTTCAGAGTTATGCCATTTGTCTTCCCAAGTAACTGTTACGCATGATGGAGCCCTGCTTTCCTGGAGATGGCTGCACACCTGCCTGCTGATGGGAAATAGTGAATGAATTCCTTATTTTACTTTACTCGTGCTTGCAGCTTTTGCTTTACCTATGAAAAGTTGAGTCTCTACCTCAACCACAAGTTTTCTCACCTTCTCACCCCTTTTACCTTTCTAATTCTCTGCCCCACCCCACTGGGGGGAGTAAGCAAGTGGATGCATGGGGCTGAGCTGCCTACTGGGGTTAAACCACAAGAGGAATGAACAGAAATGAGAGCTGCCCACATCTACATAGGTTTTTCACGTGGCAAAATGCTGAACAGAGCTGGATGCCCTCTTCTGGAAAAAGATGCCAGTAATGGTGCTCTATGTCTTTTTGCTCATTCCCATTTTTTAGACATTTTGTCCAGGAAATGAGACCAAGGCTTAAGTTCATTTGCACCTGCATCTCTAGATTGTTCAAAACCTCACAGACTTTAAGACATTTTGGAAATTTAAAGTCATCTTCTCCCCCTCCCCCTTGAGCTTGAGCAGAAAGGAAAGCTGGAGAGCCATATCAGCCTGATAAAAGGCCATCCCACCTTCTCCTGGGAGAGGGTAGGTCTCCTGCTCCAGCACCTGCTCTTGGAGAGGAGAGTGAGCTCCTTCCTCCATCCCTTCCCCATCCTGACCAACCATTTGCTTTCTGGTTAGGCGCTTTCATGGCTTGCAGGCCTCTTGGTCTTTCCTGTGGGACCTGAGCAGAATGGGTGGCATTCTCTGCTTGAGCCTAAACCTCAAGAACTGCTGCAGAATTTCTGAGCACAGCTAGGTATGTAATTTTAGATGCCAATGATATTTTGTAGAAGTGCCTGGAAGCCACCAATGGGATGTGCTTTGTCTTGCCTAAAAAGGTACTGTAAGAAAGTAGATTGACTCGTCTCTGGTCAGCATGTAACTGCAGATAATGGCGGAGGGGGAAGGCTCTGAATTATTTATAATTTTAAAAATAACTCCCCTAATAATCCTTTTGGTTTATCTGAAAGCCAAGTGAGAAATAATATTAATCATTGACTTGTAAACTATTGCTTAATAAATAGAAGTGAAATGAAAATCAATTTGTTTCAAATCCTTAGGAATGAACTCAAACTTGAGACTTCAAAATACTGCATGAAAATAATTTTCATTTTTCAACCAGCTGTAATCCTAAGCAATTAAAATCTTTAATAATAACTAGTCTAAATAGAAAGTAGTTAATTTTAGTCAATATCTTTTGTTGACCTGAAAGCCATTTATGGCCTGATTTTCAGAAGTACTAGCAGCTGACAGTATTCAGAAATTCTGAATGCCGGGCCATGTTTTTCATATCTAATATTTATATCCAAGTTGAAAAGTGTTAATCTTCATGATTGTGTCCCTTTTTTGCTTTCTCCTCTGAAAAACTGAATAATAGCCATTTAAAAAATATTTTGAGATTCTTTGATAAAAGGCACTATATGAATGCAAATTATAACGCTTTTAACATGCTGGCTTTCAGTTTATTCTTCTCTGTGTGGGAGTTATCAAATCTGATTTTACTTTAGAAAGTCATAATTTTATTAATACAATAAAAATGAACTAAATGGAAGGAATGTTCAAGATCTGATGCAGTTCTATGGCAGCAAGGACATTTTCACAATGAGGAAATCCATACTAAATTACCACCTCAAATCTCTTTGTGCATTTTTTTCTTATATGCTGAGGATCTGTAAACTGCTGTTGGAGGTTCACAAAACATGATTCTTGGTGTCAGTCATTGTATCTCTACTGAGTATTTATCCTGGGCATGAGACAAAGTCTGGTGACTGTCACTGAGCTCACCGTTCACCGACTTCAAATACCCTGACTAATATTTGTGGATCTGTCATTATCCCCTCCTCAGTCACCTTTCAGAATGGACAAGAGGACAAGGTGGGAGGGAACTCAGATCCTCATGCTGTGTGAACAGACTATGAAAGATAGTTGTTGACCTACCTCTAAAACCAGTACCAACCATGTGAGCAATTCTATTGATCTGTTTCAGTTCAAGCAAAGGAGGTAAGATCATCGAGGATTCAATTTGTTTGTCTTCAGGTGAAAATGCAAAGACTCTTCATACTTATAGCTCCCATAATAACTACATACATCCTGTGTCTTAATTTGGATAAAATAGTGGGTTCAGAATATGGCTGGGCCAAAGCCCAGGCTGAGGCATGAGGTTACAGATGCAGAGTAAATAGATACCTTGACTATATGGTTTTGAGACACCTTCATTCAAACAGATTCATTTTTAATAGATATCTACAACAAAGAATGCTGTAAACATTATCATTCTTTAATACTTCCTCTCTGCTACTTGCTGCTATAATTTTCCCTTCTGTTCTCTTTCTTCATCCTCACTTCTACTGAAACGTCTTGAGTGGATTTCTGTGTCTCCAGAATCTATTTATTTATTTACTTTCTGTTCTTCTCACTTTCCTTTATCTTTCTTCTTGGCTTCTGACACCATTCCTATTACCAGGGGGAGGGGGCAGAGAAAGGCAAATCCCACTTACACCATAGGATTTTGCGCCTTGCTCTCCTACTAGCAATGGTCAGAGAGAGGATACTGGATTAAACATAACCACATAGCATGACCATTGTACTCAGCATTGCCACACTGTGCCTAGATCTGGTCCCAAGTGACCTGACCGAAGTTAGGCAGTAGGTTTGTAGCAGGATGTAGGATTTGCCTAAGATGAGTGCTAGTGCTGAGAAAGATAAGCAGCTCAGGAGACCCGTAATGGGATACAAACACTGATGTGCTGCCAATCTTTTCACAATGGGCACCAACAAAAATTTTTCCCACTGGCTTGTGACAGAATTCATATCAGGCGCATACACTTGCAGAGGAGTGTCAAGGGACTCGCAAATGTATTCCTTTGCTTTTGCAAGCAAACAAATATCCTCTTTAATAACCAAAGAAAGAAGCAGCACGTCTTGAAAAACTTCTAGTAAGTGTGTTTCTATTTTGCGTTGTATTCTATTTGTATCATTTGATTGAGAAAGAGGTTGAAGATATTTTAGGAAACAACTAATGATAAAATCTGCTGTATTTCAGAGCCAAGAAGATGATCTATATGATCTCCATGAATAAACAGCCTGACAATTCTGATTTAGCACTAACTGGAAGGGCAGTGAAATACAAAAAAGGTGGAAAAATTAACCCCTGCTGTCCTTTTAATTTTGACATTGGTGTCCAAAGGGCATTCCTGAGTGCATAGAGACCTTCATATCTATGTAATGACTCCAAGTTTTGGAAGCAGTGACAAAGTACCGGCAGAATCAGCTGGGCCACTGAATCCAGTTTTCTTTCTGCAATGATAGAAGGACTTATAATGAATGTTTTAGAGGGACCCAGTAGAAGGTTTATCCTTTTCCCCCTCTGTGTCACACTCTTCAAACTGTCTTTTGTCTCCTAATACTCTATTGTAAACCAAAGGCTTTAGCCAAAATTCTGCAAACACAGAAAGATCAATATTTAGGAGAGAACAGAATTGTTCCTGTCTTATCATTTTTTGGAGTATTTTATATGAATAGTGCAATGGACTTAGTGTTTTGGCAGTGTGTATAAAATGATGTTATTAATGTGCTCCTCTTCATTTCTTTCTGCACACTGACGCCCCACTATTTTGCCATGCACAGCAAGAACAGAACAAAAATACCCTGCTATATTTAAATTCAAAGTGTAAGATGAGATACAAAACTTGGATCTCCACAATGAGGGCTGAAATGTTAGTGATCAGTATAATAAGCAGTGCACACAATATCCCAGCTGCTTAGTTAACTAAGTTCATTGAAGGAATCAGGAGACACATTTAGCGGAAAAGTTTGAGAAGAGAACAGTTCTTTTAATATTTTTTTCTGGAGAACCTAGTCACTGCCAAGCATCCTGTCCTTTTAAAGGGGAATAAATGGGCCTGTGACAGAACCCATCCTATCTTGACAGTCACTTACAGCTGGCGTTTAAGGGCCAGGGCTGATAGACAATAGCATACTGGGGGCACTTTGCTGTTGCTTGTCCGGATGGTATTTGTCTTAATCATCCATCAAAATCTCCAGTGATGCCAATCTAAGGCCTTTCAACAGCAACTTTCTGTTTCAAAGATATATAGCCTTATTCTTAGACTTTTTTCCATGCTCCTATGGTTAACAGCTACTGAATGGTGCTGACAAGGAAATTTTTCTTGTGAAACTCCAGAGATATTTTGACTGTTGTTCTGAATTTTCGGGAAAACTTATTGCTCCTCACAACCCCAACACTACATTAAAAAAATATACTACTCAACAAGTATTCAGTAAAGAATGTAAAAATGTAGTTAACTAGACAAGAATGTAGCTGGCCCGACTTTTGCATTACATTATACCTCATAGTTCAGGCATTTTGTTTGCCTTACAAGGTATTACAGGCAACACTGTAAATGCAGATCAGAGCTGCAGTAGCAGAACACAACATAGCTAAACAGCTGATTTAATGAGGTAGGAATTTAACACAATGCTTTATTCATAGAGTTTGACTGTTGAAGGCCAGATGGTGTCAGCAGTTATTCCCTCTGACTCTACATCCAGAATTAAAACAGATTTCTGTATTATCTTAAAGTTTTCAGCCCAGATCTCACCTACTGCTTCCAGGTAACACTTTCTTGGATTAATTTTTCCCTTTGCATTTCTACAGTACATGCTGAGGTTCACGAGCCACAAAAATATCTGGTGCTCAGTACACCAAAGATCAACATAGTCAAGGGACTGTCATGTTAGGGGCTTTAACAATGCAGCATGCTAAATGAAGCAGATATCCACTCCTGCCTGGTGAACCATTCATGGGTAGACAGAGTTCAGAGCCTTCTTTCCATGCAGGGATCCTCATATAAGGTACTCCTAAAGGCAGAAAAAATATTCCAAGAAATGTTTTTCATAGAGAGCTGCAGAACAAACCCAGAGACTTCAAAGAACTAGATCTTAACCATTTTGACTATGAAAAAAAAATCAGTGACTGCAAGCAGGTCAAAGTTCCTCACAGCCTGCCGAAGACAAAAGACTTGCATTCACTAGATTTGATTTCAACCAGAAACTGGATGACTCACTACTCACTGGAAATTTAAGAATCTTATTGCCGCGACGCAAGAAGTCAGAGTGGATTTCTCCTTATCCTATATTGACTACCTCTGACAAATCACTGCTGTGGTCAGTTCTTTGTAGGCAGGTGTTTTCAAAACAGTATTTCAATCTGAGAAAGTGTGTGAAGTTGTCAGACTAGCAGGAAAAATTGCATGATCGGCTCTCCTCACATACTGTGGTCCTAGTTTGTTTTATCAGTAAATGTTTTCCCTCTCAACAGTGTTAATTCATCTGGCTTTGTTGTGGGAGATGGATGTAAAAGTCTGATTCTGGTAACTTTTCTGGGTTGCAAATAATTCCAGCCAAATAATTCCCAGTGCCTGAGATCTATTCTGGTAACTGAACCACTTTCTGTCCCAGAAAACAAAATGAAGTCTCTGGAAATTCCCTCAAGACAGGGTTTGTCTTTGCAAAAATCTCCATCTTCCCCTTGTAGGTCTCAGTGGAGAAGCTGTAATTATCTTCTCACCTGTGCTCTTACTCTGTCCCTTCTTATTCCCTCACACATAATCTTTTTATATTTCAAAGCATTTGCCTAGCTTGTTGCTTCAGCAGTTGGGCATTCACTGCCTGCTGTCACAGAATAACCAGTCCAATCTGGTTCTCAACCCAAAAGTTCAAGGACTGGAAAACACTGCTTGTCTAAGGCACTTGGATAGAGATACACCAGGATGGAGGAGGGAGCTGGCCAGATGTTTCTGGGGAGTTTCTTTCTGCCTGAATCAAATTGCGGTTTTTTTTTTTTTTTTTTTTGGCTTTACAGTTGTTTCCTTGTTTCCATGTTCCAGCAGGGATGAGCAGAAAATATAGTTGTGCCCTGCAGAGAATTGAGTGGGTTGCAAGTGGCTGGAGTGAAATTGCTTGCCATTGCCAAGAACTGAAGAAAATATGAGGGTTTGGGGATATGATCATCTCCTGCAAGGCCAGAAGAGTAACAGTTTGCCAGCGCACCTCCTAAAAGCATTACAAATGGGTGAGTAAGTGTGAAGAGGCTGGGGGGATGACAAATAACACTTTCAAATTATTTCAGTGCAAATCAGAAGAGCTGGGACATACTGAAGAAGTTGCTTTTAGTCTTATAATCTTTAAATATTGAATTATATTCAGATATATAAGTATTAGAATCCTTGACAATTATCTCAGCACTCCCAATTCCTGATAAATGTGATTTACTAACTTATCATACAATCATAGAATAGCCCAGGTTGGAAGAAACCTCAAAAGATTATCTAGTCTAAGCTTTCATGGGAAAGGCAGCCTAGATGAGTTTATCTAGCACCCTGTCCAACCACATCTGGAAAACCTTGAGTAATGGGGACTCTACCACTTCCCTGGGGAGGTTGTTCCAGTGAATGGTTGTTCTTACTGTAAAAAATTTATTTCTTACATCAAGATGAAACCACTCCCAACCACTCCCAGCACTTCCTTGTTTTCTCTATATGGCTCCTTGTGGAGAGCCTCTCTCCTCTTTGAAGCCGCCCTTTAAGTACTGGAGTACTGTGATGAGGTCCCCCCGAGCCTTCTCTTCACCAGGGAGAAAAGACCTAACTCCTTCAGTCTTTCCTCAGAGGGCAGGTTCTCCAGCCCTTTGAACATCTTTGTCACCATCTTTGTCACTGGACCCTCTCCAGTTTGTCCATGTCTTTCTTGAATTGTGGGGACCGGAAATGGGCACAATGCTCCAGGTGCAGCCTGACACGCACTGAGTAGAGTGGGATGATCACATCTCTACCTCTGTTTGTAATATCCTTGTGGATGCAGCCCAGGATTTGATTTGCCTTTGTTGCTGCAGCAGTACACTGCTGACTGTGTTCAGCTTGTTGTCCACCAGGACCCCCAGGTCCCTTTCAGCAAAGCTGTTCCCCAGCCACATAGATCCCAGCCTATACAGGGCTCTTTGGTTATTCCGACCCAGGTGCAGGACTTTGCACTTTGTTAAACTTCATACTGTTCTTGGTAGCCACTCTTCCAGCCTGTCCAGTTCTCTCTGTAAGATGGTTCTCCCTTCTAACGTGTTCACCTCACCACCCAGTTTGGTGTCACCAGCAGGATCCTGCTGAGCTCTTTGTGCCTAGGAGAGATGAATTACAACAGAATCAAAAAACATTTGTTTAAAGTCTGAGAATGACTTGTTTTGATGTTCTTCTTATGCTCAGATGCATTATTTGAAAATTTTAATATTTTAGCATGCAAGTATTTGAATGAAAATATGACTACAGACAGATAGGTTAAATGGCTATACTTGACGAGGATTTTGAAGACCTAATTCAGCTCTTGGATTGGTTACTTTCTTCTCATATGATGTCTGAAAAGCCATTTCAGATTTTTGTGCCTTAGCTTTCCATCTGTAAAAAGGAGTGATGATGTCCAGCTTTCACCTATCTTTTCTAACTAACTAGCTTAATTACAAATCCTATTGAGCTGCAACTTTCATTACAGGCATTGCCAGAATTTAGGATCCAGAGCAGTACTGGGATTTCTAAAATCTATCACAGCATGACTAACAGTTTGGATAATGTCTTTCAACAAATAGATGTATCCAAATAGCATTATTCATACTCCGATCTTTCTTTTGTTTTCAGCCTTTTCTTGCTAAGGTTGCTTCCCACTGTTCCCCTACCCGCAAAGTAAGTAATAATACAGGAGTTGGGATGCAATAAAAAATTCCTGAAGAGTTTGGAAATAGCACTTCAAACACAGTCAGTTCCCTCCTTGGAAACTGGCTGCTGTAAAAAAGAAATGAACAAAGTAAGACTTGGCCTGAATAGTTTGAATTCTGGCCTTGCTGAAGTCAAGGGCAGAATTCCTATTGATTTTAATGGAGTGAGGATTTTACACTTTGTGAATGACTTTGTGAAGTGAAAAAAGAGCCGAGACCAGGATTTTCAAAGGTACCTAAGAAGATTAGGTACTTCTGGGATGCCTTAAAAATCCCAGCCTAAATCAGTTTTGTTGTTCCAGCAAATGACTCAACCGCCCATATTTGATACTGGCTTTTTGTCTCTAGTAAATCAGATGGATTTGAACTGGTATCCTAAAGAGGAAAGACCCAGCCTCCACTTAGCCATCATTTGAGTCATCTAGACTTACAATATAGAGCATAATTGTTTCTGTAATCCTTTTGTAATATCTGGAAATTAGTTATCCTGAAATTATGTATTTTAATTTATTTTCAAAACATTAAATATTAAAAGTGCTAGCACATGACCTGTAGATGTAATTAATATAAGAAATGATAAACCAGGCATATAATTAAATATCCTTTCCAAAAATAGAGTACTGAGGGAAGCAGTCATTAACTAAGATTATATTACCAAAAGGGAAAACATTAGTACAGTCAGTCATCATTGTGAACAGCAGCACAACAAGGTTCCTTCCTATGCCTGTGGATATCTATTTATAGTATAATGACATGAGCTGGAATGGCCACATGACATCTCTTCCAGTATCTGAACTTGTGGATATCTATATCTGGAGAAAGAACACAGCAGGCAATATTTACATTCCCCGCTCTTATTCAACTGAAAACATGTGAAAAAATAAAAACCTCAGAGAACAAGAGTGCAGTTTTTATTTACTGCTTTGTTTAAAGGAGTGTATTTTTAACTGATTCACCTGTTATCAAAACACTTTTTCTTCCACAAGAGATGTAGCTCTCTCTCATTAGAAGGCACGGAGAAAATACAGACTATGCCAGCATGATCTAGCACAAAACAATCAACTCTGTCAGGAATTTGAATTTAATGTTGTCTAGTTTAAATTCATAACTTTCAAAGAGAGTAGTGGTGGTTTTAAAGCAATTTGGTTTAATAAGAATTGTATCATTAAATTCCCTCATTATTCTGACAAACTAGGAAAATAACTAATCATGTGGTGGAGAAGAGGCACAGGTTATAGATCCTGGTTCTTAAATTCCATCCCCTTTCAACCATTCTGTGCACCATAGAGATGGTGCTGGGGAGGGAAAAAAGAGAGACTGGGCTAATCTGAATTTGGGTAAAATGAAGAAGACTGAACCCTTTGGAAACAAGCATGAAAGCTGGCTTGATTTCAGCTTGGCTAAATCTGTGAGGTGGAGGGATAAGAAGGCAGACAAATACAGTGAGGAAAAAGGAATGACAGAAACTGTCAGATCTGACTAGTAAGCAAGAAAATATCCTATCCTATATTGTTTGGGGAAAAATATACATGTATGCTCCAAATAAACTGAAAAACCCCACTTCAGACTATCTGCCATAAAAGGGCGGAGAGAAATTAATGTGGTAAAGGTGAGGGGCAAGCTGCATCATTCATTTTCGTCCTGAGTTACTCTGATAACTTTCCTGGGATCAGACTGCTCTGCTTGTTAGTGGAAGTGGGCTCTGGGAGGCACACTTCTAAGAGAGATGCTGTTTACTGTTTCCCTGTTGGGGAAAGGATGCATAATGTAATATATGTTTGCATGGTGCCCATCTTTTCTGGAATTTGCTGTCTGTTTATTCTGTTGATAGGCTGACTTGTCTTCTGGGGATTCCTTGTCTCTAGAAGACGAGTTAATAAAATTCACAAGTACATTTCTTCCTGTTCGTTAGTTACCTCTCAGCATAGTCCTCAGCATTTTAATCCTGGCCAGCATTTTAATGCTGTTTCTTTGTTAATTTTATTGACTTTTCAAATTAGCTTGTGAGCTATGGCATGGTACAAGTGTATCTCACCTGTTGTACCACCAACACAATAACATCCATAACTTACACTGCAGCAAATGATTCTTCAGTAAATCATCAGGATGCATGGGCCAAGAAGTGCAAACCCACTCCATGAAGGTCAGCAGCATTTACTGGGAGTATCACATTGTTCCTTTCATGACAAATTTCTTTGGGATCATTAAAGCACTCTACCATCTTCCCTCCCTCCCTCCCTCCCTCCCTTCTTTCCAAGATTCTGTGTGTTTGTGTTTTCAGACGTCACACTTCTGCTTTAGTTTCCTTCTTATTTCTATACTTTTGCAGACGTGTATTTTCTCCACGCTACATGAGCCCACCACCAATGGTTTCACAGTTCCTTAAGGGCTAAGGTGGAAAATCCACCACTACCCACACATGCACAGCATTACTGAAATGCAATTGCTTGCAATGTATGTATTCTGAACTGTCAAGTGTTTCAGCCTTCCTAACTAGCAGAGTGAGCACTGCTATCATCTGTTTACTGGAGATATGTACTATCCATTGCAACCATCTTGGAAAACACACCATTACTTAAATATGCCTATTTATCTTACTTTTGCTTTAAATTTAAATATCTTCATATACCCAATATTTGTCTCTATTTGAATAAAAAAGGAATGGAAATTCTATAAGCTGTGTGTAAGCTTACACTTCTATAAGTGTAAGCTGTGCTTCCACTCAGGCTGGTGATGTGTCTTCCTCCTATGTTGGCAGCTAGGCAATACAGATGTTTCCTCTTAAATTATAAAGGCTCAAAACCACACAGAAATAATGTTTGATTCTTTCTGCTAGTGGCTTACTTGCAGGCATGGCATTCAGATCTTCCAGTCTCTGTAGAGCCAAAAAAGTAGATCTACTATTGTCCCAGAGGGACAAGCATTACTGATTTTTAAATGTGCAATATTGACTGAGGTTTTCATATGTCCAGAAAAAGACACATTGCTTTCCAGAGTTGTAAGGCATTGTGTTACTACTAACATTGATGATCTACAGCAATGTCAAGGTTACAAATTTACTTTACACTGTTTAATGTGCACCAGCCTCCATATTTACTTTATTTTTTTTTTAAATGAAATCTTTTTGTCAATCAGTTCTAGGAAATTATAGATCTACTTAAGAGTATATTAGCTTCCTTACATAAGGCAAGGAATTAAACTTTGAAAATTAGAGAAAGCCTAATATTAAAAGTCCACTATTTAGAAAAAATTTATTCTAATGATAGAGCTGAATGTTTCTAGGAAGGATTCTAGTCCTGATCCAATCTTCTCTGGTTTTCATGCTCGAATATGTTCTCATAGAAATAAATCTGAGCCAAAGTAATAGATTTAGTTTTTTGCTTCAGCTGTGTACCACCTGTAAAGCTCGTGTAGGACTTCCTGGTAGACTTTATGATCTTGTTTTGGTTTTCTTTATTTTTTCTTTGCCTTTTTTTTTTTTAATATGGCTTAGTCTCCTTTCTATTTCAATATTTCTGCAAAGCTTCTGTAGTTAAGTGAAATTTGGAATTGTAGAATACTTCCCTTTTTTTGATCAAATTATGTAAAAGAATCTTATTGAAACTCTTAATTAGAGAAAGATGACTTAAGTCTGGAATGAATGACAGATTTTATAAAATGAGATAATTAGGTCAGGGCCACTGTCCTAATCTTCTAGGGTACATGAGCCCCAAAAGTCAAAGGTCATGAAAATAATAATTGAAACTTTCTATTGCTCAACAACAACAAAAAAGGGTCATCTTGGGAACGCATCTCTTAAAATAGTAAGCAACTGCAGTCTGTCTTTGGAACATGTTAAACATGGCATTTTCATCTTCATAATTTCCACTTGTTCCAGGAAATCTGTGAGTGTGAGATGCCAAAAAGACATTCCTTTTTTTGATTGTTTGGTTTTTTTTCTAGTTAAATATTAAAAAAATAAATTAATCATACAGGGAATACATTATTAATCTTTTTTAGCAACTGTTGATTTGATTTTAAGAAGCTGTGGTCAAAAATATTCTCCCCTCAGACAAGAGAATAAAAATGCACAATTCTTTATGTGATTGTTCACAAACACATACCCTCTGCAAACTTATCTGTGTCTATTGGGTATGATGTGTGAGTTCTGGAAAACATCCCCACACTAACAGCACTCTTAGATACCAGTGATGTGAAGACAATGCACCAGCCCAGTATGAAGTCCTCACCTTCATATCTGAAATTACATAATGCAAAATATGCTCATATGTTCAGAATGTCCTTACACAAGTTTTAAACCATTTCAGACACTTTGAATCTTTGAAAATTTTATATCAAGAAATTAATTATTAAGTCTGCTCTGTGTCATCTTCCCAAAGACACAATGCAGGTAAGAATAAGAGCTATTTCTGTGTTTCTGGAAGAAAGTTAGCAGCAACTGACTTAAAATATTTTTATTATCTTGTCTGACAATATTCTGCTTGGATTCATTATCAGTCTGGTAGTCTGGACTGTCTGAGGATCTGGATGACACACATATAAGAGGTTGCAAAAGCTGTATTTCCTTCTCTGTAGCTGAGAAAAATGGGACAGGTTCCTCATCTTTCCTGCCTGCAGCTAGACCTGATTTTGAGGGATTCTGCCACCTGAATATACTTTAGGCATCACTGGTTTGTCTCCTCAGTCATCAGGTCTCTGGCACCTGTGTACTCTTACCGCTGTTGTATAATGAATATTAATTCAAATCCTGCAGATTTCTTCAGTACTCTTTGCTCAGCTTTAGCAAGGCTGGTTGAAATATAACAGCTGAGTTCTTCCCACCCCAAATTATTAAGATCATATATTTCTTTTTATTCCTATGCTTAGCAAATTTGAGACTTATTAATTTTTCAAACTCCCTCTCCTCCCCTGCAAAAAAAAAATAAAAATCCCACATGCAGGACTCATCTCGGATTCTAATGATCTGGTTAGCAACCAGTCTAACCAGAACTAAGTCCAACCTAGATCTAACCTGGATCTAAGCGACAGGCTGTAAAGCTAAAGAGTGGGGAAGGTGCATTTACTTTTCTGTAGCGCATACTGTATTTGAACTAGTGACCTAAGGTTCTCTTTACAGTCACTGGGGGAAAGTAAGAATCTGGTCTCTTTTCAATGTCTGATTTAAAGTGGGATGAACTGCACTCCTGTTTTCCTACTTGAATGGTGCCTATGTATACTTCTCTTTTCATCCATAGTCTGATAATTTCTTTATACAGATGCAATACCTTTAGCTGTAGTGCTTATAAAATATGGGGTCTGTATCTTACCAGCTTGACACTTGGTTGGGAACCACAAAACCTACAATTACATTCCTGCATTAAGTCAGTGGGATTTGAAGCAAGGGCTTTCACACATAGGTAAATGCTCTACACTATGTCATCTTAAGCAGAAGTTTCATCCCGGACCTAAGTTTCATTGACATGTGTATTTCCACAAAACTTTTTTTTTTAGTGGCATTTTTGAGAGGATTGTATTCATATATTTCTAATCAATTTGGTCATTGTTAACCCCTGTCTCTTTAGAATAAGGCCTCTGCCCTCACAGCTGATTTGCAAATACTTTTACCTCTATATTACTTCCTGAAGACTTTATTTTGTGGTCCTGTCATCTTATCACAAGCGATCTTCTCAAGTGATCATCTAGTTATTATAAAAAGAAGCTAGGCTGGGCACTGAAGTATAAAGAGGTGAAGAACTGATTAACAAAACCAAGGTAAGTTTGTGACTAGTTATTTCCATTTGATCTTTAGTAACTTAGGAGAGAAAAAATGCCAGTATTTTCTCTTTGTGAATAAACATAAAGTGAACAACTAAGCCTTCAGCAAAACTTTCTTACTGTCACATGGGGTCCTGAGACACAGAATATATTTTAAGTGCAGGAAGTAATACAAGGTTGAAGATAAGCAAATTTATTATTTTTAGAGAAGATAAGACAGAACAGCAAACAGTTGCTCCTATGTAACCTAGTTTCTAATTTTCTCTGGAGAACAGTGGGTACCAGAATAAAGATGTGATTTAGGCTATGGAAATTACGCTTAACTCTGTTTTGAGTGGTCCCAAAGAAAGATCTGCTGCTCATTTTTCGTTCTAAAATCACTGTACTGCAGAACCCTGGAGCCTTTATGTTCCAGGAGGAATGAAGGGATGACATCAGGAATGGTGCTGTACATCTCTAATTGCCACCTTGCTTTGTGTGTGGTGAGGGACAACTTCTCGTAGCCATACCTAGTGCATCCCAAAGTACTGAAAGACTTGGGAATTTGTAACGTGACTCCTACAATATCCAACACGGCTCCTGGGAGCTGGTGAATAATATTGTCATACAAAGCTTATTAGCATTTTTTTTTAAATTGTCCTTACTGGTGATTCTGCCCTCCCCAAACTGCTGCAGCTCCTGAGAAGTGGTGCAGAGCCAAGGGAAACCATCTCTTCCCTATCCTGTGAGCCTGGCAGATGGAGGCTTGGGAATGCAGTATGGACTTCTCAGCAAAGACACAAGAGCTTGAAGTGCAAAGGAATTGATTTAAATTCTTTCCATTCATACAGTAAGATTTGCTTTAAGCTGTTTTTTAAAAAAAATTGTTATGTAGTTGATGTGTATGTTTCTATCTTTCCCTTCCTGCAGGAATAAGTGGGGGGAATGGCTCTACAAGGTGCACACTTAACTGACCCCTTCATTCAGCTCAGGTAGTTTCTTTCTTCTTTTGTCATACTCCCTACGCTTTCCTCAGGTTAGATACAATCAAATCGTTCTGCTTTTGATGACATTTTGAGTTTGGATTTTAAGCTTCCATCCACTAGCTGAAATGTTTTTAGCATCACCTGAATCGCTTGTTTGCCCTCTGCTCTTCCTGGCATCTGAAAGGAAATGTTCTGAGTGTTTTTCATCTGCCACCCCAGAGCCAGGCCCTCTCTGCCTCAGGTACAATGGGATTCAGCGAATGCAAGAACTGGACGCTCCATAAGTCTCTTCTCTCAGTCATTCTCACCATCTTCTTTTTCTATGCCCATGGTTTCTGTATTTGGACTTTTTTCCTTCTTGTGGTGGGTTGACCCCAGCTGGCAACCAAGTACCCACCAGTTGCTGGGGAAGCCAAATGCTGTAACTTGGATGCTCCGCCCCCGCCAACCCCTTCCTCCTCCTTTCCCTGAGCTTTTATTGCTGAGGATGACGCCATATGGTATGGAATAGCCCTTTGGTCAGTTGAGGTCAGCTGTCCCAGCCGTGTCCCCTCCCAGCTTCTTGTGCACCCCCAGCCTACTCGCTGGAGTGGCCAGAGTGGGAGAAAGAGAAAGCCTTGATGCTGTTGCAGCATGGTTCAGCAATAGGCAAAACACTGGTGTGTTATCAATACCTTTTTAGTGACAAATCCACCATAAAAGCTGCTATAAAGAAAATTAACTCCATCCCAGCCAGATCCAGTGCACTTTCTCACAGGTGGACATGAATTCCAATGAAAGTTCTCCTTTTTAGACATCTGTCCATCATTTTTATTGAATAGATTTGACTAGTAAGATTTCTGCTCCACTTCTGCGAGGATAATAACTTTTACTCACTCATTTGCTATACTGAGTTGCCACTGCTGCTAAAAATGTGGCAACCCTCTATTTGAGGGCTTAGTTTATCTGGAACGAGGATCATTGGGGAAATGGATTATTTCCTAACAGATTTTGGTGGAGTTATATTTTGGACTATTTTAAGACACTAAATCAGCATGGGATTTAGCATTCTCTGCAAGCGTATCCATACCTGTTAGAAAGTAGTAGCCATACACATTGTAGTAAGAAAGGTAAAATTGTATGTATTCACAGGCACGTGCTTTCAGCAGCTGAATATGATTGCTGTATATCAAGGTGAGATTACGGGCTGACAGAATTCTGGTCTAAGGACAAAGAGCTTATGTAGAGACCACAGAAGAATTTTGCAAGCTGATGGAGTTTTCTCCTACCTTTGTTTACTGGTTAAAAAACATCTAGTACTGACCTTTTTCATAAATCATCCCTGCTACGTTATGCTGTAGCACTCTGTTAAGCCAGTGCTTTAAGTTCTAATTAAACAACTTTGCTAAATCAAAGCCACTGTCTGTAAGCACCTACTGTTATGAGCTGCTGTTACAGTAAGTCACAGTTGCTTGCACAGTAACTTATTGTTACCCAGTTACTATTACATTGTTACCCCAGTCCATTCGGTTCTGAGTTATCAGTAGCTGTGCTGATTATTGGCTGAAGAACAGCTATGGATCGGTGCACTCTTTCAATTCATAAAATGTGCTTTAATTGCACTGCTGATATTAATTGGACAGTCTGTGTCGGGATCAAGGGGAGCTGAAGTTCGCTATGCTTTTGATAGCCCTTTGTCTGTAGGAATAGTCTGTAAAGTTCTCCTCTTTTCCTGCCCATAAATTGGCGCACAAGATAGCAGTAAAGAGAAAAATGTGAATGAGTGATGGACAGGGAAAAGTTTGCCTGTACCATGCTGATGTTCAGCAGTGCAGGTGCATAACTCTGGCCCATCATTCTGTGTTTGCTGATTTTAGTGCTTTTACCAAATTTTGTTTGTTAGTTATCAGTGGAGCTCTGTAGAAGGTTTAGTTAGAAAAGACAGGCTAAAAACTTTCAGGTTCTGCTTAAGGAGCTCTAGGAACATTGTTACTAAGAGGGTTAAGTTACAGAGCTGAAGAGAGACCAGTTAATTAGGCGAGTACAGCAAACTCACTGATGTTGCTCCAGCAAAGTTTATTTCACCTGACAAACAACAAATACCAAGTTAAATAACAGGCTGGTTGAGTAAATATCTCAAGATCATGAGACAGGCCTACATGGTATCTCAGTTATGTTATAGGCGTGTTGAAGCCAGTGAAATTTTGCTGTTGGAAATCTGCAGGTAAGGTAGCACCCTCTTTGGCATTTACCACAGCATAGTTATTCTCAATTCCCCCACTTAAGTAAAGACACTTTGAAAGTTTGATTTGCCTATAAGTGGCTTAACTACTTTGCCAATTGTAATATCTATTGTTAGTGTCATAGCAAAAGTGACTGAAATACTTTTTCCTTATTATTGCCATACTACATAGCTTAATCTTTAAAGTGAAAGCCAACAGATGGGACCATGGGAAAATCCTATTTGACAATGACTAGGGCAAAACTTCTGGACTTTCTCAGCTGTCATATATCAACATAGTTTCACTGATATAATGGAATAATGCTTATGAACCTCCTGCTGAGGATTTGTCTGACCCCGATCTGTTGTGCGGGAAGACAACTAAATGGTTCAGGAGACTAATAATGGGTAATGGAGCCTTTGATATTGCTTTAAATATGGCCTCCTTCTGCCATGACAAGATCTAATTGAACAGTAGGAAAGAGACGATGAGCTTGCACTGCGGTTCTCATCAGAAAGCTTTCAGAGTTTCCTTACGCTCAAAATACAAAGAATCGGCTGAATAGGCTTAGACACTTCTCTGTTCCTGTTACAGGTTCTAACAAAGCTAACAAAGCACCTGGGATCAGCAACAGAAGAGGCAGCAGTTCTGTTCATGTTTTGTGGTTAAAAAGCAGGTTCTAGTCTATTCCTTTATCACTAGCACTCATTTAAAAAGGTACAGGACGAAGCACCCTGCTCCATGTCAGTATCCCTCTTTTTTACCCTCTGCCATTTTAACCCAGGATGGGGACCACAGGTAACAACAGTCAAACTTGGAGCAATTGTTTTCAACTTGTTTTTAGCCTCGTAAATTGCTACTTCAGTCTATCTCAGACCTGAAGGAAGGCTTGTGTGCTTGAAAGTCTGTCTGTTTTGCAGCAACATCATCTGGCATAGATAAAAAAATACTACCTCTCCTACAGTAATGGATGCTGAAGTCTGACCTATTGCATATCACGGGTCATTAAATTCCCCCAGATACCCTGTAGCTGAGCACAATAACCTGTGTTTCAGCTGAAGCACACTGTGTTTGGCTAAAGCATAACTTCCTGAAAGGCATCCAATGTTGTTCTTGAGACCGTAGGAGCTCAAGAATCTATTGATTCCTTTGGAGCTTGTTCCAGTGGTTTGCTTCCTTACAGTTAAGAAACGGTGTGCTTTATTTCTCACTTAATTTGCCTGACTTCAGTTTTCAGCTCCGTTTTTGTTATGCCTCTGTTAGATTAGAGAGCCCTTGTATTTTCTCCCTGTGAAGGTACTTACGTGCTGTAATCAAATCACCTCTCAATCTTTTTGATAAGCAACACAGATTGAGCTCTTTAAGTCACTTACGGCAAGGGTCGAGAGTGCTGCTGCTAGCTCAAGTATTCAAGCCTGTTGTGGTCAAAGATTACTAATTAATGTCATTAGAAATGGACGATTCTTTGTGAGTGAGTGAGCCTCACAAATAACTCTCAGCTGATGAGTTTAATAATGCGGACTGAAATACCTGTAAGCCAGTTATCTATAATTATGCATATACTCATGAAGACAGCGGATGCCACTTCTTCATTTTAAAGTGGGCTGTATAAGGGAAGGGTATTTAGTGAAAAGAATGAGAATTAGAAGCTCTACAGTATCATTATTCCCTTTTTCGATTTAAATGCTTGCTTCTGTCCTAGCATTTCCTCTTCTCCTTAATTTTTTTAATGCTGCTTTCTGATAAGACCAAACTGATGGCATAATTACTAGGTAGAAATTGTAGGTATCAAGTACCTTCTTGAAATCACCTCCTCTCAGTTTCCTTGCAAGCTAGACTAACTGTGAATATATTTAAGATTGACAGATTGTTCAGCTGTTCATGTTTCTGCACCTCTGCAAAAAAGTTTGGTGGTAAAACATCCAAGACCATATTTATACAGGAATAAATAGACTTGTTTCACTGCTTTAATAGCAATGTGCTGTGTCTGATTTTATTTCTACAGTAATTAGCAAACTACCCTTAAGGTATCATTCATCATGAGCAAATCCTAGAGGAATTTTTTTCTATTTGCAGTCTGAAAGCAAGACTGAGTTATTATTTCCCTAAATTTTGGCTTCGTGACTACCTTAAAGCAGAAACTAACCCACCTATGGTCAATCTGGCAAAGTCTTTATGATTAATGGCTTGTGGAAATAGAGTCAGTCTTGAACCTGTGTGTGCTGCTTGGTTCTCTCCTCCATGTTGAAAATATTCATGCAGAGTCTGTGATACAGGAACAACTGTTCACACCGAGGCTTATTTATTCCCTCATTCTAACCACTTGGGTTCACAGAACCAAAACATGTAATGTTACTAGACTCCTATCTGGAAGATTCCTCTTTTCACTCTAGTCCATTGTTGTTACCTGTCAGCACCGGCCTCTTCATTGTCAGCCTTGTCAAACCTGACAGCACCTGAAGCAGGGCAAGAAGGGGACAGAAGAGAATTTGAATGAAATGTCTTCACATTCACTTTTAGCAATATCAGTTCCTCACCACACTCAGTATTTCAGGCTTGTTTGTGTCAAGGTTGCCATTTATATTGGAAATACATTCAAAGCAGAAACTTTTGAATGACTGGACTGCTTCAGTGCAGTTCCACCTAGTGCAGAACACGATCTGTAGGGGTAGACTCCACACAGCTTTATTCTGCCTGCATGAGTGGCAAAGGCATGAAGCAAAATGCTGGGCAGGATTACAGTATCAAACTGTGGTGATGATGTTAGTTTGCTTTTTGGCTGACTGCCCTGCAGGGGGTTAGTAGGAGGGTGAAAACACTTACTGGTTTATTGCTAAGATCAAATTCAAACCAGAATTAGGGTCAATAATGAGCTTTAGATTGTGGTGACTAATGATAAAGAATGAATTTTTACTCTCAAATGAGGTGTTTGGAAAGGATGCAAATATCATGCTATTTTTATCATCAATGTTAAAAGAGCTAGAGAGTGACCTGCATGTAATTTTGGGTGTCCATACTGAGCCAGCTTCTCACCCTTTAAGTTAGAGAGCAGGATGCAAGCTGAAGTTATAGTGTTCAGCTGGACCTGGCACCAGTATAGTGCTAGGAGGCTGCTGTTGTCTATGGGCAAAGCCTCTCCCAATGGGCCAGCTCTGCATCTGTCCCTCTCTCAGGCAGGCAGTCAGACATATGGTAGCATATTTGTCCCACACTTTTTACAAGACAGCCTGCTCAACCTAGTAAGTGCTTGCTACTTTCTACAGTTTTATATTGGTATTTGATTAAAGTCTCAGCTGATGGAATCCTGTGATTAAATTAAGCAACTTTGTTCTTCCCATTTTTCTTCTGTTTTTCCAAGTATGCAAGTATAACATTGTGACTGCATCATCAATAAACTGCTTCTGTTTTTCATTTCAGTCTGAAGCGAAGTATGAGTATGTGAGCAGAGTGTACCCTAAAGATACAAAAGCCACACACAAATAAAAAAGAAATACAATACATTATCATTAAAAAAGATTTCCATGACTAGTCAAAATATCATTATTCCTTTGTAACTGGTTCTATGATTTCTGAACATTTGGGATTGCCTTAATTGATGCTATAATAATTTCTATTTGAACCAAATGTCTGGTCTTTTATGAAGCATGACACTTGTTGTTTCCATTCTTTGTTACAGTCTTTTGAATCTCCTCTATGTTTCTCTAATAGCGTGCAGAACACTTTCAGGGCCAAATCATTCAGTGAGAGACTAAAGTAATTAATTTTTTTTTTTCCCCAAAAAATCTATTAAGTATGCTTTCTTGACATCTTGAGATTTCTTCTTTTGTCTATCATGTTGATATTCTGCATGTAGTTTGGAATAGTCCAGGGAGTCTTTGTGTCTTCAAATCACTATTGAAAATGATGATGCTACATATTCTGTTCCTAAATTAGGCTTTAGTGTATGTGTACATACACTAAGAATAGTACTGAGACAAGACATATATGTTTATTTTTATTTTTTCCTTGAAGAAAAATATTCCCTGACAATCAAGAAGCCAGAGAAGGGTCTTTGGCAAAAAAAATGGATTAAGAGATCTTTGTGAGAAATGATTTAACTTTGTTCCAGAAAATATGATGCTGAATTTATTGATGGAGTAGAACAATGTTTTACTTGCATACTTGGAAATGGGTGAGGGAGCAGGTTAACAGAACAAACTGGGAGGATCACGTCTGTCTGCTTTCATGTCTGTTTGGAGGGTACTAGTTCAAAAAGACATAGAGTTTGATCTGGAGAAGTGTTTTTCTCAGGCACACAGATAAATAGTTCCTGACATGAATGATTTAGCAGGACACAATGCAGTGGTGAGCCCCCCAGAGGAAGGAAGTACATTTCATATTTTCCTTCAGTTTTAGGGTAGGAAGAATGGTGAAGCTGAGCATTTAGCCAGGAGTGGCTTCTAACGAGAAAGAGGAGTGTGTAAGGGGATGAGAATCCAAGGGCTGTGAGCAGCAGTGGGAGGAAAAGTCTAGAAGTGCTGTGGTAGAAAACAAACTAAGTGGACACTCAGCTGTGCCAGGGACAGAAGATGAAAAATTGACAGCTGAGCAAAAACCTCAGACTTTAATATAGGTGGAACTGTCTACCAACAAACTGTGGTCTCTTCACGCACAGTGACAAGGGTCTCCAACAAAAGGTGGGATCTACAGTGTTTAATCACCCTCCAGAGGAGCCTGGGCCAAAAAGGGTTAACAGTGCCAGGACAGAGAAGTCCAGTTAACAATCCTCGTCATTAGATTTTCCCAAAAGACTGATGGTGGAAGACAGTTTTCGTTATCCTTTCTTGCATCTGTTGTCAGTTGTCCACAGGATTTATACCTTCTATCAACTGTCAGCCTCAGTTAAAGCCCTATCTTGCTTAATATCTGGGTTAATCAGCTCTGTTTCCCTGACCTTGCCTGGATGCTGTGCACAACTTGCCAATAGGATTTGTAGGTTGCAGATGAGAATTTAAGAATCTTCAAGTTTTGTCCCCACAGTCCCGCTGAGGCAGAGATATGTTTCATTCGCTTTTGAATTTGATTCAGGTTATACAGGAAGTTTATGATTTTACCCACTATTTTCCTGGGCTAAGCAGGGGATTGCTCACAGCAAGAAACTCCACATACTGCAACACAGACCTCTTACAAACTCTTGACAGCCAGGTCTCTGGCTTTTGCTTACTGAGCCAGTCTGTGCTTTTGTAATCTTCCAGCCATGGGGCTGCATCTTTGCTTCTTGTTAGGCATATGGTCTAGGCTGTGGTGGGTAGGCTGTGTCTTATTCTCTTGCAAACTGATTCAGGAGAACGAGTGGGGATGGGGAAATCTAAACTGGTGATAAAAGGAGTTCCCGCAGGTGCCTCGCCAAATGGGTCCGCAACCGCTGAACGGGTCCGTTTTCGGAAGGAAGCGAGCTGCCCTCTATTGGCCAGAGACGAAATTTGGCCCTTTTCCTTACTGTAGGCGAGGGGTGAAAGGTTTGAGTCTGACATTGCCTCTTTGTCAGAAAAAGCAGATATGTGTCTTTTTATAAGCTGCTACATTGAGAAGTGGTTTGAAATTTGGCAAAAGGTAAATAAACATGAAGGTGCCACTTTGATATGGTTTAAAATATTTCTCCGATTTTTCAGCCTTGTTGGAAGAGCTATAAAGAAACAGAAGAATTGGATTTTTCATTTAGGAGGATTTTCTGTTGCATGCACTTCTGTATTAATTTTATCCTAGTGTGGCTAGGAATCCAGGGACATAAGCAAAACTTAGAGAGTGAATACGGTGCTGGGCCGGTAAATGTATACAAGTGTACGAGCTCTGCTGGTAGTGATTACATACAGTAAGAGGGTAAACAAAAGCAAAAAACAAATCTGAGGACATCAGGAACTGGGACCTTTTTATGCTCTGAACTGTATTTCAGTAATTTACTGTACTTGTTGCTTCAAATCACCTCCTTGTGAGCAGAACTTCCTGCTAAGTCCAGACTTCAGGTGACAGCATTAGGTGACAACCCCACTGAATACCACAGCAGCTGGTACCTCTGGAAGTGCTGTGTGAAATCTTCACATTTATTGATCTTTGTAGAGGAAGCTACAATTTACAGGAGTTTACAGAGCCTTGCTAAACAAGCAGACTCAAGTGTTTGTGTGTGTGATGTGTTCCAAGTCCAGTAAATATTACTGTTTGATTCAGCTTTATGCTCCTATAACATACACTCTTTTCATCAAATCTTAATGTGTTACACTGGTGGAAAACCCAGGCACTGAAGTGAGCAAATAAATGGATCACATTATCATGTCCAAAGGCATAATGAACCCACATTATCCCATTATGCCCCATGTTTCTCTCATGATTTGAGGTAATCTTTAGCAGTGGGAAATGGTCGGTTTGAATATGTCTCTATCTGTACCTGCCTATACTTCTTTCTGCATGGCAGACAGTAACCAACCATCCTGGATTGGCCAAGAGATTTTTTGGATTTAGATTACTGCTCTGGCAGCTTGAGGACTCTGAAGAGGTGAAACGTGCCCCCTGCATAATCCGAGGCAAAGAGCAGATTCCTGAACAAAGGAGAAATCCTCCAGCTGCTTTGTTTTTGCTTAAAACGGTCACCCTACCTTGATACCTATGCTTGCCTGTCAGTAACTGCCTGGGATGCTTTTTTGCCTGCTAAATTTCTGCGTATTTTGTTTTGTTCATGTTTGGTGTTAGGGTGGGGGTTTTTTTGCTCCTAAAATTTCCTTGCAAACTGATATTGCCCAGGAAAGCGTGGTGAGGGGGCTGGGAAAGATCCAGAGGAATTATAATTAGAGGCGGGCTCAGGGTTTATTGACAAATGCTATGTTTCAAGTGTATAACATGCAGTTCTCACTAAAATGTTGTTGTCTTATACACCTAAATTACTTGCAAGTATTGCACAGTTGGAAGTAGTTGTTGCTATAGAAGCACTGGAGCTGCTGACAGTGCTGGCAGCAGGAACAGCAGCAACAGCAGAAGGTACATGATTATCTTATGGGTTTGGGAATGAGAGTTTGCATTTTATAACCTATTGCTTCTCATTGCATTGGGAAAACAATGGCTTATGAAAGAAAAGAAGAAAGAAAAGAAGAAAGAAAAGAAGAAAAGAAAAGAAGAAAAGAAAAGAAGAAAAGAAAAGAAGAAAAGAAAACAAGGAAGAAAAGAGGAAAGAAAAGAAGAAAGAAAAGAAGAAAGAAAAGAAGAAAGAAAAGAAGAGTTATTTGTTTTTATTTATTATTTTTGGCTTTACAATTTGTTTTGAACTCACCTCAGGTGGATCAAATTAGCTGAATTTGCAAAATGAGAACAGGGTGATGTTCATAAAGGTTTGGGTTTTCTCAAAAGTGTTTACAAATAGCTGCCAAATAATTCTGAAAAAGATGGAAGTCAAACAGTCCCAACAGGAACTGTAAGAGGCAGTAGCTGTGGTGGGGCTGTGGGGGAAAAAGGAAGCCTCTACAACAGTAAGAAGAACTGCCTTCAGTCGTAAAGGACATCACATGGATCTGTGTATAGACAAAAACTTGCACAGCAAATCACTCTTTAGCTTGTAGCCCTATGCTATGGCTGCCTCAAAAATGATGTCTCTTATGTGGGAGAAACCACGGCTCAACAGCTTTAAATGCTCCTTTTCAAGAAAGGTATACTTGCATGTCAGCAGGGATGGGTGGGAACAGTATTCTACAGGAGCAGATGAGATCCTGTGTCTCCTCTCCAGATTTCCAGAAGCAGTCCCAGGAAGCCACTCTCTGCTCTCCCACCACAAGCGAAGCAGGAAGGTGCTCTCCTTCCCCAAAATTTTGTTATGGTCTGTACTTCCTGGCTGTTTGTCACTCCGCTTCTGCACTGCTGCATCCAGCCAACCGCCTCCCCGTTCCACCTCCCTGGCCCATTTCTTCAGGGCAGAGCTTCTGCCCAGCCTGCTGGACTAAGGGGGATCCCTGTGTGGCACTGCTCTCACTTCTTTCCATAGGACGTGAGCAAGAGAGGGCAGCGGGAAGGACTCTCTTGTCTTCTACTATCCACATTTGAAGGACTTTTCCGTCCTTCCTTCTCTCCTGCATAGCTGGGGAGGAGCCCCAGCCTGAGAGCAGTCTGTGCACGCCCAGTTTTAGGGCACTGCACACAGCAGGAGAGAGCAATGAGCATTTAGCGGGAGTACTGAGGAATTCACACTTCCACAGATTAGAGTCTGTTCCTAATTTCTGATTTAACAATAACGTTTGAGAGGATCCAAAATGCTGTGCATTTGCTCTTCATTAGTTTCAAACAGTGAAGCATTAGTGTCAGTCAGAATTTCATGCTTTTCTTTTTTTTCTTTTTTTCTTTTTTTTTTTTTTTAGTAACCATAATGTGAGAACAGAGATACTGTGAATACTGAGTCTGAATAAAAGCCCATCCAGAACAACAGCCTCAGTGTAAACTCAGGGTAAGCAGAGACTGATCCTTCTGCTGTATGTTCTCCTAGCCTCAGGCCATCTGGCCCAGGAAATTTTTAAGCAAAGGTGATGGTTTTGTATTTAGTAGTCCCAGACTGAGTATTCTTCTATTAATTCCCCAGATGATTTCCAAATCCATGTAAATGTTTGAATCCACAATGTTGCAAGCAGGTCCAAGGCTTCAGTATGTGCTATGGGACAAAATGGTGCCTCCTGTTTGTCTGAGACTGCTGACTGCAGGGAGGCATTTATTTGATGCCTCCTAGTTTTTGTGGCAGAAGAGACAAAAATGTCGTGATGTAATTCATGTCTGTGGTGAACTTTATAGCAAAGAGTAAGCAAAAGATAATGATCTGAGGGTTTTGTGTGGTGGAAGAGGATTTGATACTTGTATGTATCTTAACTATGTATATACTGTGTATATCTGAACTGTATATATCCAAACTGTGATGGACTTTGCCATTACAAGATAACCTTGAAGGTGGCTCCAAATAAATCTAAGCTCTGTCTTTCAGAACACCTTAATCTTGCATCCTGACAAATATTGCCACACATAGTTCTGTATATATAAGATGGGAACTAAAGGCTACCGAAGTTTACCAGACCTTTTTCCATCCATGAAATCCTAAATAAGTTTAGTATAGAAAAGTGGTTTGAGGTACCTTAGTTTCATTCTGTGAGTGGCTTGCAAAGGTTAAATGACAGCATTCTACCTTTTGAAAATACTTTTCATTAGAGGAAAAGATACCCAAGATGAATTCCTCCCCCCCCCCTTTTTTCCATTCAAACCTGCCTAAACAAAGATTCATTATTGTTAACAGGATTTTCTTTTTCTTTAGTGTCACTAAATAAACTCAAATAAATACAAAAAAAACCACAAAAAATGGACCCAGAAGGGACAATCCTGTCCTTGTGGAGGATATCAATAATGTAAATAGTCTGCTTGAAAACATTATATATCTTTTTCAAACTGTTAGAAACACTGTAAGCATTTCAGATATTATCCCATGCAGTTAACAAAATGCCTAGGAAAAGAATGAATTTGTTTAAAAAAGGCATTTGCTAAAGTAGAAAAAAAAACCCTTATACATAATAATAAAAATGAAGCTTCTAAGTTAATAGTACACAGCTCATTAGAAAGAATAAACTCCCAGAGTCCCTGAAGGTAAAATACAATAGAATGTAGCCTATTTAAAACTCCATTCAATGAATATGACTTTTGCATACTAAAGCAAATCATATTTCATAACACAATGGATTATTTTAAATGACTCATTTTTTACTATTTAATGTTCTTATTATATAAGCTGCATTTTCCACTGAACTGTCTTTAAGAAATCATATTTTTGTAAATGTGGTTTACTAAGGAATGCATTTAAAAAAGGAATCATCAGGCAGTAGTGAGACTTCTCCATTGTTTATTGAACATATAAATATTTGGCAATGTATTTAAGGTATAAAGTCTCCCTGTAGTATGCTGTAGTTATTTACAGCTGCCATGTTAAAAGACCAGTATTTCAAAGTTATGTAGAGAAGCCATTGGCAAACTGTGAGCTACGTGGAAAAATACTGTCATACCAATATGCCAATACTTAACTGAATTTCTATGATTTTACAAGGTATTCTCACTTCAACATTTATCCTGGACCATTTTCTTCAGCTTCACTTTCAAGCCACCAATATGTTCAGAGGACTTAGAAGAGGAGATGACTCAAAGTCAAAGAATAGCATTTTCATTTGAAGTCAGGTAAAGCAGTAGATGAATTTTGTAGTTGGTCTAGAGCACAGAAGGAAGAGTCTCTTCATGTCCATCATAACATCCATAAAAGGATGACCCTTCCTGACCCTTCCTTGGTTAATCATTAGTTTGCACCCAGTTCAGAATTCTTATTCCTATAGCATTGTTGACAAGATCACAGCAAAACAGCTGAGCCTTTTCTTTAATGCTGCCAGCCAGAAATGATTAAAGGTGTTTAAAGGCACAGCCCCCACTGACAGGTGGGTGAGCAGTGCAAGGTAAGAGAGTGAGGCAGAGGCCCGCAGTTTGAAAAGTCTCCTCTGGCTGATGTACAGCAGCCAACACTGACTGCGCCAGATGGAGTGTGTATTTGCTGCTCATTTGATTTTCAGTTGAGAGCAGTCTACATGACATGTACCATGAGTGTGGGCTTGTGACACGTTTGAGGAGACTGTTCTATGTAAGCAAGAACTGTGTGCTGTGTGGCCAAACTTCAAGGTCGGTTCTACTGTTCTGTTTGAAGACAGATGATGCTGTAACTACATTTGGCTATCAACACAGGGGACCATTCTCAATCAACCAGAAGCTGAGATGCATAGGAATAGCAGACTTAGTATTTTTGGAATATTTCATGGCACTTGCATTCCTGTATTTCCATCTCATCTGACTTCTTTTGTTTGTCTCTGAACAGTGCAGACTTACACAAAGAGGCTGTGGATTAAGAAACACACATTCTGAGACCTAGCTTGGATGATAATGGGATACAACTGTAATTCAATAAGAAGGCATACCATTTATTAACTTTGTTGGTAGTCTGGGAATCTTACTGTGTCCAGATGTGCTGACTGGGCAGAAGTGTTCTTCAATAATTCTGACAAGTTTTCCCTGGTAAGAAAGCTGTGACCTTTCCCTTTTAACATTATTGAAGTCTAAGTCATTTGCAGGTTGAATTACTTCAAAAAGCTCTAGCCTGTGTTATGACCTTAAACAAACAAAGAAAAGAATCATTTTCACCTAGCCTAGGAGGGGCTGTACACCTCAGAAATGGTCACAGATGGGTGTGTGATGTGTCAGTGAACAGAGGATTTTCAGCTAGCCAATTCTTAGGTAGTATTAAAGGTGTTTTATCTTCAAAGTCCTAACTTATGTAGTTACAGCTACCTCAAACACATTTTCTTTCTTTCTACTGTAAAATACAGCCATCTTGAGATGAAAATGGAGGACAATTGCTGTTAATGGTGGGTGCTTGGTTTTCTGTGTGCCTTCCTTGGTTTTGGCTTATCAGAGTTTATGGTCAGTGATTTCCACATTTTCTGTCCCCAACCACTTTATATGCTGCTGCAGGTAGGAGGTTTGAGTGAACAGTATGGTACAAGAATGAACTAAGAGGAGAAGTGGTTTTAAATCTGGAGAAAGTTACAGTTTGAATGTGTGTGTTTTACATGCACTACTGTGCATATTTTGTATTAAAATGCAAACTGTGCATTTTAACGCACAGTATGCTTCTGTATTGTATACATATCTAGAATTCAATAGCGGATGCTTGAAAGGCTTTGACTTAGATGCAATTTCTTGAAAACCGTTTTTTTTTTCCTGTAACAATGGTGAGCTGGCTGAACCCAAGGACTTCGGTGTCCTATTTCTTTGCAGAAAAGGCAACTATTTTATGTTCTTCGCTGCTCCTCCCCGCCAGCAAGCCAAAGATGATGTTGAACACTCTCTCAAGTGGCAGCACATTGTCTGTTCCTGCTTAGAGCTTGGACATTTCTTCTCACAATACCAGAAACAGTGTCCATCTCTGGTAATAATAATGATAAGATTTGGAAGAAAGTGCTTTTCCACTAGGCATTGGACTAAGTCCCACTTAATTCCACAGGTCACACTGACCATCATATTGTTGGCTGCTACCTAGCCACTAGTACAGCCTGCCCAGTGGGGATGTAAAACTAGTACACAACATTTTATTTGCTCCTGCAAAAGTGGTGGGGGTTCCCAGCATTTTAAAATTTTCATTCTTAATAGTATTCCTACAATCCTGCTTCGATTAAAACTAAAATTTTTAAAGCAACCTATTTCAGGAGAGTAAAAAAATGAGGGAATGATGGAGATCTGTTTTGTTGTTAATTTTTTATTACCAAAATTTCGCTTAGAATTGGAAGAGAGTATATTCCCCTCAGTTTATTATGGGAACAGTGGAAATATTCAAACACAGGCAAAGATTGAAATAATGTCTTAAAAAGGGTGTGAGAAAGAAATGTTATGGAAATTATGTGTTTTCAGTTACATTTATTGTTTGTAACTATCATTTATGCACTCATAGGTAATTACTATCCTTGTCTGGTAAGCTTGTGGGCTATGCAGTAAGTGTAATTTATTAGGCATCATTCATACCTTTAATAGCCGAAATCTCTGGTCACCATCAAAGAGCTGCTATTTGGGCTATTCTTTTATCTGTTCCAGTCATTGTATTTCACTGGAAAATAAGTGTGAGATTTTCTCCCATGAACAGCCTGTGTGATATATGGCTAAAACTCAACTAAAATGCGTGGCCATTTATTACAATCTCTTGTAACTTACATGCTTAACATTGGACGTTCTCAGTTCATTCCCCTTTCCAAAGGGTAGTCACATGCCACTGTAAGAGGACACGTCTGGCCAAGCTGAAGGGAGGGTGTGTGTGTTTGGATGTAAAATTTGGTGTTTGTCTTTTGTGTGTAAAACATTATCTGCAGTTTCTTTACAAGAGAGTTTCGACACTACCTGCATGTCTGTGCCACATGACTGAACTAGCTGACTGCTAGCAGCGCTACGAGACGTCAGGCTAGTCCCAATGCTACAGGCAGGACAGCAGCATAAGCATGGTACTCTACCCAAGTTAATAAGCCTTGTGTTGGGTTAGAGGTCCTGCGTAACTCATTTGTGACTCCTTGTGCGTGACTAATGCAGCCATTATTTTCACACCACATTGCATACTACTGAACTTCTAACATATAAACCTAGACACCTCTAACTGGCATATGTATATATTCAGAACCTTACTTACACAGACCGCGCAGAGAGGGGGAGGGTAGAGCTGTTGAAGGTGTCTGCTCCATTTCAGCACACCAGGGCGCAGTGTGGATTTTAGGAGTTGGACATGTTGAGGTGAGTAGAAAGTAATCCCAGCACACAGGTTTGCCAGTGATTTCAGGGACTGAGTGCTTGGGCTAAAACAGTTTGAATTGATGAGCTGTAGTCAGCTCCTTGGAGCTGCCTGTCCCTGCTAGAGCTTGTGTATAAAAGGGATTTGGGACCAGAATGTTTAGTAAATATTTAATTAACTGAATTGTTATTAGAGTGCAATGAATAACTGCAACTTAACTTCTAGCTTCCACTCCTGTCACTCCCTCTGCAGTGTGGGAGATGCAAATTGGGATAAGGAGCCATGCGAGTTTTGTCAGCGAGACTAGCTGTGACTTTTAAATATATTGTCTAACACCCTAAGGGGAGCCTATAAAAACTTGAACGTGAAATCATTACACTGTTTTGTCATGCCCAAATGGCAATAACAACCATGAAACCTTTTCTGTAAAATGCCTTTACATAGGCTAACTCGATTTGCAATGATTTAAATACTGAAACAAATTCCCTCTATTTCCATCTTGCATTTAAACAAAATGACAGCATATTGGCACCATCACTGCCTCATCTTACTATAAATCAGCAGAAATGAACAATCTGTCAAGTTGCTTAACTGTGCTCTTTTTAGTCTTGTACAGTATGTGCATCTCCAGAAGAAAAAAAATCATAAATACTTATGTGCTCCCTGTTTGCCTGTTTTGTTAATGTCCTTGTTATAGCTAAAGCTCTAGAAACCTGGAAGAACCTCATGGGTAGACGAGTGGTCTTACTGGTGGAGAAAAAACTGGAAAGGTAAAGCAGTAATGGTAATGCTCATCTGGCAGTATTGGTAATGAATAAGTATCATGTATTGGACTGGAGATACTTCCTAGAATTAATGGAGTTATAAAACTCAGCTCACACCAGTACAGGACACAAAACAGTTCTTCCGTGGGGTGACAGTTGGCCAGCCTTGCAAATAAAGAATAAAACTCTCCTCTCTGAATATTCCTGTTGTTTTCAACAGAGAATATGCAGGAAGCAATGAGCTGATGCGTTGTGTGAAGAATCTGGTCAAGTGAGAATATGTAAGTCAGTCAAAAAGCTCACTTACTTATAAATTGAATTTGAATTTAGATTTACCTAGGCTATTTAGATTTACTAAATTGCTTAGGCTGATTTAGATACAGATGAGTCAAAGACGACTTACACAGCATTCAGTAGCATATAAACCATATGTATTGATGGATTGCTTCTATCAATAATTGGATGCATGTTTTTGTTTTCCATGATGATATTTGCATGTGATACAGTGCTTTAAATAGAAAAGGTGTAGTACTGAATTATGCATATAAATATACATATAATCTCTATGTAAAATTAACTGAGAAATATTCTTATATGAAGTAGTCTATCACATCTATAGTAATAATCTCTTCTATTGCTTTTGTTGAGATGGTTACAATGTGACTCTAAGGTGGCTGTTCAAATAATCACAAGGATGAAGTCTCATGCTTTCCAGGTAGCAACAAGTATGCTCTGTCTTCTTTTTTATTTTTTTTAAGTCCAGTGGAGATGAACAACAACATGCATAAAGTAATCAAAGTGGTTATTATTCCTGAATTCAAATGGGAGGTATAAAACAGATGCAGACTGTGTGAATGTGGCAGAATAGAGGTAAGCATGTTCCAAGGAGATAAAGAGAGCAAAGGGAGAAAATGAGAGAGATTTTGCAATTGATTTTAGCAATTCTTCCCAGTAAAATTCTAAAATATATTTGAAGTAATTACATCATAATGTCTGAATATTTGACTTTTGTGCTTATTATTTATTCTCTGATAATTGGAGAGTATGGTTCTTAACATACTACTTTTAACTGGCCTATATGTGATACACTTCCCACTGTTCCCTTTTGCTGCATGCAAAGCCTACAAAGTAGCACAGTTAAAATAATTGTGCTACATGGAGTTATGCTGTTGTAGAGGGCTACTCTGTACTTGCTGTGGAAACGTGGGAGAAGAGAGTCTATAGTTCCAGGACACTGTAGGAAGAGGGGCTGCAGTAAGTTAACTGTTTAGACCTGCTGATAGAAAACATGGTGTTTGTTAGTCGTGGCAAGAAGCAATATAGCAATTTGTCTGTTCCAGGGTCACATGGGGGCACAGAAAGACACTGAAGATTCAGACTAACATCTGAAAATATCAGATGAATAGGCCAGTTTGGACACTTGACAGCAAAGAGAATTTCTTCTCTATTGGAAAAAACCAAAACACCAAAGTTGTGAATTTCAGCTTAGGAATGCAAGTAGCATTCTGGCACATATGTATCTAGAATGAGCAAAGAAATGGTCGAAGAACTGACAATTGCAGTAATAAACACATGGACAGATAAGGAAGAAATATCTTACACGAAATGGTCAACCTGGTGAAATGGTGCAGGAACTCACTAGTGTAAATACACTTCATGACTATTTATTGAAGGAAAGTGGCATCTAAGGTTCTCACTGAGAATGAAGACTTCATTCAATTACATACTGCGCTAATATGCAATGGTTATTGCTGCAAAGGGCTTAAGACCTGCCTAAAAGCAAGATTTAATACAGGGAAGTACTGAACATACAGAAGGAAGATAAAACCATGAAACTGCACAGCCTGTCAAAAAGAACATTTAAAGACGGAACATACAGAACATAGCTTTATATTATCCACAACTGACTGTGGTCTACTAACATTTGTCACCAAGTTGTTACCTATTGTTAAACTTTAGCCTTGCTTTTTCTCCTTCCTCTCACTCTCCCTCTCCATCTCCTTTCCTCTTCCCCTACTCCTTCTCCCTTCCCTTTTCCCCTCAAGCCATTTGCCTTCCCTTTTCACTTCTCCATTCTATGTTTTTTGTTATACTTAAAAGATTGGACAATCTGTTGGCTCCATTTTTCTTTGGAATAAATATGTTGGTTTTTTCCTTTACATCAAAATGCTTTCTTTTCTCCTCTTGTGTATGGAAGTGACTTCGTGTTACATGAAACCCTCAGTAGTGCGGGTTCTGACAATCCTTGACAGTAACGTACTGGAAATAATTTGCACATAGGCTGATGACCAGTATCAGTCCCATGTCTTACCAAATGGCTCTGCTACTCATGCCTTATGCAACTTATAGTGGAAAAGTTACAAGGGTACTTACTGTAGTGTCAAGTATGGTAATGCAATGTACAAAAGCTGTAAGAGAAAAAGCAATGCAGAAAAGTATAAAGTGACAAAACATTAAGCTAATCCTACAAAGATCTTGACTGTCATGCAGTACACTTTCCAAATACTTGGAAGGCACAGAGAAAGGTTTATTAATGGTTCATCATCCTGCCAAAACTGCCTACATTTCTTATATGCAAACATTACTGTTTGGAGAGGGAGTGGGTGGGATTTTCCATGCATCAGGTTGTAGCCATGAAAATGACAGTATTTTTCCAGAGTAATTGAAGCATTACCAAGCAAGACAATGATTGATGGTGTCTTTAACAGTCTAAGAATACTGCCTGCTTTCCTTACAAATTTGTTGCATGTATATGAAGAAGAAAAAGAGGGTGGGAAAAGACTTACAGCACTCAAAAAATGCTGCTCACAGTATTCAGTTGATTTTATTCATTATCATTTTCACAAACCATTTGTTTGATTTCCCTTTTTGATTTTCAAATCATTATACCATTGCCAAAAAGCAAAATTACTGCTTTGTAATGTATGTGACATAATTAACTGAGTACATTAATGTTTGTGACAGAGGCACTTCTTAAGTTTTTAAGCATTCTGAGAGTTACAAAGATGTTGGTAAAGTTGGCAACAACAAACTGATTTTCTGTCAATACAATAAAAAGGAGATTGCTTATACTTCCTGTGTCTGATCAGCTTCAAACAGCAGAGACATGCATATAGGGTGATGTATGGCAGAGGACTATGCAAAGAGAGGTGGACCATTATAACTAATTTACAATCTTGAAATTAGAAGTGAGTAGAAAAAAATGGTACATGGCTTTTGTGCTTTTTCCAGCACAGAGTTAAATTTCCTTGGCAGAAAGGAGAATTTTACAGAGGGGACAGTAAGTATGGGATAGATTAATTTATTTTCTCAGACCTAGTAATGCCATATTACTTGGCAAATGAATATTTTTTAAAGAAAAAAAATGTATATATTTCATAGCAAATGTTACATTAATCCTTTCTGAGATGGGTGACTAGGAAATCAAGGCCAAAAGATAGGGTCTTTCAAGGAATATTTTTTAAATGTGTGAACTTAGTGCATATGTTTCCCTTCCAAGTTGCAAAAATATTTTAGTGAGGCACTACTGAGGTTGCCTCTGGGATCACAGAATCACAGAATCAAAGAATGGTTGAGGCTGGAAGGGATCTCTGAAAGTCATCTGGTCCAACCTCCCTGCTCAAGTAGGGTCACCTAGAGCTGATTGCTCAGGACTATGTCTGGATGGCTTTTGAATATCCCCAAGGAGGGAGACTCCACAATCTCTCTGGGCAACCTGTGCCAGTGCTCAGTCACCCTCACAGTAAAAAAGTGCTTCCTGATGTTCTGAGAGGACCTCCTGTCTTTCAGTTTGTGCCCATCGCCTAGGGTCCTGTCACTGGGCACCACTGAAAAGAGCCTGTCTCCATCTTCGTTACACCCTCCCTTCAGATACTTATATATTGATGAGATCCTTCCTGAGCTTTCTCTTCTCTGGGCTGAACAGTCCCAGCTCTCTCAGCCTCTCCCTGTAGCAGAACCTACAGTCCCTTAATCGTCTCTGTGGCCCTTTGCTGGACTTTCCCCGGTATGTCTATGTCCCTCTTGCTCTGAGGAGCCCAGAACTGAACACAGTACTCCAGATGTGGCCTTACCAGTGCTGATTAGAGGAAAGGATCACCTCCCTCAACTGGCTGGCAGCACTCCTCCTAAGGCAGCCCAGGATACCATTAGCCTTCTTTGCAGCCGGGGCGCACTGCTGGCTCATGTTCAACTTGGTTTCCACCAGGACCCCCAGGTCCTTTTCAGCCAAGCTGCTTTCCAGCTGGTCGGCCCCCAGCATGTACTGATGCATGAGATTGTTCTTCCCCAGGTGCAGACTTTGCACTTCGCCTTGTTGAACTTCATGAGACTCCTGTCCTCCCTTTTCTCCAGCTTGTCAAGGTCCCTCTGGATGGCAGCACGACCCTCTGGTGTATCAGCCACTCCTCACAGTTTTGTGTAATCAGCAAACTTGCTGAAGGCACTCTCTGTCCCATCATCCAGATTATTAATGAAGGTGTAAAACAGGATTGGACCCAGTATTGACCCCTGGGGTACACCACTAGTCACTGGCCTCCAACTAGACTTCATGCCACTGATCACCACCCTCTGGGCTCAGCCATGCAGCCAGTTTTCAATCCACCTGTCTCCTCCAGCCCATACAGCTTCTCTATGAAGATCTTACAGGAGACAGCGTCGAAAGCCTTACTGAAGTACAAGGTAGATGGTTCGGCTGCATCCTGGGAAGGATGACCTTGATTAGTGGCAGCTTAAGAGGTGAGGATTCAGCTGTGCCATTGATGGAGAGGAGCTGTGCCGCAACATACCCCTTTTCACCACAGTGGAGAGTGGACAGTCACTCGGGCAATGCCAGCCAAGGGCAGTTGTGGGGTGGCAGGGACTGCCTGGATAATCTACCCCAGAAAAATACCTCTGTCTGCTGCTCAGGACTTTAACTTGGGAGCTGTTGATTGTACGTCTTCTTGGCAGCCAGCATAGCAGTGCCTGAGCAATGTTAGTGCTGATTTACAAGGACTATAAAAGCAGAATAAAAGTAATCCCCAAGATGGCAGTAATGAATAGACAGGTCCTAAAACCAAATTCTTCTTCTCACCTCCTGCACTTTATCATCCTTTTAAAACAATTACAAAACAACGTTTCTGTTTCCTTTCCTTCTCTTTTTCCTCCTCTCTTTATGCTGTCCTTCTCACTGTTATATATTTATTAACTTTTCCTCTTTTTACTTCTCCATCAGTCGGTTGTTTCCATGGTCTCTTAGACTATAAATTTCCCCATATTCCATTTAACCTTTACGTAGAGCTCACCACTTTATTAAGCCATGATTTTTTTTTCAGCACCTACACCACTGTAAATCATAAGTCGTTCCTTCGGAGTCAGTGGAGTGACACTAGTGTAAAACAGATTCAATTGGGAGAATCAGAGATCCTAACATTTACAATGGACCTATGATAAAAATTTAGCCTTTGAGTATTGATTCAGAGAGGTTAATAAGATTTACAACATTAAGACACTGGGGCTGTCAGAGTGATATTAGGATAATCCAGTTAAAAAGGAAAGAGCAGACAGTTAAAAAACACCAAAACCAATCAACAATTATTTTATCAATTATGGATATGCTAAAAAGCCTAATTTTTATAATCTTAGTGTGGCTTCCCTGTATTTTAGTTGCCAGGGGAAGGGTGAATACTTTCAGATGTAAGGTATCACTGCTCTGAAGGTTGCCAGGATAACACTAGCTCTGTGCCTTTTCCAACTTCCCTTTGCAGCTTGCCCCTGCAACAACATGGTTTAGTGTGCACTGGAAGTGTGGTTTTACTATTTTGTGCCTTTCTACTTTGTGTTTAAGACCAAAACCAAACCCTCAAGTCGATTGCAATTAGAACTGCAAGAACAGTGTGTTTCTGGTTGATCAAAAAACGGGGGTAAATCCTGACTCTCCCACATTATTTTCTTCAGCCCACTTAAAAATATCTCTTGTTTAGTACTGTGGTTGCTGATCTCTCCTTGCTTTACTGTTCAAAGGTGCACATATTTTGAACTGGAAAAAATGCTTTGAAGCAAAAGAACTGACTAGTTTTTTGTCATGACTAAGACAAGTTCTGGTAGGTGATTATTCTGTGAGGAATCAGAGACTCGGAGTGAATGTTGCCAACCAGGACTAAAAGCACTGTCCTCACAGAAGTATTTCAGGTGCCTTTTACAAAGGCACCTCATCTCATTCATGCAGACACTCCTTATGCCACACACATATTTGACCTAAGGCTTTTTAACAAACTTAGGATATGTGCATCAGGATGAGGGTGTTGTCCATACTGAGGTTTATGCTGACTTCCTATTCTCAATATAAAATAAATAATAAATAAATAAACCCATAAAATAATGGGTTAACATGCATGCGTTTCCCCTTTTCTTTTACATAACTAAATTAAAACTTTCCATTAGCCTGCCAATTGTTTTTCTTTCTCCCTGGAAGAAAAGCTGGAAATCCAGTTGCAGAAACAAAGGAATATGGTTACAGAAATACATACACCGACAATTCCAAGAAATTATCTTTAGTTCGTTTTGTGCCAGCCATCTTAACTACATGTTTTATGCTATAGGTCCAACTTCCCTACTAGACCACTGTACAGGTGGAAATATGTATTTGTGGGACACTGAAGAGTAGATTTCCCCAATGCATCACAATTACAGAAACATCTGTGCAAAACAGCTTTGATCCAGTTCACTGTGAAAATATACATCATTCATGATGGTCTAATGACTGCAGATTTCCCTGCACTGTAAAGCCAGAAACAATGGGAAATTGGTTCAAGACACACCAATAAAGAGTTTTCCTTCTGGCACCTGTACATCTCAGCAGTTGTTCCTTGCCTGTAGTGTAAGGGTATGATTCCATTTAACATTAGAAGGGAGACAAATACATTTCACATGCATTAATGAAATCTCACAGACAGCATGTAAACACAGGCAGGAAAAACATCTGAAAAGGTCACTTGAATAAAAATAGGCTGGACACATGAGCCAGTTTTGGTAAAATAAAAATCACTTTATGCTTCTACTCGGCTCTTGAGCCAAACCTCAATTGGACCTTGTTTGAAAAGTTTCTGATAATTTACCATTCCTCCCCTGCTTTCTACAAATTGGTTCAGGCTGCGTAGGGAAACAGAATGCCAACATTTAATGGCAAACTTTATTTTAGCTGAAGAAAATAAGGTTTTTTTTTCGTGATTCCTATCTGTCTCTTTCTGCCCCTAGAAACTTTTGTATCTGCAGTTTCAGCCAAATCTGCCAGTTTCAACCAAATTTGACAGATGGGCTGTAGGATCTTACTGTCAGTGATATCTCTCACTTTCATTGAAATCTGTGACTTAGTAGACATGAGAGGCCCTACTGATGTCCCTTCTAAGGGAAATGCTGCCACATGAACTAATCCTGTCTTAGATACCAGAGAATCCACAACTGCAAGAAACTCAATAAATACCCCATCTGTGGAAAATCTTATTGGAGCACCAATTAGCTACTAGAAGATCAAGCCATGAAAGTCATGAGAAATCAAGTTTCATTAATTTTCCAAACTTGGAATTCTTTATTATGAAATATCAAGGCTAGTTTCATAAATATAAACTTTTGTATTACACTAAGATCCAGCTGAAGACACATTACCTGAACACATAATCAGTTTAATTTTCTGTTGCAGGTAAAGAAAGCACAGCAGCTGTAGGCTCTGGGCATTTCTTTCCTTCAAGCTTTATTTGTAAATCACATAAACACAGGGGCAGGTAAAAACAAAATGATGGCCCTGAAGGGTGATTTTGATATAGTGTTCCATGGATCAACATGTTTATTAACAGCAGTACTCTGGAAGATATGGAATAGGTGTTGACAGTCACTAAAAGTATGAAATTGCTTTTCCATCTATCTATTAATCTCTCACTTTGTCAAAGTGAATAGAAGCCTAACTGGCCTTCACATCAGTAAGGGTTTTGCAAGTTTTAGATTTCTCTGTTAGAGCATCTGTTTTTTCCCCATTCGTCCCTTCCTCTTCCAAGAGTAGCATCTCTGCCTACAGGACAAAACTTGGTGTCGTGTTTAGCCCCAGCCGGCAGCTAAGCACCACGCAGCCGCTCGCTCACTCCCCCCCGGTGGGATGGGGGAGAGAATCAGAAGAGCAAAAGTAAGAAAACTCGAGGGTTGAGATAAAAACAGTTTAATAGGGAAAGCAAAAGCCGCGCACGCAAGCGAAGCAAAGCAAGGAATTCATTCACTGCTTCCCATGGGCAGGCAGGTGTTCAGCCATCTCCAGGAAAGCAGGGCTCCATCACGTGTAATGGTTACTTGGGAAGACAAACGCCATCACTCAGAATGTCCCCCCTTCCTTCTTCTTCCCCAGCTTTATATACTGAGCATGACGTCATGTGGTATGGAATAGCCCTTTGGTCAGTTTGGATCAACAATCCTGGCTGTGTCCCCTCCCAGCTTCTTCTGCACCTGGCAGAGCATGGGAAGCTGAAAAGTCCTCGACTAGTGCAGCAACAACTAAAACATCTCTGTATTATCAACACTGTTTTCAGCACAAATCCAAAACATAGCCCCATACCAGCCACTATAAAGAAAATTAACTCTATCTCAGCTGAAACCAGGACACTTGGTTATCTTTGGGTAGACGCGCTGCAGGCTGGTAATGTATGCAAGGAGCTAGGCAAAGCTGACACCTTCAGTTGTCATTAGACCTTATTTACAGGAAGGGGTGAAGATCAACCAGTGTGTCTCAAAATGCAATAGGCAAGATGACCCTACAGAATTTCCCTTGTTAGAAGTGAGCTGCAAGTATATATCTTACTGCTTAATTCATTCATTTTCTGATAACCATTCTATTAGTAAACAGACCATTTTAAATTGCCCCCCCAATATTAATTTCAGAAAACTGCAGCATGAGAGAGGTGGATGATTATATTCCTAATTAAAACACAAATACAGTAATTACAGTTTATATGCCATTATCCTGAATCTACACAGGATGACTTTAAACAGCAAAACAGCCATTAATTTTACTGTTCAAAGAAATGCTCATAATCTTTTAGAAATGTCATATAAAATATTCATTTTGAAATGCCCTACGGTGATTTCTGAATTTATTTAAAGTGGGCTGTTGATAGCTCTTTTATAAATAAGCAATTACAGTACACTAAATATATCATGGCCCATCACATTATACATTCTATAATTTCATGGATGAAAAGCCTACAGCTGATCTGCATAAATGTGGTGCGTCTCACAGCAGGTGAAGAGTTTGATTACACAGGATAATCAATGTTATTATTTATAGTAACCATTTATACCTGTTATTTATTAAAACCCAGCAAATCAGATATTGGTTTATTTAAGGAAGTTGCTGTATTGTAGGCCGAACTAAGCATAAGACTATTAAACACATGTAAAATGCACTGTTACATTAGTAGTTTGAAATCAGCCAAGGTCAGCAGGGAATGAGGGTTGTTAGTACTTGGTGGCAGCGGAGAAAGCTATATTGAGTGAGCGGCTGGGGTCTGTCCAGATCCCCCTGGACAAATATCATCACTACAAACATCATTGCCCCACTGGCAATATCACATATCCTTGCTAGCACATTAGATGAAGAAGCCAAAGGGCTGATTAACTGCAGAAAGTTTGAAACAACCTCTGGTACATTTAGGTGATTTTTCTAGACCTGAGCTGAAGGATTTTCGTGAGGGTTGCTCTGCACAGATTACAATACTGCTACTTACGGTGTTCATATTCCTCAGTCATTTAAGAGAACTGAACATTTCTTAAGAAACAATGTAAATCAAAGGGTAGTCTTGTTGATTATTTGAGTATAGTCATAGGACCTGGAAGATTACACACAGAGTTTTTCTGCTGGCGATGTGCATACGTTTGTCACCTTGTCTGAGTAGTGTTACGCTTTCCCCCTTTGCTCAGCTCCTCATACAAGTGACTGCACGCAGGAGACAGAAAGGGTCATCAGCGTGGGCACAGCAAAAGTTGTGAGGTACCTGCAGTGGATCCTTTTGGCCTCTCCCTTCTGGCTCTGTGCAGGTGCTGCCAACTTTTGCTGAAGGGGGAGAGCAAAGGGGAGACTGACCCAGCACTAAGCCATTGTCCCAGAGGAAATGACAGTACTGTAGATGCTTTTCAGCAAGCTAGTTAGATTTCAGCTTTCGGTCCTTGAGGATGGTGCCGGGCGCTTCTTTGAGACTACTTAGACAGAGTGGCAGAGATTGAGAACTGCCTATTCTTCAAAGAAAGGATCAACGTTTCCAGAGAAAATTCAGACCTGTAACTGACAACTGGTGGGATGACAACAAGAATTTAGTTTAGAACAACAGAAGAAACATATTGAGAGGACAGCCCACCTGGAAAATCACCTACCCTGACAGTGCTGACATTTTGGTGACAGTAGCACGGCAAATCACCCAGTACTCCCAATGTCTGCTTCTTAACTGAGCATTTGAGTTTATAGCAGTGAAAATTATCTCAGCATAAAAATTATATTCCATTTCTGTGGATATGCATTTTGTTTTTAAAAGGATGTCAGCTCTGTGCTGAAATTACTGGGTATATATGTCTAGAAAGAGGTCCACTTCCACTTCAGCTCTTCTCTTTGAAAAAAAACAGAACAAGTAAAGGCATGGCTGTGCAGCATAAGAACGGCCTGGAAAGGAAAAAAACCCTGTTGTTTTCCTTGCAGTTTCAGGGATGGTTCCTATGATCATACCAACTGAGCTTGACTGAATTTCATAGGAAGGTAAGCTGTGTTTATATTAAACTAAACAGAAATTTTGTGCATGCATGCATATACTAACTACACAGAACAAAACTGTTATGCAATTTGGAAGCCATTTTCCTCTTTGCAAAATTCTGTAGGTTCTCGTCATAAATTGAAATAGGTAATTGTAATTATTGCAGCCAATAGTAAAAGATTTAAAACATTCGGCTCATCTATGCCTTTAATTTCAAAGTACAAAAAACTGAGAAGAAATAGTTATCCTATTTCAATGCAACTTAACTTAAATATAGTCTAATAAAAATCTAGTGCTAATAGAAAAAAAAACCAACTGTGTGTGAAATTCTCGCCTCCTGTGAGTACTGGTATTAGACTGTCCTGAATGTAGACAATTAAATATATGGGAGGTGCTCACAAGTATTAAGATTAGGACTAAATATTCAGGATTTTCAAGTGAAACTAGAACACTGAAATTATCAAGAACCTAAAAGTTAACATTGCAATTAATGAAGTAAATACAAATGCCTTAATATATAGATAAATCTTAAATATTTTTGTGCTGAAAATCTAATAACTAGAAGTATGCAAACTGAAAATAATAAAACCGAACAATAAAAACAGTGAACAATATTACTTCTCTTTTCTATATATGAACATTCCTGCATTAGACTTCCTGCATTTCAGGATTACCCTGCATTATATAGGAAATGCTAAACCATAGTGCTACAGATGGAAATACCTGAGAGCTTCTATTCTATTCTATATTTCAAATTTCAAAATAATTAATTTCTGACAGTTTTCCAAGCGATGAAAGTCCCTCAGAAGATCATGTTCTGTTTGGAGGAAATAGCTGGACAAATAACCTTTTAACTGCATTATAACATGAAAAGATAATTTATTATAAAAATACATCATATATTGTCCTTTTGTGTCACCTAATTATCATTTACTTACATGTTACAAAGCAGCAAAATGTAAATTGTTTGACACTGACATGATGTGAAGAAGACTTCTGGATCTTCTGAGACTATGTACTGAGTCTGAGACTGCTTAGAAGTAGCCTTTGCCACACAGAGGCTTTGAACTGGAACCAGTTCCTCTGTTCTTCCAATAGCTTGGGTTGAGAACATGGTATGAGTCTTAAGACACCAAAAGAAAAGAGGGTTTTCAGTTGAGCTCTTTGGTTTTAGTGGACTGGAGTCACATCGGGACCAATCTGAGTTTCAGTGAGATTGTTCCTGGCTGAAAACAATGCAAATATGCTCACAACTCTTTTCTATGGAAACATTTTAGATGTCTGGCTGTTTTAGTAACAAAGGTCTCAATTCTGACTAATAAATCTTCTCATTACATATAATTACATATAATAAGGCCAAAGAGACCATTAGATTGTGTATTCTCATCTCCTGTATTATCTAGACCGTACAATGTTACATTTAACTGATATGTCTTGCAGAGTGGCATAATAGGTAGGTATCAACAGATAAACAACCCCTTGGCAGTTCATGTTCATAGTTAATCATGTTCACCAGTAACAATTTGTGACACATTTAGATTTGGATCTGTCAAGCTGTAGCTTACAGCTGTTAGAATTTTTTTTTTTTTTTTTTTTAATCTTCCTCTGTTATATTTAGGGGCAGGGCAGTAGAAATAGTTAATTTTTCAGTAAGTGATAGTTGATGCTGAAAATGAAAAAAAATAAAAATAAAGATTGTAAATGGTGTTAGGTAAGGATTTATTTCCTGTCTAAAGAAACATTTCACTTAAAACCAAAGTACTTCATTTCTGGAAAGTTGTAAGAAAAGCAATGAAAATGATGGGTTTCATTCATAAATAAGTCATGGTATTTCACCACAGTCCAGTAACTCAGTCATTCACTAAGGTTACAGGGGATTTGGTTCAATTTGTACCTTTGCCTGGAGGGGAAATGAACGCTCATCAAAAAAGAGTGGAAAGATAAGAGATCTTCTTTTCCATGTTCTCAACCTAAGGCAGGACCAACTGCACCTAAATCCAATAAATACTTCCTATAAAAGAACTAAATCACCAAATTATCAGGTACTCCAGGAGACAATGATCTCATTTTTATCTGTTGATGCTGTTCTACTCTAAAAACCGACCGACCAACCAAATATCCATTAAACAAGGATTAAGGGAATATTTAGATATTTAATGAAAAGTGGAAGAGATTGATGAGGAGGAACTTGCCTTTCACAATACCTTGTAGGCTGAAAGTTAAGGCATATTTTCTGGGGAGCTATTGGTGCAAATTCCCTTAGATAGAAAAGGGAACTGAATCTAGGTCTCCTTAGGTTTATGTAACTGCACTAACTAATATTCTATTGAGAAAACTGGGAAGAAAACTTACTAAAATACTGACAAACTCATAAAAAATATTAAGGATGACTGAAGTACATTGTGGGGGCAAATTTGTCACCTGTCTTTATTAAAAACTTACTTACCAACCTAGTTTTTTCTTGTAAGGAGAGACTTTGTGTACATTATAAAATCACCTGTAGAGCTGCTTTTTTAGGTACTGTGTACATTGGTTTGTTTTTCTCTCTGCAAAGTTTTTGGGTAATCAGAGTTCTAAATATTAACTTTTGCCATTTTCATACTATACAAAGAGGTCTTGTTTGTTCCAATTTTGTTGAAAATATGCTGTTTATATACAAGTCTTCCATTTGAACGTTATTTTCACCTTAATATATGGATGTGAAAGCTTGAAATCCATCAATGATGTAGACAAGCATCTAAATGTCTTTGAAAGCTAATGCCTAAGGAAAATTCTAGGTGTTAAATGGAATGAAGTTATAACAAATGTCAAAATTAATCAGGAATTTTAACAAGTTCTTATCTCCAAAGATACCCAGAAAAGACAATGAAAATATCTGGAGTTAGTTGAATAAAACCAGAACATCTGCCTTGGCTGACATGTAACTGAGCAAGTGCAGGAACATGTAAAAAGGGCCAAAGACAAGAATCTTTCTATAAAACAGAAGTGACAGAAGGGATACATAACATAAGAAAAATAGAAAGAGTTTGCTGGGGTAAACAGTGATGAGAAAAATCTGTCTGTGCCAATGTCTGTGGTGAAGAATAATTCAGATTCAGGTGAGAACACTGCCTTTGACTGAAAATCAAATTGAAAAAAAAAATTCCAAGACATTTTGCTTTTTTATTTTGTGATTTTTTCCCCCATAGAAATCAGGTCCTGTTGGACTAGGGTCTGCACATAGATAATAAAAAGGACAGCGTTGGTTGAAGATAACACATTAACAAGGAAGATGACTAGGCATATGAGATGATATGATCACATTTAATAAGATAAGCCTGAGCTGAAAATAATGTATATTGCTCATTGGGCCAACCTTGCAGTTTGCTAGTCAGAAGATTTAGAGGTACCACAAGAGAAATGTAGAGCAGGCGACACAACTTTTAAGTGGAAAGACATTGAGAGGGATGTACAGTGGAGAAGTCATGGAGCTCCTGAAAGTTATGGGAGGACCATGTAATAGTAAGAGGAAAAAGAAGCATGAGAATCGTAGTGAAGGTGAGATACCTGGTATGACCCAATATAGAAGGCTAAATCATAAAGAGAATGTGAGGAGACAAGAAATGTGATGCAGACCATGTTAATGTACTCAGTGTTTCAGATAAAATATTTTCCTCCTGCAGATGATCCATAAATATGTTTTAATTCTTTGTCTTTAAATTTTGTTTTAGCAGGAACCTTGTGTGTCACACTGAGTAAATATTACAAGGAGGGGATCAGAAAGCAAACAAAGAAAAAATCCCTACTGTTGCTTGCAGGGCGGTAATTCTACAAAGTATAACAAATCATAGGGTACAGAGAGCACCTTGGTGTAAGAATTTTCTGTAAAACTCCAGAATTAACCTGCTAAAGGTGTTTTAATAAAAAGTCAACTTTACATCAGTAAGTTGAAAAAAAGAGCCATAAACAAGTAAGGCGTTTTCATGTAGAGGTGCAAAAAGAGAAAAAAATCACGGATATATCAAGATTATTTTTCCAGAGAAGTGTTTAGAAAAATAAATTACTTCTTTTTCTGGGAATTTTCTAAGCACTCATTATCACAAAGATGATGTGAATGATTTTCCCAGGGGTAAAAGAAGTGTTCTAGCACAAAAAATTTTGCTTTTCTCCAGTGCTACCTGGCACTTTGTGGACAGCAAAGAGAAAAGATTGGAGCACAGGTGGGAGATTATTTATCAAGAAGGTTTTTGTAATTGACAAGAGGTAAGAGCTAGGTGAAAGGGGAATAATAACCAAATGGAAGATTGAATGCTCTCTACTGAAAGTAGTGATAAGTGGAAGCTGAATGCATAGAAAATGGAAAGTAAAGTTGAAGACTAATAATGTCAATAAAAATGAGATTTAAATGTTGATTCTAGAATTTTCCATGGAATGAATTTGTAAGAAAAATGCAGTTTCTAAAGTCTGATAGTTTTCACAGAAAAAGCTTCCAGTTAATTTTATATGTATAATTTCCATGGAAAAAGTTTGATTTTTTTTCCCTATGAAAATCCTTTTTTTTTTTTTTTTTTTTTGCAAGCAACAGAAAAAGGTTAGTGTATGAATTCTACCTGAATTGTAACAATCTTTTTTGGTTGGATAATCACAATATATTTAGCAATTAAAAAAAGAAGAAAAAAACACCAAACCCGACAGTAATGTGTACAACCTTTTTAGCACCAAAACAAACAGTAATCTGTAGAACCTTTTTAGCACATTGCCTTATGGGTGTAATTCAGGAAAATTTTGTCATAATACATACTGCACTGAACAAGCTCTGTGGAGTTTCATGATGTGGAAAGCACTGTGGGAAATGTGGTATAGCTGGGAATTCTCATATTGCCATTCATGATGAGAGACCAGGCACCTTCCTGAATAAAAAAACCCAAACCAAAACACTAAAAAAGAATAAAAAAAGAAAAAAGGTAGCTTTCTGCAAGGTAAAATCATAGAAGGTTGGAAATAGTGATTTTTATGGATTGGAGTTCTTCTAGAAGTTATCCTGGGATGAATATAATATAAGAAAAAAGTCAGACCTGGAAGCATATTAAGGTTGGTAGAACATTTGAATGGTGTTTATAAAACCTAATCTAATTGTAGGTGTGGATATTTGTGACAAACTTGTGGTCACAGATAAGATTAATGTAAAGTAAATAAGAACCATACAATCTAACCTCAGCATCACACAGGGATCACCTTTGATACTGATTCCCTGGAATAGTAGAAATATACATACTATGTATATATACCACTAATATATATACTACTAAAGATAGCAATATACATACTGTATTTTTCAAAATCGCAAATTTTATTATTTCTGTAGGAGTTTCCCAAGTTATGTGATACTGTGCAATACTGCACAAATTTAGTCACTTGTATTTTTGGCTTCTTTATTTTCTAGGAGAAAATTTCAAATCCTCCAAAACTTTGTGTTGCAAAAGGAAAATGTTCTATTCACTGTTTTTTTTCCTACTAGTTATAATAATCAATAATGTTATATAGTGTATGAATTTCTGTGTCCTGTTGAATAGAGTCAGTTGGGTCTTAAATCTCTATACCTCTTGTGTGTTAGCACTTCATCTGCAGCCGTCAGACTGCACCTTGTCAGAATTGAAGATAAAATATGCAGCAGAAGCAGCAAGGTGACAAATTTTATCTACATCATGGTTGAGGCTTTTCCAGGTTCCTCTTAGGGCATGTAAATCAGTCAATAGGTAAAGACTTAACTTTTGGCTCAGATGATCTTCAGATCCATAGTGAGAGGAGGGTAGGTTTCAGTCATGAACAGATCCAAACAAATAAGGCTAAGGTTCCTAGATATCTCATAATTGAGAGACTGTGTGTCTCTAGATCTGAATTTATCTTAAAAATTTTCAAATCTGGGATTTTGTTATAAGATCATTTCAATTGGAGTTTTTGCAACAAAGCAAAGAAGATAGTTTAGATCATTTGAAGTGAAGGTAAGAGCAAAGCAGATTAGAATTATTTTAACATCATAAGGAAAATTGTTTTTCCCGTACCAACAGTTTACATCCTCCTTGTCAAATAAGTAGATTTTTTGAAGAGTGGATGTTGGAGATACTGAACAGTAAAAATTCAGGGAATGTCCCTGATGGATGTATACAATAACACTAACTTTTTATCTGTCACTTTTAAGTCATCAGTCAGAGATGGATGATGCAAACTATGCAGTGGTGGATGTAGAAATGTGAGATAAAAAGACAACTTTGACAGGCAAAGGTCACTAAAGTAGTTTGGCAAGGTTATCTCAAGATTATCTCTTCATTATCTGTCTATGACTGATCAAGAATTATCATACATTAACTATGTACCATTGTTGCAGAGGTTTTTTGGTATTTAGCTTTTGAACTAGACAAGGTCAGACAAATATTTGAAAAGGCTCTTCAGGATCTTTACTCCAAAAAGGACAGATTACATAAGATATGGGCTATTTTTATATTTTCAAGGTCCACTCTAATATGTGGCTGGGTTTTTCAGGTCATGACATATACAGTTATATGTATGCATGTGTGAGAAACCATGGGAGTAGAGGAAAATATTATTTGATCTGCCATAACAGCAGTAACAGTGATGATAGGTTTCAAAGACTGTAGTTTTCTTTTCAGTGTCTAGCTGGGACTGTTCTAGACAAAGAAGAAAGGTGTTTCACTTAGCCTAAATAATGGTACTGAACTTCTGTCTAAGAAGAAAATAGGCTTAGCTAGCTGAGTTAGGTGAATACTTACTTTTCTCCTCTCTCCCCATCCTTTACTCTACCATAACTACACAGTGCACTGATGAAAATAAAATAAGATAGTACCATAACCAGAAAAATTAGGTATGCTGTGGTGCTGGGCAACAATGATGAGCTAGTGGCTGAAAGACTTTGTAAAGGTAGGACATACCTTCATAAAAAAGATATTTCTCCAGCTGGTTTTATAGGAAAAAAAGAAATAGTGCAGAAAATACTCTTAGAAGACTGAGGAGGTGTAGTAGCACTGTGTAATCTTGCAAGATTGGTAGTGGGCAGAGCCTGGGTGTGGTGCAACACAAACTAGCTGGAAGTTACTCAGTGGGGAGTGAAGTGGCAGACATTGGAGTAGCTTCAAGAAAATAACATGGTTAGAAATAATATCATTACTCTGAGCCCATTAGGTGGAATCTGCGTAGGAATGAAAACTGAAATATGAGAACTTGTGAAAAGAGCGTTGCCATTTTTAGCTTGGATGGTGGCAAATGATCGAGTAAGAGAAGGAACAAAGCTGACTGCAGTAGCTGCGTAGGTTGGTCAATTGCTCCTGAGATGGGGAAGAAGCACAGACTGAGGATTCTTGTTAGAAATGGCTCCACCACTGACTGGGAATTTGTCACTTGGTTCCTTTCTTCCTCAACTGGTCTGAATGAGAAAACCTTCACATGACACATGCAGAATTAGCTACTTACATTACAGCTTATGAACATTTAAAGTCTCACTTCCCCATTGTAAATTATACTCAGTGTGCTTAGATATTCACACACTTCTTGCTGTTAAAGTTATTTAATAAATAGCTTCTTATTTCAATAAATAGATTACTGTGAACTCTTTACAATTTTGTGTATTCACTTTAGTCACTGTTTTTCTCACATTTGCATATTTCTTATTTTTGTACCTGAACAGTCCAGACTGCATATACACTTAGTCCTACCAAGATTGTTATGCAGATGTTTTCTGGGTTAAAATCTTCTGCATACCTCCCAACAATTTGTAAATGATCTTTTCTGCAACCTTTTGAAAACAAGATACAAGTTTCTTGAACACATGTGTGAAGCATTCCAGTGGTGACCACACGTACTACTATTTTTTTAACTTGGTGATACTGCAAAGACAGTTTTGCTGCATTTGACTTGTGACAGAAGATACAGGGAATGTAAGTTATAATGACAATGTAAGGATGAAATTAAAATTTGCCTTGTTACAGCTGTAATGTAGATGAGCATCTGGGTCGTCTGTGTGCATATGCATGTCCAGGACACTAGGCAATTCCCTGTTAGCCCAGGAACTCCCCAGTTACTGCTTTGTAGATTGAGACAATGGACTGACTTGAAACAAGGTGATGGGCTGTGCTGGTAGCCAGCTTCGCAGTAAAGCATTTGACTCACTGTTACAGGAACTGAGGCAGTCCTGGAGATTCCCCCAGGCCACTCCTGCTGCCCCCAAACCAACTGATAGGCACAACCTTTATGCTTAAGATATGTTGATTAACTCCCTGGGTGAATAATCTGGCTATGGCAGGTGCTCCCCTGTCAGTCGCTGCTATAGAATTGACCAAACTGCACATAGGTAATTTGATATAGTATAAACTGTTCCTGCAGATGCAGTAATTGACACATAGGACAATCTTTTCTATGTAGTTAAGGCAACTAGGAGATGTTTTGTACATGATTTAAGATAATAAATAGAAATGGATCGTGCATACACTGCAGTGGTCCTGCAGGACCATGGACCAGCTGGGCTCCAGCTCCCTATCTCACTGGAGATGCTCTTGCAAGGACCCTTGCAATGGAGACTCCTGTCAACATCCCAACAGTGACTGGCCACCCTGTACGAGAGATTTCATTCCCCACATGAGCGTTATCCCATGGAAAAGTTGTATACACTCCCTGAGTGTTGTGCAAGACCCATTCAATTCTCCATTTGAATAATTTGAGCAGGCTAACTTCCAAAACCAAACTCAAGTGTTGCTACCAAAAGGACTTCAAAGACAGAGTACTAGCATTTCTGTTTTCAACATCCATCTGAAGCTAAAGTAGCCCAAATCCATGTAATTAAAGAAATGTGTGTAGTACAGGGTAACACAGAAATAAACTAAAACTAAAAAAATAGGGAGGAAAAAAAGCAAAAAGGTATGGAACAAAAACTTAAGGCATTTAGAAAGTATCAGAGTAATTGTGTTGCTTTTCCTTGCACACATTTCTGTCTGAGATGTTAAACATATTGCCTGGTGACCTAGAAATGAATTGGGAAGTTATAATGCTAACTGGACAGTTGAAGTTATTAATTTCATTGAGTTTGATTAATGGCTTCACTTTTAATGAACTATTAGGATTTAATTCTGACTTCAGTTACCCATGAGTAAAAATCTACATTGAAGTTTCAGGTTTGTTTAGATTTTACATTCATTTAGCAAAGATATATGACAAACAGATGACATTTTCCATGCAAATATTGGCACTTGTGTAAAGACAAGGCGTACGTGTAATAAACGCAGCAAGGAAAACACATTACTGCTTTGGAACAGTTTCTTCATATTTTTTCCCTGTGTCTTCTAACGTTTTCAGATTATTCAATCTTTTTATACATAGCAATATTTTTAGTGTATTTTGATATCTCTTCCTCTCCAAGATGATGCTCAAATACCACAAAGCAATAGGGAAAATTTAAGATTTCCTTAATATTTTCTTAAATTTCCTTATATTTTGTAGTTTATGGAATAATGCTCTTTTAGGAGGCACGTTGGCAGGGGCAAAAGAGGGTGATCCAGTGGCATCTACCTCCCCTACAGGGAGAGCTTCACTAGATGCACCACTCGGAAGTCAAATTCTCTATAGTGTCCAAATTTCTGTAACTAAATAAAAAATTTCTAATGTAATTTTTTAAGACTTCTGGAGCTCAATCATCACTGTTATTCTTTTTAATTCCCAGGAATAAAAGGTGTTGAAAGCTGTTCATTTGAAATAATGTTATGCCAGAGTACAGGACACTCCAGGTGCAAGGTAGAATGCCTCTGCAAATTTCCAGAGCCTTTTATAACCTTTCAGGGAAAAAAATTCACCTTGCTGCATATCACATCATGGTCTGAAACGTTATCCTCTAGATCAGGTTACACACGAAAGTGCTGAAAGAAGGCAATTTTTTTTGCCATAAGCCTTGAAAACCAATGAATAAAATATTAACAAGTACAAATCTATACAAAATCCAAACTGTAAACTTTTAGTGCCATGGGCAGCTTTCTGGGAATACAGGAAGTTAGAACAGGAAAGAAAGCCTAATGAAGTAAAGGGAAAATCACTATCAGATAAGTGAGGACCCCTAGGCCAAAATTTTTATCTGGAATTAAGGCTTTTATCCTAATGAAAGCACACAGTCATAAGCTATCAAGAATATTGTTATTGTTAAGGGGCCAATATAGGAACATTCTGAAAGGAAATATGAAGAAATGAAAAGTTGTGTAGGGATAAAAACATAGGCTTTATACATACAAAAAAAAAGAAAAAAAAGAAAAGAAAAAAATCCGAAGTCCTTGCTCTTTTAAATTGATGTGAAAACTACTATTTTTTATCCACTGACTTTCCTATTGCAGGGCAGCAGAGTCCTGCTGCTGCTGAGGTGACAATTTCTAAACATAAATGTTCCACGTTGTACTTTGTCTCTCTCTCACCACCTCTGTCCCAGTGGAGAAACATGGTTAAGCTGCTCTGTGACTCATTTTTATTAAGCAGGCCTCAGATGCATAGTGCTTAAAGAGATGCCATTTTTTTTTTTCACTTTCCCCAAACTGGAGTCCTCGTTTATCTGCCATTTAAGCACACAGTAGTGCTGTTGACTTAAGCGACCTCCGTTGTCTTCAGTGGGAATACTTACATACTTAAAATTAAATTTCTTTAGTGCTTTACAAGACTGGCACTTAGGAGACATACATTTTGTGCATCTTCTTCCATGAATGAGGACTAATAAATTGAGATCAGCTGTCATTTTTTTGCATACATGTGGCATCACTTTGTAGTTTATTACCGCTGTGCAAGGTGTTGATAGTTAGTCACAAGAATATGTCTTTTCTCAATTGAAAGTAGTAAAACAGCTGGCCTCAGGGTTGGTGTCAGGGAAGCTGAGGCCAAAAGGCTGATACAGCATAAGATCCCAGGTTAGATGAATAACTCACCTCACAGGAAAAATTTTGGTATTCCAACTACAGTTGTAAGTAATGGGTGTTTTGAAGACAGTTTTTAGGAGAAAGTGTGAAAGCTCTGGAACTGTGAACAAGTGTAGACCTGACAACAATAAAGGTTATAACCAAAAAAATAGCATTGTAAAGGGACAGCAATTCATTAACATCGATTTCAATTAATGATCCTTAATGTTTAACCTTTAGTGGCAGAGCAACTCCAGATGTAGTAGTGAAGTTAATGTTTCTGCCTCAGTTTCGGTAAGAAAAACACAAAATAAAAGAAATCATGAAGAAGCCAGTATTTTGTAAGAAAACTCCCCAAACACTGGATAATTGCTAACGTCTTATGATATTTTTCAGGCTTCACCACAACTTAACTATTGAAGCAATGCAGACACAAGCTATTTATATTGCTTTTCTTTTCCCGATCAGACTATAATCTATTGTTTTGGCTTTGTTTTTTTACAAAACCTCACTGATATCATTTTTTCTCCTCTATACAGTGATAACTTCTTTGCTTTAAACCTAGTCTGGAAGTCTGGAATTACAAAATTGTAGCACACTATATTGTGATAGACTGTTTAATTGACATTACAGTATATTAACTAATAATGATCACTGCATAATTACCTAATAAGATTACATTATTATTATCATCTATTTTTATTCTAATGTACTAATATAAGGTATTAAAAATCAGAGAATTAATATACCAGTAAACTGAAATGTGAGACTGATCTTGACAAACTACATGATTAAGATCCCACTAGGTTAATTGGGAGAAGAAAAATGCTCACAGAAATGGAGTGTATTAGATGTCTGAACATGTTAAAATGCAACTGGTAGAATTTTTCAGATGTGCTAAATTCAGTTTCTAACCTAACCACCATGGAGTTTACACTTCAACTAATCCTGGAGAAAAAGTTTTACCTCTTAAGACGCTCTACTAGGTCATTGCTACAAAAGGTGAAACAAAATCATTGTGAACAGCTGCATCAGAAGAACAGAGTGTACGTTTTTGTACATGATTATTCTATTGCACGTAGCGCTTCTAATGGGAGATTCTGAATAAGTAATTAGGTGTAAACTTCACTTATTTCATTTGGAAATTTAAATTCCTGTAAATCATTGCAAACGTCATTTTCTATGGATTTGCAATGAGGTCTGAATGTCACAAAGTATTTGTTATCTCCATACAAACAGTTGCAGGAAACATCTTTACTTTTTTATGCACTGACTTACATTGTTGATTTTTATCTCATCAAAATTACAGTAAGAATAAATTAATTTATAAACTAAAAATAAAGTGAACCTTATGTAAGTAGTTCTACTACCAAAATAATAGATATATTTAACTATGTTTTCATATTTGTATTACTGTGTGACTGTTTTGGAACCAAGAGCAATGTAGGGTAAAGATGTCTTTAATTTTTAAATGAAGAAGAATTAACTGAAGTAATTTTAGTCTGAAGGGTTTTGTAATACAAATGTGTTTCAATAGTCTGCAGATCACATCTGCTCAGTTTACAAGTAATGTGTTATCAATTTGTACGGCGTTGCATTTCTGCAGCTTTAAACTCTTTCTGAGATTTGAAAAAGTAAGCTGTGCTGTGATCTGCATCAGCATTAGTGGTGACTCAAGTGTATTAAACACAGACAACCCAACTTCTCTTGTACGTGCCTAATAATGAAACTTAGTGGGGGTAGAATAACAGAGGTCATCCACATGCAAAATGTTGCTGGATTGATGCACAGATCCCAGGCGACTTTGCTGTTAGGAAAACGTTTTAAATTACTCCTTATTAGTTAAAACAAAAGGAAAAAGAGAAGAGAACCAAAATTTCTTTTGTATTCTTCAGCAGTCTCCCAGAACTCGTAGATGTCATTTCTAGTCACAATAGGAATTAATTTTAAAAGATCCACTGACTAATTGTTTTTAGAAACTATATTTCTTTAGTTACATGTTACTTATAGCACTCATGTAAAAGCTGATAACAGTTATCCTTCCAGTACAACTTAAAAGTAAGCAAAGTGCCACAAATTGAAAGTGATACTTCTTTAGCTCATTGATTGATTTTTGTATTGTGTCTTGAGGAGAACTTTGAAAGAAAGGCCAAATTCTGCGAAATTCCAGTGCATAATGGTATTTTCTTCACTTGCTCAGAAATGGAAAAAGTATTTATACTTTCCAGTTGCATTACTTCAAAATGTGTATATATGGAGAGAGATAAGAATACACATTTATATATATATTTAGATAACTGATGCATAGGAAAAGAAAACCCAGTATGAATAGTCACATATTTAGGTTGCATACTGATGTTGTGAACACAAGATGGTTAATGCAGTTACATGAACCAGCGTAAATGTAATTATCTGAAATTAGCGTATCAGAAAATGGAGACAGAAAATTTATTTGAGAAAAAGACCACAGAGGCAGCTAATATGCAATTGCCCCTGCTCTGCATGTATTCTGAAGTTTGTCTGTGAGTAAGTTGGGAAAAAAAAAGGTAAGTTTTCTTTTCTCGCATAGGGAGTTTTAGGGTACAATGCTAGACTGGCTAAACCCCACTGGAGTTTTGATAGTAACCTCACTTAGCGCCAGGGTTTCGTCTTCAAAATGGGCTTTTCATAAAGTTCTTCACAAAGGCTTTTCATAAAATTTCTTCTGAGTCAGAAGAACTTTGCTCCCAGTGAGGCAGAGGCAAATTCTGCTGTTGCCTTCAAGGGGTAGAAAGTAACTGTCAATTTTTGATAAATGCTGTAGAAAGTCCCACCTAAAACACATACCTTTTTTTACTTCATTCTCAATTTTGAATAACTGTAGTGTTCGCACAATTTACAGACTAATGGTTCAAAAGATAGAGGTTTCTCAGGCTTATAATAATTTTGGCAATGGCAACACAGGTCATTCATACATTGCCCAGTTGTTCTGTATCAGAATAATCGTGGGCAGGAGGCTTGGGAAGTCTCTCTGCTTGTTCAGACTCTTGATATTGTCAGCAGGAGTGCTTGTTTTGATGTGAACATCTGTGCCAGACTAAGAAACACCAGCCTAAAACTGCTGAGTGGCCATCAGATGGTAAAAATGGCTTTTAGCCACTTCTGACCTTATCAAGATCAGCCTCTGCCAAGTGAAAGCTTTTACAGCCTTCCTCCAGTGTTTCACAAAGTCTACTCTCTAATTCATTCATAAAGGTTATCTATAATTTTTTAATTTACCATGCTCTCAGAAAGGCTTTATTCCAGGTCATTAATTTTTTTTTCCTGAGAAATTGCAACACTTTTCCCTGCGTACTCTATAGTTCTCCTGAAATATTGTGTATAGTCTGTAAAGGATTTAAGAATGCCTAAGCCAAAACTTCCACCCTGAGAGGAATAATCCCTTCAAAATTTCAGCAACTTTAAGCCCTTCAGTCTGACAGTGGTAAAAGCAGCAGCAGACATGTTAACTACAGCTTTGAAAATAGAGCTATTTTTTTCCAAAATTTATAGCTTGAAATTTTGAAATATATTACCATTTTCCTCCCAGAAGCTTCACTGTCAGTTACTAAGTAAAACCATCATTAATCACAAGTAGCTATAGTCATGTGCTGATTGTAATTTGGTCACACTGCGCAAAAGACGAATGATATAGAATGCTATTAGCAATGATGGTTTTAATGTAGACATTTATCATTGATTCAGGTTCACTTGATATGACTTTGGGATAAAAACAGGGAAAAATTGCCTTGCTGTTGAAAATTTTATTGCTATTAAATCATAATTTTGGCAAAGATGTGCAAATAAGACTGGCAGAGCTTTCCTTTCCATTTTTCCTCTCCTAAAAGACACAATTACAGAGGACTCGGAAGAACCCAGATGCAGTGCAATTAGGAAAGTGAATGCTGATTAGTTGTCATCTATCTAATAGCTAATAATAGAAACACAGTTTTTGGCAAACTATCTATTTATAGGAGTCATTCAGCTTACCCAGCTCATCAGAATAGGTAAGATCCTGTAGGAGAAGGATAGCTCTATATGCACTTTCTGCAAAGGCTTTATTCCCCCCAAAACCTTGTAAAACTCTTTCAAACAGCCCTGCATAACAGTGCCAGTGGCACTGAGACTGATGACACACTTAAGAAAATCTTCATTATCTAACTTTATTCCAAGGTATCAGCCAGAAATAGAAGGCAATTGTAAGTTTGTGTGACAGAAGAAAAACAAAATAATTATATGTTTTCCTTGTAGAAAATATATTATGCTGTGTGTGCTAAGCACCATTTCTCTCCTCTGAGGTAACCTTATAGTTGTAAAACTGGCAGGAGCAACACAGCATAGAAATGCATCCATAATTCAAAATTATCGTTAAACCTTGAATGTGATCTAGACCTAGTTGACTTCATAAATACATACAGTCTTGGAATTGAGTCCGAATTCTCCATCAAGAAAGAAATATACCATTTTACATGTAAAAAGACAGAAAATCAAATGTGTGTCATTCTCGTTTTGGCTTCAACTCTGAGAATGGAATCCAGAAGGTCCATCTGTGGCTGCAGGAAGGCCAAAATGTAATGGCCCCGAGTCCATTCTGGCAGGCAGGTGCATGCTAGGAAGAAGAGGTTACTGTACAATGTAAACCTGAGGTATATGATGGGACTCTTCAGGGAATTGTCTAAGGGAGATTTAAAGCAGATTGGGGGGTGAGGTGAGGGGGAGAGGCAGAGAGAGAGAGAGGCTTAGTTAATGAGTTTGTAAATGTCACAGATCTGCAGGTCACAAATACCATCTGGATTCACAGAACCACTTGCAACTAATACGGCCCATGAAGGTTTTCCTTTTCCATAGTTTTGTTTTGTTCTGTGTTGTTTTATGCACTGAGTTGCATAGCTGGTTGTTGTCTGCAAACGCTGTGACTTGTGATTAGAGCTCTGTGGAGATCATGTCCATAGGCCAGCATGTGTGAAAGAAACTGTGGTAGTATTTATCCAGAGGAAAAAACTTTACTATTCAGTAGCAAAGTAGGATAACCATGCTTTGAGAATTGTAACTTTTTTGCATGTTTTTACAGGAAAGGGGTTTTTTACCCAATATTGGGAATTATTTTCCATTAAATTCTAACAGTATTTGGGAATAAAGTTCTATTTGTTAGTAGCCTAGATAAATTCTTGAGGACTTTTTCTTAAGGCTGTGGCCAGATAGTACTCTCATGATTAAACAACATCAGTGCACTTCCCGTTTGGTGTCTTAAAGCAGTTACACAGTTACTGAATGCTGAAGATGAACTTATCAAATAGCCTAATCAAAACTTATTAGTCTGTTTTTAGTAGATAGGTTTTCCCGATTTCAATATACACAACACATATTTTTTGTTCTATTTATCAACCCATTTGGAATGCATTTCTACATTTTATAAAGAAAACTGCTTTGTAGGACATTACTCATGGGCACATTTTTAGCTTTGAAATCAGCTGTGCAATGCAATATGTGTAACATAGAATAATCTTTAAGATTCCTGCTAGCTGGTGCTGAAATGAATCTTCAAATTCATTGTTTCCACTTTCTTGAAGGACTCCCTGAAGATTACATGGAATACAATTCTGTCTTGATGTCTAACACAGTTCATATAAAAACTCCAACCCATAGTGACATTGGTGAACTCCAGCAATGTAGTACACTGGATAATTTTGTATATACTCTATATTAATGAAATTTGAAGAATTTAGTCCTTTGCATAAAGCTTTCTAGGATGTGAAGCTGCCTCAGTGGGTGGGCAAAGACTGCTAGCTAGTGAGCGATGGCATAAGGCAGCGTATGTTTTGGAGATACAGTGTCTCTTGTGAGAAAATGAGGAGTGGTCTGCTTCATTACACCCTACAAAGTTGTAGGAAGTGTCCTGTAATTCCAACCTGTCCATATGCAAAGGTGCCAACAATAGCCAAGTCTCATCCAGAACCCTTATCATTTCCAAAGCAACCAAAACTGACTTCTACTACTTACGGTGTGAGAGATAGGGCTATGAATGGGCAGCAATCCCATTTTTGTTGCTATGTCTGATACATAAATGAAACAAGGGTCTCAAAAAGTAAACTCTTCACCAATCATCAAGTTATTTAAATTTATAATTCTCGAAATGTGTGTTCTTACTGCATATTCTGTAAGTGCTGTTCTAAACCTTGCTTCATTTTTTTGAGATCTGGGTTTGTTGGGTATTTTTTGGAGTTTGGTTTTTTTGTGTGTGTGCAAAAATAGGGAAAATACCATCATATTTCCCATATTATTAGCTGATCCATCTGAGTCTGGTAGAATAAGACTCGAGTTGTTGTTGTTCAGGAACAATTCTTCTCTATTTGTGTCTGAGTGCCATGTAGTTCAAGTGTAGTTAGAGGTTTTTGCTCTTAAAAAATCATGTTAGAACTGAATTTTAAACTACTTTCCCACAATTATCATTTCTGTTGCTGAAGTCACACGAGGAGACCTTTGGATTTCCAGTGATCCAGCTAGAGAATTGCGCTCATTTTGGCAGCTCCTTTGGAGACAAAACCTTCCCTCGAAAGCATGAATATGTGTGTAATTGGCCCAAGTAGAACCTGCCCACAAGCATCCAGTTACAGAATTTGCCCTGTGGTCTTTATCTGGTTACAGGAGAGTCAGTAGCCATTAAGAGCACTGAGCTAAAATCCCCAAGCAACTTCAAGGCTCTGATGATTCACTAAAACCTTTAACAATACGGTTTATGCTTATGCTTCTGTATATTTTTCCTGTCACTGCTGCAACTGTGATTTATATAAGGAGCGCCTGTGCCCACTTTGGAAATATAGACTGTGTTGTGCAATCATTTCTGAGCTGTTCTGCTCACTGTGTACTTTGATGAATAATACTCACTTCTCACAGAGAGACATTCCCAGCAAGCTCGGAATTCAGGAGGGAGAGGAAAAACCCAACCCTGTCTACTTCTAAAATTGTTTCTGTTGTCTGGTGAAGGTAACCACCAATTTGTGTGTGGTGGCATGCTTCCACTGCACACTTCAGAAAGGTCTTGACGGCTGTAGGCTACTGTGCTCTTGCCCTTTCCTCAGTCCACAACAAAAGGACATGTTGCTGGCACCTATATCTGTAATACTAAAGGTCCTATTTAGATGCTAGATTAAAATAGCCCTTGGGATAACATGATTCTTAAGTGTATTTAAAGTCCTTGGAATGTGTTTAACTGAAAGAAGTTGGCGGTGTGACTGACAATCATTACTAATAGGCTTAACCTATGCCAAAATTTCTGTTTGAACAGGAGCATTGCCTGTACTAAACTGTCAGTTTGAAAGCCATGGAAAAGTCCAATTAATGTCCTACAGATATTTGATCAGTGGCCATTGAGGTTAAGGATTCATATACTTGGAGCTTTGTAGAAACTTCTTTCCTTCTTTTGTTATTTTTGCAGGCTCCTTGTGCATATACAGCCTGAATAAAATAATCCTGGCAAAGATGCAACCTAACCTCTGTAATCTTCAGACTCCTCTAATCTTCAAATATAATCTTAATAGTGTTTCCTCTTGTAATGACTCTTCATTTGAAGATGCTACTCACGTCTTCAAGTGTTTCATACTCTTCTCTTACTTCATGTTGAACTAATCTGTTCCCTAAAACATTAAGATTTATGGTTCCTTCCTTTCTTCTTATCATCTCCAAGTTACTAATGGGGGTTGTTGATAGTAATTAGTAATGTTGGCATATTATTATTATTATTTATTACTATTATCATTATCATTATTAAAATTTAAACAAAACCTTTTGTTGTGATTTTCACCTTTTAGATAAAATCTGAATCTCAGACCAAGAGCAAAAAAGCTTTTCATTTTCCTGGGCTTTAAGGTTTCTCTCATGGTGTTTGTCATAAGCAATTGATTAGCTATTAAGCTATCACTGCTGAATTATATATAAGACACAAAAGATCTTTCCTAATGGGAGAGTTAGATTAAATACAACATCAGATACTACTGTGTGTGGTGTTTAAGGCTGGTCAGAAACAAGACTTAATTTTTGCCAAATCATATAAAGATTTCTGGGCTTGGTTTTGTCCCACATTGGATAAATCTCAGAGCTTTTAAAGCCAGTGGAATGAGAAAGTGAAACTGGATTTCCTACTTCCCTGTGCTGTGAGCATCAGCCTGTAAAGTCAGTCTCCTAAAATGTTGGGTTGGCACTGTCCCATCTCATTTAAGAACTGACTGGTCATTAGATTCTCCTGGGAGGAGAGATGTCACCACAATCCAGTAGTAGTCAAAGCACTTACATGGGGAGAGAAACCTCCTACTTTAATTTTTCTGTGGAGCCAATGGGGAAGTGATTTAATCTTTGATTCTTCTGCATCCTAGGTGAGCACTCTTCTCATGGCGTCTTTGCCTCCCACCAAAATCCTTACTGGGAAAGAACTGCAGACTACTCTTGGTTTAACTACTGGTAAAAATTATTCTTTCAATGATGGCAACAAAGAATCTGCACAATGGCAGGCAGCAAAGAGTGTGTTTTCACCATGATAGATGGAAATGTGGACATGTTAACATGTATTTTCTATCATGTCAAGAATAAATTAACCCCTCTTCTCCGTTACTCCCCTGCCCCAGCTTGCAAGTTTGCCTTGTGGAAAACTTCCTTCGGATTTTGTGGAAAACTGTTTAATCAGGTATAGGTGATTCTATTCTATAAGTACCTTTTCAGCAGAGTTTCAAACTAGATGGCAAGCTATACCACCAAGACAAAGCTAGCAGATTAAGTCCCAATCATGCTTCTGAAAAGAATCCCTATTTAATGATCCTCACAGTGAAAGCTGTATGTACACAAAATGATGTGAAACACAAAAGGCAAAAAGTATCTTCCACACTGAAACTGCAGCTTCCTGAAAGCCAGTGGGATTTTGTGTGGGTGATAAAGTTTACACAGTTAGAGCTTTCTGAAAACAAATCCTTTGAGAGAATCTGCTGCTGTGACTATAAAGTACATTAAACAATTTTTAAAACCCTTGAATTCTACAGATATTATTGGATCAAATAGAGTTGTATTTATTTCTGGCAGTACCAATTTTTCTGTGTTACCTTCTTTTAAGAAAAGCCTTCTTGACTTATCTCATGCTGGATAAATGTCTTTTATTAACCAGAAATTTCTTGTTTTGAGACGTTCTAGAAGTGATAGAACTGTTGTAATAATATTATATGCCATTATCTAATACAATCCCACAAAACCTACTCAAAGAAAAGAGATCATCAATTCATAGGAAGAGGGTAAAATCCAGTGAATTTGCTGTGTAATAGTTACTGATCATGTGTCTGTCTTCTTTTTATAACTCACATGATAGGAAAGTGGATCAAATATTTGCTGTTAAATTCTTCCATTTTCTCAATATCTAAGAATACGTAAAAAGCTACTTTTGCTCACCAATTCCTGATTTGTGAGTTATGAAAAAGCTGGAAGAGAAGTGTTTTCCCTAAACATCCCTGGATTAAGCACTTCTCAGTCTAAATATTCTTTGACTCTTTGCCTTTCACTGGCTTTATCAATCATTTGCACTTATACAGCACTTTGCAAACACTATTAAAGTTATGTCTTGCCTCATTCCTCTGAAAGGCAAATATCATGCCATATTCATTAGAAAATGTAGATGGATTTATGTAGACACTAGAGAGAATACAGTTAACCAGTACGTTTTCTTATACGTATTTGTCTGTGGTTTTTCCCTCATTTTGTACTTTCGCAGATAACAGGATTGCCGTGTCATTTAACAGATGTGCTTATGCCTACAGATTGAACGTGTTCTAAATTCATAGGAATGTATGTATACAGTCACAGCATGGTGACTCCCGATTTATGTTGGTGTAACTCCTTTGAAATTATAATGCCATGGTAGGCCAGGTTCCTCATCTTCTGCCTGGGACACAGTTAGCATTCCTGCAGTAACCTTCTAGGCTATCCTAATCACTGAAGCATATTAAAGTAGTGATATTGCCCACTGAAAAATGAAATGTGAGCATTAAGACCTGCATTGGAACCTGCTACTTCCTTGCTCCTATTGGCAGCTTATGGGGAATGTCAGAACTGCCCAGTGTTAATTTATTTAAAATATATACTAGTCTTCGTATGATATGCATAGACAGAGAGAGTGGAAGAGAGCATGCTATAGACAGGTAAACATATATGTGTGTATATAATGGAACACATGCAGTGCATTCAGCTTTACATTTTTCTTTGTATACACTAAAAGACATTTTTACTCAGAGAGTGCATTCCAAAATCAGTGTGTTACAAAAAGAAAGATTTATTCATTTATATTTATTCTTAACAAATTTTAAGAATTCCTGAATAACTCTTCCTCCCCTCCCCCATGCCCCAGTGATGTTTTTTTCTGGGCTGTACTGAAAATGGTGTGATACAAACTTCCCAGCTGAGGGAGGTGTCAAAAGGGAGAGATAGGAACACATAATTAATCTGGCTACACATTGCAGCCCTGCGTCCTGTGCTGACCCTTACCAACACACTGGAGCAGGCTTTTCCCTCGTGCCCCCATGTGCAGCCTGGCAGCCCCACACTTGTTCCCCAGCAGTCCCACTGGTCCCAAGCTGGCCCAGGTACTTCCACTGAAAAAAGAGGGAAGCACGGTCTAAGTACTGGGGGAGATGAGGCAGTTACTTTGAGGTGCAGGATACAAAAAGGCTTTACTGAAGGAGGCCTCCCAGTTGTTTGCTTTGCTGCATCTTTCTCCCCTTTGGGAAGGTTGAGGAGGCTCAGCCGAGAGCACTCACTTTCTGTAACCTATGGCTTTTCATGTTGCTGTGGATTTCTCTCATATTCCAAGCATGTTTGCTCGACTCCCTCTATTATCAAGAATTTAAGCAAGGAAATAAGAGAAGAGAAAACATCTGATGCCAGACCAAAATATTTTTGTTACAGTTCTGACTGCTATGTTTGACCTGTTAAATTGAATACCAAAATGGGGCCAGGTAGGTCAGAAGTCCTGTTTTGCACTTCTGGCTTCTGATTTAGAAGAAATAATGGTAACCCTCTCAGTCAAATTCACAATAGCAACGCCATTCAGTAAAGGATCAAGACCTCTTTTCTTTAACCTGCTAGCAATTTGTCTTGGAATAAGTGGTAATTACTAGCCAAGATTTGAAAAGCATTGTTTATGGTTTTTTTTCCCTTTGGCATTTAAAAGTTTTTTTTCCATCTTTTCCCCAGCAAGCTAACTCTTTTAGTAATATATATATTTATTATTTTTATTAGTATACATTCAATAGTACTACCATCTGCCTATGGGGATTTTTTTGATGTATGTCAGTGTAGATAACAGTTATCTCAATTGCTCTCTACAACATAATTAATACTCAGACAGGTTTAAAAGAGAGGGCTATCTGGGCTTAATATCATTTAAGCTAAATGCAGTGATTGAGTTTTAGTGCTTGACTTAGAGAAAATTAATATGAAATGGTCATTAATTTCACCAAGAATGAAACATCTCTTTTCATGAGGAAAACCAAGATGTTTTATTTTTGAGTTGAGCATTTTATTTTTCAATTCTGCCACCAAACCCCAAAGCAGTTATTCATAGAGCTCTTGCAGTGACTATCCCGATCTTGCTTCAGAATCTGATTTTCTTGCATATTTCTTGCAATCTAATAAACTCCATTCTTCTCAGCCAATAAGCTCTCTTCCCCACTCCCAACTGTAAAGAAGGTATTTATGATTCAGGCTATTGTCGTTCATGCCCTACATATATAGTGTTGGACAAGTGTTTTTTCCTTTTTTTTTTTTTAGCCAGCCACCCACTCCACAATGACTTTACAGAATAGACAACAGAAATTCAACACTATTTATTTTCTGGGAGTTCCATTCTCCTCTTCAAACACAAGACTAGGAAACGTATACAGTGGTAAAATATGACCTTTATGGGTTTTTTTTTAAAGCAGTTTCAGGGACCATATTCCCCCCCAGTTTTGCAGTGTTTCTGGGAACATTTTGATCTTTTTGGAAAGGAAACAATGCCAGTGAGGTTGTGTCACCTTTCTGTGCTACAAGGGCTGGGTAGAGGACACAGGCCTGAAGTAAAGCCCCATGAGAGGAAAATGCAAGCTGAACACAACACCTAACTGCCCAGGGGAAAGGAACCACTTGACCAGTTGTTATGTGCATCATGATGATTGGCACCTGCCAATCAATACTTGCGCTATCAAACAGGTAGGGCTCATGAGATAAAGCTGCAAGCAAAAGCAGAGGTTCGCATTATGTGTGAAGTGTATGTGTGAAGTACATGAAGGAGGAGTAAAAGTCTTGTGGAAGGGTGCAAGAAGTGCAGCTGGGGAGGTAGGAGACAGGGAAGGCTGTCCTTACCTAGTATTGCTGTGGTAAGAGCAGAAGGCATAAAAACGCCGACTTCATGAGTTCAGCTGCCTCCCATATGCAACTAGCAAAAGTCTGTTATTCCAGATGTTAGAATCTGTGGTTAAATACACTGGTATCCCCATCAGTAAGTATGTTAGGTATGAAAAAATGTGTAGCAAAATGGATTTTGCATCTATTTAGTGTATAGGTTGTACATATTATGAAAGTAAGTGAGCAAGCACAAGGAGGGAATGATTCTAAAAGGGAACACGCAAGGCAGGAGTGCTTGCAGGTGTGTGAAGGGTCAGTTACTCTGCCAGGAGTCAGATTAAATATACTTTTATCTTTGATCATTTTATAGCTTCTCCTTGCATACATTCTTGGTACTACTTTTTTATATATTCTCTCTGGCACACTACTTTCATTGATTTCCCTATCAATTTATGGCCACGTGTAACATGCACTATTGCTTAGTCACCAATTAGTCACAGCGCTCCAATGGGATTTACAGCTGCTTAGTCCATGGGTAAATTTGGCCCACACCATCCGCCCAGCTGGACATGGATAAATTAGGAGTAAACTTATTTTGTATAGATATGATACAGTACATTTGATCTTAAAACTGGCTATGAATTTAAAAAAAAAAATATTCCCCAAATGCTTGATTAAAGCTTGAGGGGTAAATTTGCAGAGATGTGTGGGGAGTTCTGTGAGTAAATCTTATTATTGTTAACAGAATTTCAGTATTTATTGCCCCACACAGCATTTAAAATCTCTCAATAACAATAATTCTCTCAATTCAACAATAAAATCTCTCAAAACAATAAAATCTCTCAAAACCAAAACAGGCCCGCTAATGGCATAATAAGTGTAAAGGACAAGTTTACAAAATTATCTTCTTCTCTTCTTTCAGGTTTAGGTTAAAAGAAAGTGGGTCATTTGCAGTATTTTCCAAATTCAGGTAACAAACTATCATATATTTACTGTATTCCATGGCAATTGATAACTTTTAACTTGCTATGTAACTTTGGAGCAGATCTGTTCCAAATAAAAGAATCCACTTAATTCCCATGATATCACTTAGGCCCTGATCTTGCAATCACATTTGCACAGATGGACTCCTGTATCCATACCGAGCCCACATTTGCCAAAGGGGCTCCACACAATGAAGGCATTGGCTCATGGAAATCCAATTGCAAGATCAAGACCTTAATTCCCTTTAGTTTTGTCTCTTCCTAATGAGAGCTGTCAATTACTTATAGTAATTAGGTGGGCAATGGATGTTAATGGGACGAGATTTTAAATATGCTACTTCAAAATTATATGAATAAATCATACAAATTTCTTTGCCTGTCTTTTACCATATGTCCTCCTTCAAATCCATATCATTTGTTTTACATCTGTTAAAAAAGGCACATAATGTACAGGTACCGCAGTTGACTTTGAAGGACTTTAAAGGTGATGTGCCAACTTTTCAGTAACTGTCACAAAAGAGATCTTTTAGCTAACAATGGAATTGTTTGATTTGAAAATAAAGTTATGGATTTGCTAGTAAAGATGCTCCATTCTGTTCTTTCTTTTTTATGTTGCCAGTACTCACTTGTGAAATGAAACTTTCTACACTAAATTGCTCTTAATTTGTACATCAGAGGGAATGAGACTGTAATGCTTATTTTGGTTATAAGGGTATGATTTACCCCTCCATTCCTTATGTTTAAGGTTGATGTCATTTATTAATTTCAGTAGAAATCTGATGGGGTATCTATCATTTCCTCATAAGGCAGATATCATGCAAATAGTTGGCTTTAAAATGCAGATTTTAATCCATTTTCCTGAATTTAATGCAACCTTATGCAAACAACATATCATAATATGCATCTTAGTATGCCAGGCACTGGATGTCTCCTGTGGAGAAAACAAGCTTAAGCTGATATGCCTTCACACTGCAGAGTGCTCAGTTGCTGGATCAGGTCAGTGTTAGACAATTACAGGTTCTGATATTTTAAATAGAGTCTTCTCAGAGAGCACCATTGAATAACTGCACAGATCTATTCATTTTTCCAGGCAGAGGCAATAACTGGTAACTGTTGGCATTACGTACAAACACTGTGTTCCTCCAAGAATAGCCCAGTGTGATTAGCTCTCAGTAGATCGGCTGTTCTTTTACGAACTCTCGAGTGGCTTTTCGTCTATACGCATTTACAGATAAAGCCACTGTAACTGAGCACAGCTGATGACTCATCTCACTGAGTTCTGTACATCTGTTCCAAAACAGTTCATTGTTTTCTTGAAAAAAAGAACAAACTTCTATTTTTAAGAAAGTCTGGGTTCACAACATTGTTATTAAGAAAAAGCTCGAGCAGACATCTTATAATCTTAGCCTGTGACATGAAGATCACTCCCGCTTCAGTCTAGCAGTAATACTTAGTCTAAAAATGCCTTTTTGACATTGTTTTTCTATCTGTTGACTTTTCTCTCGCTTACCTAAATGCAGAATTCAAACTGTGTTTTCCTCCCTAAATCACATTTTAGTTCCAGGGATTAGGGTTGATTCAAAAGTAATTGAAAGCAGAATGCAGCTGGAGTGCTCATCTAGTTCATGTATAATAAGGACTCTTACCACTTCTGCCCATTCCTGGTCTTTTGAAATGCGGTATTTGAGCAGGCTATTTAGTTCACACTTCTTCAAACAGCCATGGATACACACAGTTAAAAGGCCAAGAGTTTAACCTTTTATTTTAAAATAGACAACTGTATATCTCTGCACTATTGAGGAGTCTGGAAGGATAATAAAAATGTGTACTTGAGCTAAATCATGTACTATGTCTTAAAACTATTAATTGCAAAGGATTAATTTAGATCTATGGCTACTGGTGTACTATAACAGAATACTTTAACTTGCAGCTCTGGTGGGTAGAACTTAAATGTTTCCAGCTTGTTTAATATTGATTTAGCAATCATCAGAAGAGCTTTAATGCTTTCAAATGAAATCATTTGTTTAAATATTTGTTTAACTCTTAGACACTAATGTCTACTTGATGATTGCTAACTCAGTAGTTGAATAGGATCAAAATTTGGGAATTGAGGATATAAAGCTCATCAGTTGCAGCAAAACTGGAGTATAATTGATTCTGCCTTTGAGCTGGGAAATAGACTTCTTGACTTCACAAAGTTCCTTGTACTGCTCTGCAAAGATCAGACTCTCAAACACTAAACCATAATACTTTTGCAAGCAGTAGGATTTCAGTTTTCACAGTGAATGTATTATGGATTTATTGAGGCTTTTAGGACAGTAAGTGGAGCAAACTTGCTTGGTAAAATGACAAAAGTGAGCATACAGACAGAAGTGTTGGTAGTTAACAGCATTCTTTGGAAAAATGATTAAAAACAACCACAGCTGCAGATGTTTTCTAAAAGATCAAACCAGGTGAAAGGGAAATTATAATGCTGGAATGGAGAACTGGTCTGAAGAGTTGGATGGAGTCATAATTGCATCTCTTGAGGGGAGGTGTTAATTGTTTGCAACACAGAGTTACAGGCAGAGTGAGGAGGGGACTTTTTTTCTTACTCTTTGGAGCTTAAAGTAGAAAATAATATTTTGTTCACCACAATACTGCAAGAATCAGACAATTTCTCTTTCTGAAAATGTCCCTTGAACTTTCAGTTCTGTCTTTGGTCTGCTGCATTTACATACCAGTAATGCAAGTGTCTGTAAGATTTCACAGGAAGATAAGACTGGTGAACACCACCTGCATCTTCACCTTCAGTCCCTTTCCAGGCAAAGATGTCATAAAACCTCATAAACAGACCAACTGCCAAGTAAAAGCTGACCTTTTAAAAACCACTGGCCATATAGGGAGGCCATTGAGAATCTCAGTGTTCTTACACCTGGAAAACAGCAAGCTTAATTTTATTCATGGACTAATGTCCTTGCATTGACATTGTGCTTTAGCTTAAATAGCTGTCCATCTTGATACAGTTATATATTGTAGCCATGGCCCTGCTCAGTATTTGCTTCATTAAGCTAAAGAGCTCAAGCTTTTTTTTCCTTATTTGTTTAATCTTTCTTCTGATAGAGTTAGTCTTACTTCCTCTTTCTTCTGAGATGGGAGCACACTACTCCAGCTGGCATCGTTGCAACGCCTCTCACACAGCTATGAGTGATTTCCCAGGTCCCTTGGATGCTGAAAAAGGTGAATGTGGTATTCATGTTGCTACTGTTGAAAATGAGAATGCAGGGTTATTTGTTTCAGAAAGAATTTCCAGGTTTTGTTTTTACATTATAAAACCTTTAGCGGTTAGGTACTGTTTTGAGATGTAACACCTTGGCCAGCTTGACAGTCCCACAGCTTTGCACAGCTGAGGGAACTAGACTGAAGTTTCCTCAGTAAAAATGAGATGTTACTGGTGCCCTTGTGTCAGCAAAGGAGTCTTGAACCTTGGAATTTATTCCCTTCCTGGATGGTCTTTTGCCCTTCACAGTCTAGATTTATTAACCTTGCACACTGCAAAGTTTGTATTTCTAAACTGTCCAATCTTAGGGAAAAACACTTGTTGACAGGTACAGAAACTATTAAGCCCAGTTGGCCAAATATCCATTTATTTTATACTCTGGTTTCATAGGAAAATCAGGCTTACATGGTTATGCTGTGTGTGTGGCTACATGTAACTGCATACACATATCAAAGCTGTCTGTCCATTTGTCCCCCACACCTACAGAACAACTTTTGAATTATTTTTTTGATTCCAACCAAATTTGACTGAAGGGTAAAGTTTACACAGGTTACTAAATTCCTGTGGGATTTTGTGAAAGTAGCTAGGAGGGTAAAAGGTGGGTATCAATTCCCTTCCAACTGTGGGAAAAACTGCACTGTGAATTCAGCCTTTATGAGACACCAAAGACTCCATGCTCAGGAGAAATACTTTATGAATGCTCAAGCTTGGAAAAGTTTCAATAACAGGTTATATCTTCTTAGAGTCTGATATCCATAAGAAACCTAGTTTCCTTTGTCTTGGAGCTCAGGGACCCACTTTGTAAACTGTGTTAGAATTAAGCAAAACTGTACGTCTTAAATATTTGACTAAGTATCCTGCTCTCACATCATTTAGGTATGTCTCTCTTGAGTTCTTCTGAACTCTTGCTATTTGTTAGTCTGAGTAATCAATCACGATATATCTAATACTTATACAAAATCACAACTTCCACATCTGGCTGCTTGCCTGTGCACCTGATGGTTTCTCTGGAGAAACTGTATAAATTAAAGACAGAAAAGTAAAGGGTCTTGTAGAAGTAAAAGCATCACAAATATACTTAAAATAGTTACAGTTCAGAGGAAAAAATGTATGTTCTTTACACTTGGGGTTTAGCTGAGGATTTATTTAAGGAGCCAGAAGAGAGCTGACAATAGCGTAAAAGGAACAGTAAAAAAGAATCACAATTGTACAGTATGAACAGAGAAGTAAAAATGAATAAAACCATCTGTCAAACTCATGAGTTTTTGTGCCTCTGGAGAATGCTGTGGCCATACCCCTTCCCCCAGGCTTGGCCATTAGCAAACTTTTTACTTGTGAAAACAGTAATAGGCTGTATAGTGGCTATGGTAAAGTGCAAGGCACAGAACGAGGGAAGTAAGACTTTCAGATCAGCTAGAAAGCATGTCTGTTGCTCTGTGTGCTAGTCATGTTTTTAAAAATGTCTGAACTGTCATTACTGAAAACTTTCTGTCAGAGAATTTCTGTATCTCTGACTTCTCCCACCGCATTGTGTGCTTTTGTTAGAGAAAGGAAACAAAGTTCAAATAAACAAGCAGCTCTATCTATGATATTTTAGTTGCACTGGTGTTAATTGGGCAGGGATTTGGATTTTTGCTCACCGGTTGTAACTCTCAGTGTCTCACGTGTTTTTGTTTTTCTTACTTTTTCTTATTAAGCTTTCTTTTTTACTGGAACCCAGACACTGGGAATGTTGAACTGCCTCTTATGGCTCAGTCGTATAGAATGAATTGAGGACTGAACTTTTAATGCTTCCTGTAGAAGCTACTTAAAAAATGTTATAGAAGAATATTTATATATATATATATATATATTTCTAGTACATGTACCCATCCTGTAGAAGTCTTCCTCTGCAAACATACCTATCCTGTAGAATCTCTCTCTCCCACCTCTGTACAACCCCTATCCCAGGGATATATTTTGTTCAGTTAAGATCTTCAGCAAATGTGGAACCATCCTGGAATCAGAAGATGAAAAACAAGAAACACAATGGACAATTTTCACAACAGGTTGTTTATTTATTTAGAGAGAAATTGTCCTTTTATTACCTTCCTAGGAATGCTTTGTGGTCCCAAAAGAAGACTGGAACAGAATGTCACTCACAGCTGCTTGCCTGATTTATTTTTACTGTTGAGGCAGGAGCAATCTGGCATTGTCCTTCCAGCTGCAGGAGTGAAGCAGGGAGAGAAGTTCCCTATTTTGTGTGGTCTTGTCCTCATATGGAAGAGAGAGCCATTTATCCCTATGAAGTGCTGCCCAGTCTAAAAATAGCTGGGACTGGGAAGCAAAAGAAAGCTTTGCTTCCTGCATTCGTGCATATGTGAACCACTGCGTGGCCCATATTTATTCATTTAACAGTCTTACCTTTACATGATTAGCTTCTGTTCTTCACTTGTTATGAATGTTATTTTGGTTTATGAATTATATCACCAAATGTCAGTTTAAGATGACAGAAAATTGGCTTTTAGAGAAATTGTTCTTTCCCCTCTCAGTTTTGAAGAACTTGTCTTCAAAACTGAGCCTTACCTGTCATACTCAGGATAACACTATTGTGTCCTTTGCCTGAGATTCTGGTGCCAAAAGCATTTGTTGCCTGCTTGAACACAAAGATAGAACTCTTCTACAGCCCCTAATGGTATCCTGGTATCTATTTTTATGATGTCTTTGATTTGCACGTGAATCTCAGCTTGTGATGAGCTATGGGTAGACCTGTGTGCCTTCTCACAGCCTGTGCCAAACTCATGGGAACATGATATTGGACTCCAGTGCAATACCAAGACTCAGTAACTTGAATACAATTCTGTTGCTGTTTCAGTCCCATTTTAGTCCAATCAGTGTCTATTCATGTGTAGATTGTGAAAATTCCAGTTGCTAAAGTGATACTGCTTATTGACAATAGCTTTAAGCTCAAACCCCAACATTTATAAATGCTCCTGGGTATATTAGTTAGATGCATGTTACTGTTACAGTTTGTTGGAAACAGTCTGGGTGGATACAGAGTTTTACAACTCCTCTTTCTAGTGAGATGCTGACAGGGAAGGTTGAGCTTTTGGGGAGATAACAATGTTGGCATTTGTTCAGCTTCCAACTGGAGAAGGTCTGTTTGCACACAGGATTCATTCCAGAGAGGTCTGCACAAACAGCAGCCCTGTTTGGAAATCTGTCAATGGGCAGGCATTTATAGCAATGCCTTGTTTCCTTTACAGACCACAACTGGAGTGGAATAGAGTAAGTAATCCATCAATTCAGTTTGAACTTTAACGTAGGGCACCATTGTCAGGCTCCATTGAAACTACAACTTCAACTATGGGAATGAAATGGAATATCTTAACATCTTCTCGGGTGTGGAAAGCATAGCGACAACCTGAGGTTTCAACAAAGTATTTTCCTTCAGAAAGCTGAGAGTCTTGCAAAGAACAGGAGGTGCAGTGAGAACACTTCCGGATTTACCAAATACTGTTGTTATTACTGAATGCACGCACAGACGCGCGCGCGTGCACAGAGCTTGTTGCCAGTGGTTACCCTACTCTTTTATAAATCAAGACTTCTGAACTATCAGCTAGCCTTGACCTGGTGTCTGGCTGGTGGTTTGGCATTGTGGAGAAAAACATTTGGCATATCTGATTAGAAGCTTGCTGTAGATTGTAAAGTGAATTTCAACTATTCCTTCTAAAACAAATTACTTCACAAGGCACAGGCTTCTTTTAACATTTAACATTTGTGGGGAAAAATATTCTAACCCTAAGACTACTTGTCAAACATGCCTTGAGAGTTTTGTTACCATTGAAAATGCACAGACTTTATGCTTATATAACTCAGTATTTTTAAGTAGCTAAATGACCTGGAAGACTGTGCCTCATTTTAGGAAGAAACTTAAACCCCAGGTTGTCCAGCTTTCTCCCATATTAAAAGATTTCAGATGTTTTATGAATGCACACTGGTTTTAACTGTGGTTTATTTTAATTTTCTTTGACAATTCATGTAGGGATGAGCAATTAAAAAAAGGTATTAGTCCTTCCAGAGGTCCTATTTTGTCACAGCTCAGGCTGCTTGAAATGCCACATCTGCTCACTCCTCTCCCAGCAGTGACTCCTGCCCCAAACTCCTTGCTCCCTGTCCTGGCTCCCCTTAAGCCCCTGTCCCAAGCCCTTCCTGTCAGTGTCATTTCCACATCATGTCTGTCCCACCAGCAGCTTTGCCACTCCTGGGGGTGTTTTTCTTTCACAGAGGTAGGTGAAGGAAGCTCATGGTAGGAAAGAAAGTGCAGCCTGCCCATGGTGGCTCCGCATCTTCCCCAGTGAGAGTGGCGGATGCCAGTGAAGGTGTGAGGGAAGAGAACTGCCTCTCCCTTGGAGCAAGCTCTCAGTCCCAGGAGACAGGGCTTTTCCTCTGGCATGCCAGAGTTGCTCCTTTCTCCAGAAGACAAGGTTTAGCTCCCATCAAACCCTTGTCATATTCCCCCATGGCTCCTAAAAAGATGAGAGTTGGTGGCCTTTTAAGTGAAGGATTTAGGTGTTTTGGAAAATGTTGTGCTAATACTTCCCAGCTGAAGTAAGGACTTATTTGTGTTGAATATTTCCTTTTTTTCTAAGGCTTTGGAAAAGTTTTGCATTGACAGCTTTTTACTAACCTAATAATGTCATGCCCACAGATGTACAGTTTAATTTCACAACTCAAATCCTGTGGACAGTGAAGGGATGATAGTAAGACTGAGGCGATGAGTGGGGTCATCTTTTAATCCAAAAGCAGAGCAGGGCATGTCTCCTCCTGGCAAGGGGATCCATACAGAGAGGAGGTCCAAGGAGGTCCCTGTCCAGCCTTCGCTGCTTTGCTGTGCATTCACACCCTGCTTGAACACCAGTGAGATCCAGTGCTTCATTAAAACAAAGAAGATTTGCAAAACTTTTTTTTTTTTTAATGTATCTAAACTCAGCAATAACATTAATGCTAATATTGAGATTTAAATAGTCGGCCTTACAACAATCAAAGAGGTATTAACAATACTTAGCTCTGCAGGAACATTTAGATCTTTAGATCAAAATGATATTCTTCAGAATAGATCTGTTGTAACTTCTATTTTGATGTAAGGAAGATCTTGGAATGAATGGGAAGCTTATTCTTATTTCTGAGTACTACACAATAATTGATTTTTCTATGGGTGATAATTGAAAGGGTGTTAGCAGTAGTCTTAAAAGTCACAGATAAATAATAATACCATTTTAATATCTTTAAAAAAATCATGCTGATGTTCTAATGAGTTTGTTCCCTTCTACTTTAAAGGGTATATTTAGTAGTATATGATGTTCCGTAACATTTAGCAAGTACATGTTTTGATTCCATTTATTCAGGTTTATAGTTTAACATATGCATTTACACATACTGCTTTAAACACAACAGGAGGGAAGCAGTTTTCATTTTATCCGTCTTAAGTTTTTGTGTTTATTTTCATCTCTTCCCACTGTGCTAAGATCCTCAGAAACATTAGCATTTTTGATCCTGTAATATTAATGAATCACATCAGCACCATGTTGTAAGTTAGTATTTCTCTCCCCCGTCTCCTCAGTACCTTGGCTTCCTCCCCACCCTATTAGCTTAACTCCCACCCCCAGAGTTGCATTGGTTTTATCAGTGGTGTTTAAATACGCTACTGTTACTGAGGGGTTAAGCAGGTAGGATGATTGCACTAATAAAAATTGATAAGTAGTCAGGTTATCCTTCCTAATTTATTGCCATGGCAACAGACAGCACATGTGGCTTGTTGCTGAAGAACAGAATGCTAATAATCAAATGTGTCTTACCCAAATGAATATATAACACAGCTCACTAATACAGTGCCTTGACATTGTATACATTACTGAACAGCAGCATGCATTAATTCTGCATCTAAGTTACTTGATGCATATGCTCTGGAGAACAGGAAAAATGAAAAAGCACGTCTGCTACAACAAAGCTGTTCATTAATGTGCTTTAAATAGTATATACAGTGAAAGATCCAATTCTCCAACACTTATCTTGTTTATTTCAGTAGGTGGTTGGTATACTAGGAAAATGCAGTAATGCATAGTCATTGTGAGATGGCATAAAAATAACCAACACAATTCAATTGTTCAATTAAGCAATAATCTCTGGGAAAAAATGGCCATTACTCGCAGTTAATGGTTGGTTTGTTAGTTAATGGCCCAAGGCAAAGCTGAAAGCAGTTAAGCCTCTAACAAAATGGTTGTGAATTATGGCAACAATGGTTTTGCTGGGGCTTTTCCCCCATTATATATTACATATGATAGTTTATGATAGAAATAGTGTATCTTTAAAGACAGTACTTGTTACACAGGATGTTATTGGAAATGTCAGGTGTTTCAAGGAAATAAACAATTGATTTTCTACCAACAAGGAAGAAAAATATGCACTCTTTTATATATATGTTTGTAGTATACATATGATACATGTATATTGTACATGTATTTCATATTAAATATAAAAGATATGCTATACACATTATATATATTAGAGACTATATATAATATGATACAACTTGTCAGTTGGGAAATTTCTATATCATTGAAAGTCCACAGAGTATATATGTGTATACATACACATACATATATACACATATATACATAGGCGCATATATGTACATACATGTATGTACTTTATATACACACATGAAGACACACACACACACCTTCAAGCTTTTGCCCAATGTCCTCTGTACATACTTCAGTGAATTGGTAAGGAGAAGAAAGGACACAAGAAAAATCTTTCAAAGCCGGCAAATCAGCTCATCCCAGAGTTTTACAAACGTAAAGCCTCTGCTTCACCTGAAATCATCACTACCATCATTAAGTTTCTTAACCTGAGATCTTGTACCACACTGTTTGTTTTGCACCATAATCTCAGAATTAATTTCTCTATCAGTCATGCTTTCTATTAAAGGCCAGAGGACTTGCTATAACCAGAACTAGCTATGACAAGCTATGGACCCAAACTTAATGAGGCTTGAAACAGTTATACTGGGAAATGTAATGTTGTGTCTATTTTAACTCAAAGCTTTGTTACATTGAAAAAGATATTTTGTTCATGGAAATTGTTGGGATGCAAGTGCAGCCTACTTCCAGAAAGCAAAAGGGTGATAGGGTTTTAATCAGCTTCCTGGAGATTTAAAAGTATCTTGATAAACTGAAATGGTTGGTGAAAATTGCCATGATGTTATAGTAAAACAACTTCACAATGAATCTGAGGTGAGGCAATTTCAGATAAGACAGGGAGCCATAAAACTGTCATGAACATAAAGCAAACTATACTTACAGTATGAGTACCATACATTAATTCTGAAAATTTTCATGTGTACAGTTCAGTGTTAGATGATTTATTTAGATGCCAGTGTAGGTAGGTTGCCAATTCTAGGGATGGTGAATTTGGACTAGATTGAGTTTTGGCGTTAGCTCTATTTTTACTTGTGAAATAATTTTAAGTTAGCTATGAAGAAAAAAGTAGTCCTTCTTCCAAGGATTTGCCAAGAGTGAAAGTTTCCCATAAGATCTTCAAAGGATGGGGATTTATATCTGAAGAACTTCAAAACTATTTTTCACTTTTGAAAATTGTTCTTAAATATGTATATATATATGTATGTATATCCATGCATATTCATGCACACACAAAACCACACAGCACTACGTAAGAAACAACAATGCAAAGATGTTAATTTTTGACCAAATTCAAGAAATGAATGGGCAACCTTCAAATATGCATATGCACTGTCTCAGCTTTGCCTTCTTCAGATTTTTTCACAGGACTCCTAGCACCATACAGCAAAATAAAGAACCACTGCACTGCATAGTCTCTTTGTAGTCTAGGCTCATTTCTGAAAACTGGCAATATTCCGTCCTTCCTGTGACAAGAGGTCCAGCAGAGCTTTCAGCTTGAGCTTTACGATGCTTTTCTTCCTTTCTTATAAGATGCTTGAGACCCACCAGTGAGATCTGCTTCTCTGAGCAGGAGTTACTGGGATTGCAAAGGAAGTTGCTGTTGTGTAGGATCTCTTGCAAGTCTGAGAAACAAAGTAATTCACTATAAGACGGTGGGGAAAAAAAAAGTGAAGACTTTTTTTTTTTAAGCTACTGAACACCTTTGTGAAGACTTGTAGCAAGGAAAGAATTCAAAGTTCCTAAGAGATACCGAAGCAGTTCTATAGATCAAGTTCAACCTGATGTACTTTGGAAAAAAAGGCAGGACCGTTGGGCTGAACCACAAAGCAGGGCAGGCACACTTAAAGGATAGGGTCAAGGAGAGACTATTTCTAACATTTCCAATAAGAATGCACTGCACCACTACATGTTCATGCTATATGAGGCTTTACATTGGTCTCAAAATGTCAGAAACAGCAATTGTTTATCTACTTGAAATGTTAGAGGAAATATTACCTGCAAGACCATAAGGCCTATTATCTTTGACAAATATCGATACAAAAAGAGCTCCTCACCCAAAAGTAGGGTAGTTTTAATTTTTTTAAAATCATTGAGGTTAGATATGACCCACTGACTATCTTTCCATCTTATTTTTTCAGAAGAGCATTACCAATTTTAGTACCTCAAATAATCACTGAATACAGGTTTGGTTTTAGGTATCTATGGGCTAAAAGGGCAGAAAATATTTAGTCTTAGTGAAATGACCGATGACACATGCAGAAGGGTCTGCAATATATGACCCACTGCAGCAGAGCCTTCCACAGTAGAGCATCCTAGGGAAGTTCTCCATGCATCTTCCCAATGTTTTTGATGTACAAAATTGATAATGTGAAATCTACAGATTTAGATAACTTCACTCAAGGTTTCCTGACAGAGGACTTCCAAATTGTCACAGTCAAGAACTGCAATTATAAAATGGCTGTTAGCTACCTCAGGGTTGTCTATATCAACAGGACAGGGTCAGATTGAAATGTTTTATCAGCTATTAGCAATCTTTAGAAAACCCTGATTCACCTATCTGAAAAACCCTTTCCTCTGAAATACTAAAGAGAATATGGCCATTTTTCAGGCAATGCTTGTTGGATAAATAAAATTTAGATTATGTGGACTGAACTGCACCAACTCTTAAGTGAACTTTGGAGTTAAGTGGCCACTTAACTCCATTTAAGTGGCTTTTGGAATTAGGAACTTTGAGTCATTGACGTTTTCTGTTTACAGTGTTGCTTAGACATCAAGGGCTAAATCCATGAGGGATGTCGGCATTACAAGGATCAGTGCATAAAATGGGATGGCTCTGCAGGTTCTCCACAATGTACAGGAAGAGCTCAGCATTTAAAAGGGGAATATAGAAAGCCAATGAAATAAGGTGAGCACTGCTGAAGCCACTCAGTGGGAAATAATAAGAAGAACTTGGGGCATTGCAAGAAGTCCTATACCCGACTGCAAATGGAAAAGGGAGCTTCCGTCTGTAAATGAGTGTGTGAAATCTCTCCTGATATAAGGAAAGGAAGCTGTAACAGTCTTTTTTTCATGTAAAACAACATACAAGAAAACCTAACCCAGTTAGGAGTGTTCCTGTAAGATGTTAAAAGACCCTGTAAGATGTTAAAAGGTTTAGCTCCTTCTTTGGAATTGGCTTCTTTACCTGTAAGGCTAAATGGTCATATTCATGCTTTCATTGTACTGTCTGCTAGCTGTCAAACCTCAGGGGTCGAACTCAAATAAGCAAGATCTTTCACAATCCAGATGAGCACTCTAACCATTAATTATTGACTAAAAGCAGACAGTGGGTTTCATATTTGTCTTAGTTCTCCTCTGTGTAAGGCTCAAAACTAACAACTAGTTATGACTGCTGTAAAAATGGAAGTGGAAGAAATCTAGGTAACAACATCCCCAGAAACTTAGATTCCAAGAAACTTCATGGACTTAGACACCTAACGTATCAGTTTGAGAGCTGAGCCCTTTTCTGTATACAGCCTTAGGGCCTTGCTGTCCAAACATAAAATAAAAAGGTAGTCCTACACCCTGGCTTGATACATGTGGTGCTCTTTATAGTTCTGCTTTTCCGTATATAAAATGATAGCTAGAGAGATTTTTTTTGGCAATATTAAAACACTAATTAAATGGGTTCTCATTTTCAGAAGCATTGAGCAATCACAAAAAAAAAGCTAGAGTCACTGAGCAACGAGTGCACAAGACCTCTGAAAAATCACTCCCTTAGTGTTTGTAAAGCGCTTTCATGGCTAAAGATGCTGTATAAATGTTCAGTATTATTAGTGCTATGTGTACATTATGTTGCCTCAGTTGATTCAGATCATGTCTAATCAGGGTTTTTCAAATAATTCCCCTCTGTGCCTGGAGAGGAAATTAAATCAGAAAGTATTCTGTACATCTGAAAGTATTTTGTGTTAGAGTTTGAGAGAAGGTAGAGTCAGACACGAGGACGGGGTGGAGAGGGGGGAGTTTTATTTGTCAGGAGACAGCAGCCTTAGGCAGTGAACTGTTTGTTCAAACAGCAGCGAGAAATAGGAGCGGAGAGTGAGAGCCATATGTACAGAGAGTATCAGAACAGGGGCAAGAGACAGAAACAGAGAGACAGAAACATGATTCTTTAAATGGTCAGTGATGGGTAGGAAAGAGGAAGCTGAAGAAACAGAACAGGGCCTTTCGATGAGGAGCAGGTTAGGTGCTGAGGAGAAATTAAGCAACCAGAAATCATTACAGAGCTGCCTGCATGACCTTAATTTTGCCCTCTTGTGCATGCACATTACGAGTCTGTCTTTCGTTATGTAATCTCATGCTATTTTTTCCCCAGGACGGGCCGTGTCCTGGGGAGGACTCGGAGCTGTGTGGTGGAGGAGACAGCTGCCACGCGGCGTGCGGCTGAAGGGAGAGCTGCTGTTCTTGGGAGTGGGGCTGGACGGAGAGCTGTTCCTGAGCTACCAAAGCCTCTCTTGGCTGAAATAAAACAACACCTTTTGAATGTAATCCTGACAGTGTCAGTGATGAGAATTTTAGAATAAAACCTGTGCATTCTTTCTCAGAACACACTTCTGTGGGATGTAAGAGCTATGGGGTAAAGACCCTGGGCTTCTTAATGGAGAAAAAGCATTTTAATCCTAGGCCATTCTGAAATTCACAGGTCAGGGAAATTCAGGGATCGATAGTCAGAGCTGGGTTTCAGTATACTTCAGAGTGCAACAACATGACACCCAACGTCACACATCAGCAGAAGAGGATAGCCATGAATATTGAATAGCTATACATTCAGTATATATAATCTGCATATACCGTACAAAGATGTTGTCAAATCTATTTTAAATGCTTTAGGAAACATCAGGATAAGCAGTGATTCCAGGTGTACATTTGAGAAGTGGGGAGAAAAAGGCAATGCAACTTTTCCCTCGTCATGTGGACATACTTTGTGTCAGGTGGTGATAATAGGGGCTTTAGCCTCCCTAGTTCTTCTGCTAACTTCAGTCTCTGAAAAGGATGGAGGAGGAACTGTGAGGGGAAAAATGGCAGGCTAGGGGTTGGGAACTGGTGGGACGAAAGGCAGAAGGTGGAAAAAGGGAAACAGATCTAACTAGACAAATCATTTATTATGAAATATGTGTGGAAATACACAGCCTTAAAGAGCTACAGTTTCTGACTTGTGAACTCTCCATCCTGCTCTTTAGTCTTCCTTCAGTAATTGATGTCCGCTCTGCACAGACCAAGGTGTGCATGGTATAAGAATGACTTATCAAGGTTCAGAGCTGATTTCAGTGACAACCCTCCTTCCTGCATCCTTCAACTCTCTGTCTCAGTCTGCTACCAGGGATCCCAGTCCTTCTTCTTATCCCCTAACCATTTTTTTGCCTTAAGTTTTCCATAATCATCCTCACTTCTTTCTCTCAGTTCACTTGCCTTTCTGCCTTACTCAGATCCCTATTTTTCCAAATTATAGTAGAGAACTTCCCACTTTCTTCCCACTGCCCAGGAGTGGCAGGTACAGTGTGGTACTACCAGCACAAGAGAGACATGTTCTCAATCCTTCAGTTCAAGGAAATGGCAGATCTTGAGTTTTGGGCTGCTAGAATTGGAAGGGAAACCTTGCTTCACCCTTACACTCTAGATTGCAAGGCACGTAGTTTGGGTGGAATTGTCAAATACTTTATCTGCCAGAATTGAATCAATCTCTGTTGACTCTCTGAGTCAACTAAGATTTAAGTACATTATTTGGTGGATTTGAGAAAAGAAGTACAAGTGTGGAAAATGATACATCACTGACAGAAAGATCTCTTCCCACAGATTTTAACTTCCCTGCTCCAAAGCCCACATTTGTTAGAGTTTATGTGTGTGTATGTGTGCATGTGTGTGCACACAAAGTGGTTGAAATAATAATCTGAGAAAAAATGTAGCCTCTTGAAGGCACCTGCAATTGCTAAAATTTAACACAGTTTTAAGCAATTGAAGAAAATGTCTTATAGTGGGAAGATGGTGATATCTATGCCACCTATAATTACAAAATCACATAGCAATGAGTCAATGTAAGTACGCTGATGAACATGATCTAAGCATCTACAGTGTATAGGAAGATAGTAACAGACACACACAGCGGGGAAGTTAACAGCTAGTTTCTCCCAAAAGATGAACTGAGATTATTAGCCAAGATTTTTGAGAGGTTTTGACAGTCTTTTACAGTGTATATTTTTTAACTGGGAAAAAAGTCTCATTCACCTTTTGAAGATGTAGTATATGTAAGGCTAAGCTGTAATTAATACATGTATTGCTTTTGTAGTAGGAATCGAATGTTTCAAAACCAAAGCTGTGAGATGGGACAGGGGAGAGGGTGGGACTTAGCAGGAGAATGAAAATAGCTATGAAAATAGCTATGGTAAGTATTAAGTTTGGAGACAACATTGCTAGATAAGGGGAGAAAAAAGGTGATGAAACTTGGAGAACAGCTGGCACCAACTGGCACTTGCTGGACAAGTTTTGACATTGGGAGACTGGGACTGGAAAATGGGAGAGAAAGGAAAACAAGTGGTGGAGGGAGTCCTGGAGAACAGGAGGCCAGGGTTGGAAGGTGTGAGGCAAATGGGTTTATCTGCTGAGAAGAATACTCAAGCTGTAAAATACTTCTCTAAAATAGCGTTAAGGTAGCGAAGTCACACAATGAAAAGCTAGAAGATATGGAGACAGAGGTAACCTGTGCAAACACAATTTATTGTGGAACTAACTCCCTGGGAGCTCTGCTGAGTGCAGAAAATCTCCAGGACTGTAAGAGTGGGAGCTCTGGGGAAATCACAGTCTTTGAGAGAGGATCATCTAAGTAGCCTGTACTCCTCGTGGTTGGAGCAATTTATGTATTTCACCTCTTACCTTCACCTCTTACCTTTCGTTGAGCGGAGTCCGATCTTTTGCCCAGGCCATGAGGTTATACCAGTCTCTCATACACACGAGAAAGAAATCAGAGAAACCCTTGTTTGCCCATCTTTAGTGGATGATGTGTGTTCGTCTCAGTGCTTAAATTATTACCATGTCAATTCTCTGATGCTGTGATGCTATACCTGCAGCTGTGGTCTATCTTTGTAAGGGAAATCCCTCTTCAATTATCAGCATCTACTGAAATAATTCAGATGATGTCAGCAGAAAAGTAAGAGCACAGTAGGGCGAGAATTTTTTTAGCAGATGCTGAAAAATGTAGAAGCAACTAATGGTGGACTAAAGGAGAGGTTTCGCTGTGTCCAGCTTTTATTCTGAAGTATAAAACAACGGCTTTGTCTGGGTTGGGGCAGGGAAGAGGGTATATCTGTACTGCCTTTTGAAGCTATACCCCATCCCTATTTGCAGGTGGTACAGACAGTGAAAGGTGGCCAGGGAGTGCCCCCAGAGTATGTGGGATGCTAGGAAGGTCAACAGTCTTGGTCCAATGGGTTATATAGAAATTCTACGTAATACAACCAGGTGAAAAGGCATGAGAGGACCATGGCATTTTGTGCATACAGCACTCGTGCAGCCACCGGTCCAAAGCCTGCATGTATAGCTAGTCCACACCAGGTGTTGTCTAGGCTGAAGAAGCAGGATACCATTTGTGTATAATGAACTTAAATCACTGCCTTACAGAAATTATTTTTAAAAAGGAAGAAATTACTGTTATGTTTGACTGAGAAAACTGAGAATGGCCTAGTGATAAAACATGAGCAGAAGGTGGGCTTCAAAATTAACTGAATGGGGAAAAATCTGAAGAGAAAAAGTAATCCAAAGGACAAAGTTATTCATGTGAAGAGGACTGTTGTTTTCACCTTCTGGTTTCATGAATTGTTAAATCTCTTGTTATTGGTAAGAATGAAATAAGAATGAAAAGAAGACCCATCCCACAGACTCAGCCCTCCCTACTGCCTAAAATAATAATAAAAAGGAAAAAAAAAGAAAGAAAAAAGTAAAGCCTCTGAAGCAAAGAAATGCAGCCTTGTGCAAAGGTGTGTTCAGCAGCTCTGTTGTTTTTTCTTTGATTTTTCTGAGGGGGAATTCATCTTCTAGAATGCAAGTAAATCTTCAAAAGGGGATTTTTCCTTTGGAATGCAAATTATTATAGTGATGCTTCCCACACCACTGAGGGAATATAGTAATGATACTATGCACTGATCCAGCTATTTCCATTTACAGCTATCAAATACTCTTAGATTTAGCTCCATGAACCCCTGTGAAGCAGATAAACATTGCAATTTGAGTTTTACTACCGGTGAAACTGAGGCAAAGTTTGCCATCCATGATCTTACAGTCACTGGTGAATGTGTTCAGCTTCTGCGCAAACCTACTCTTGGACAGTTCGTGAACTGCTTACAGATGTTAACACTTACATTTGTGGGATCAGTAACTACATGAACTACAGGTATGGGCATGCTTATGTCAGCATAAGCTTGTCCTGAAGATCAAATCTGGTAACTGTCCACACTGCTGACCACTGCATCTGCTTGTGTGGGCTGCTTGGCACTGATCTTCCCTATGGTCAGCAGCACTTTGGAGGAACAGAGCCTTAACATGCTTTTAGCACATTTCTAAGCTCATATTTTGGAGTTAGGAATAGCCTCCCTTGTCTACCTGAAGGTATCCTGAAGTCAGCTTTTCCTAAGCACAACGTTTTGTGGGAGTTTTTGGCTTGGCTCCACACACCCCAGCAATATGAGTGAGAAGAGCAGGGATCCCAAGTTCACCATGCTCATGTACAGGCTTGAGCTCACTGTTTATCAGCGAAAACACAGTCTTGTAGTATTGGGACTGAGTCTTAAATCTCCCCATCTCCTAACTCCCAGTAGTCTGTCTTTGCTACATAAATTTATGCCCTTCTTTCTGCTGAACTTTTGGAGGGACCAGAGACCATCCCTCTGGGGACACCTTTTCTCTGTGAGTTTTATTTGTCTATGCCAAGGTTTGAGGTACTTCTGCCAATGATAAATATCTCCGGTTCGAAGCGAAAAGATGCAGGAATATCTGCTGAGACATATGTATCCATTGTGTGAAATTAATGATATGGAAGAACTGGTTCATACATCACGTTTGTGCCTGTAGTTTAAATTAGGGAGTGTGCCAATTTAGCCAGTGCTTTTCATCATTTTTTTGTGCAGTGTGAGAGGAAATCAGACTTTGTGGGAGAAGTTTGTTACTCAGTAGAAGTGTCAATCTTCTGGCACTTAAATCTTCTCATTTATAACCAAAAATGAACTGTTGGATCTTTCTCAAGCTAGAAACCATTCTGCCCATAGAAACAACAATGTAACAGTATTGGCTGCAAGCTTAGTTATTGAAATAACTGTTTTGTCAAACTTGAAAGTGGAAGAAAAGTTCATGTTTTATTGATCTGTTGTTCACTCTATTTTGAACTTAGTGGTTTGGTACCAACCTTTTATGCAGAGATTGATTATTTAGTAGGACAAGGAGCAAAAAAATGTGGGGGTGGGGAGGCATGTCGCAGGCAGGGCTGCTTAAAGAAGTTAAAATGCCCACTGAGAAAGTCTGAGATGCCCTATTCAATGGAAAGACCAAGGCATATTTACTTGGAAATGCATATGATTGATTTGATACATTAACATTGTGTGAATGAGAGTTTATTGGAAAGGGAAGACCTAATGGCAATAGAGATATAAACTGGAAGCAGAAATCCCTTTCAGTCTAAAAGACACAGAAAAGTATGCTACATATTTTAAAATATGTTAAGTACTATTTAAAGTGAGCCAATAGCTAAAGATCATTATCAACGTTTAGCAATGTTTTTTCCCCTCTTTTTTATCTGTCCTGTCTTTAATTGTGCTGTTCTGAATAGCAGTCAAGTTAATGAATTTTCAGGGCTAACCCTCAGATTTTCATAATGCTCTTACATGAAGAGAAGTATTGATTTCCTTATTTATTGTCTGATTTTATTAAAAAGTAGAGTAAGTCAACATAAAATGAATCTGTAGAATTCACTGCCACAAGATGCCACCAGGCTCAATGGAATTCAAAGAGTGATTATCCATTTAAATAGATAATGAGAACTTCTGTATTTTCACTAGCTCATTAGAATGATTGTATAACCACACTTTCTTTTCCTTAAAAGATGAAGGATGACCCCTAAGCTTCAGAGCACAGACCTGGTTTGCATTGTGAAGAGATTTTTCCTATGGGGAGAATAAGCCTTCTCTTGATTTCTCACGTTTTTCTTTGAAAGACCACAGATTAAATACTGCATTTGATATACCACCAGTGTGATACAGCTATGAAAATTCTGATATTGCTATCATATTACTGTGCATACTCTTTTTTGGAGATCAGTTTGGATTTCTTTGTTTTGTCTTTGCTTCTGCTGGTATTGTTTCTGACAAAATTTCATAGTGGCTTGTATTGAATCTTAATGCCATCAATGAAATCTTGTAACTCCAAACTCAATACTCCAGACTATGCTCATTTTTAGAGTTGAATCATTCACACCAATCTTTTACAAGTTACATTATAGTACTTCATGAAAAATATCAGGGCATACATATACCATGGCATCAGGGAAGAATCTTGTCCAGTACTCAGTATGGAGATCCAGTGGTAAAATCCAAGATTCTCCACTTTTTTTGGGTCTGATTTTCCTTTCCACTTAGTTTGTATAGATGAGGATTTACATGTGGGAGGTAAGACATCACATTTGAACTCAGATTATTCATACTCTGTAAAAGCTTGTTCAGAGAAAAATAATGTAGATTGCTGGACTTTATGGAACATAGTAGTACATACACCAACAATGACTTTAGAAGGAAAGGTCTTTTGTCAGTGTAGAAGTAAAACAATTTTTTTTTCCTTCTTTTTTTCTGTTGACAGGGTTTTCTTTATAGGCCATATGATTTGCTGCTTACCTCCATGTGGTTGGGTGTACAATCAAATGATTGCTATCATTCCTTTATTTAATGGCACAAACATCCTCTAGAGAAGTCAGAGTTCCCAGCTGTACTTTTTTTCTTTGATAAACACATCTCCATCTTGTTTCTTTATTTAATGTATTGTTGTTGTTTAAACCCAGTCAGCAGCTAAGCACCACACAGCCGCACGCTCACCCTCCCCCCTGCCCTGGTGGGATGGAGGAAAGAATTGAAAAAAAAGTAAAACTTGTGGGCTGAGGTAAAGACAGTTTAATAGGACCGCAGAGGAAGAGAAAATAATAATGATAATGATAAAGGAATGCACAAAACAAGTGATACACAGTGCAATTGCTCACCACGCACTGACCGATGTCCAGCCTGTCGCTGAGCAGCATTCTCTGCTCCCCAGCCAATTCCCCCCAGTTTATATAGTGAGCATGACATCCTATGGTATGGAATAGCCCTTTGGCCAGTTTGGATCAGCTGTCCCGACTGTGCTCCCTCCCCGCTTCTTGTGCACCTGGCAGAGCATGGGAAGCTGGAAAGTCCTTGACCAGTGTAAGCACTGCTTAGCAACAACTAAAACATCAGCGTGTTATCAACATTATTCTCATACTAAATCCAAAACACAGCACTATATCAGCTACTAGGAAGAAAATTAACTCTATCCCAGCTGAAATCAGGACATGTGTGCAGCAGCTTCCTTTGCTTCTTTGTTAATGAGGGTTTTTTCCTATGTTTTCTTTTTTCTGTCATCCCCAGAACAGAAACTCCTCCCTATATAATATCCCTACAGCTATTATGAAATCACGCAGAAAAAGAAATGTTAACATGTTGTCCCTGATGATTGTCATCTCTATAGGCACAAGTGAGCTGCATTATGCCAGGGAAGGGTGCTGTGAAGAACTACTGGTAGAGAACATCCCTCCCAGAATTCCCATGTTGGGGTGCGTCATGCGGCTAGTCCACCCCATTCTGTGCAGCTGGTCCACCCCTTTCTTTCTGCTTTTCACTCATGAGAGTGGTCTGTGGAAGAATGGGGCTGTACCGTTCCCCACAGCTGTGTGCGTAGTCCTTTCATCTTCTCTCCTCCTGCCTACCTAGGGAGCAAGCTGCTCCTATGAATTGACTCACTGGCTTGTTCCTGACTGCCTAGAACAGACAAGCTCCTTGTGGTCATATGCTGATGAGGAAGGAATGGTTATGAAGCTAATGCTGAATTAACCAACAAATTCCAGTCATTGAAAATCAATATTTTTCTCAAGCTGCCATCTGCAGGTGTTTAGCTGCAGACCACTGATGCACTAGCTGAGTCTTATGCATGAGATGCTGAGACACTGCTGGGAATTAATTGGTGAATTAATTAGAATAAAAAATGAGCAGGCAGAATGAGGTTCTAGAAACAGGTCTATCTGTGTGGATATTTTCACCATAGGAGTCTCTCTTTACACTGCTGGCTCATGGTGTCAATCTATAAGCCCAGGGTAAGAAGGTTCAGAGCAGGCGGTCCTCTGAAATAGCTGCCAGCACTTTATGTAAACGTAGAAGACTGGCATAACCTAATCCTCTGCTTGTATGGCATGATTCACTTCCAGGCTTACTGAATAAAGTTAATAGTCACTTACATGAAGGAAGTAGATTTTTCTATAAAGCATAAACACCTATAAATTCAGTTGTTAAATTCCCTTGCAGCTGGTTTACATTTCTGTGTAGAAGACAAAAGTAAAAATGCATATATCATGTTGCCAGTTATTTCTGAGAACCATAGCATTACAACTGTAGGTGTGCAGATGCCGATAATGTCTTTTGCAGGCTAGGTAAAGGAATAGCAATAGTGTGATGTTTGTAAATATTTATTGCAGCTAAATTCAATCTATTTCTTTACCAGGTTAGTCATGTAGACCAACAGGCATTTTAGGAGTTTGTGGAAAAGAGGACTTCTTTTTTCTGTTTGCTGTCATTCACACCATTCATCTCTTTCACTTCCTTTTCCAGCATCTGCTTGTCACCTTCACTTACTGGTCCCTGGGCTACATTTGTGACTGCTGTCTGCAGGATTCAGTAAGGTTCTTGTGCAGCCTTCAATGTCGTGCTCTGCTCTGGCTCCTTCAGGATGTGCCTCATATCCTACAAGCAGGGAGCAATCAGCAGGGTGAGGTAAAGTTGGCACTAGGGATCTGCTTGCAATAGGTGGAAAAGGTTCACAATGCCCCAGTAGCTGAAATGCCTTGAGCTTCTAAACAACAGAAAAACAGGCTTTGGAGGTACTTTAAATGCTGCTTGTAACCAAATGACTGAAAGATGCAGGTTGAGAGCATAAGCTGAATAAGGAGGAGGGGCTACTACAGCACTGTAGCAATAAACACATAATAACGCACCTCAGTGCAGCAGTGTCCAAGAAGGTTTTAGAAAGACAGAAAAAGTGGAGGAGTAGGGAAAGTGAAAATATAGAAGACTACTTGGCAAAATGAAGAAAATTCCCAGCAATATTTCCAAAGATCTCTTTGTCCTCATCCCTGAAAAGACAAGGCCTCCTAGCTGCCCTAGCTGCCATGTGGACTACAGAAAACCTTTCCTTGGAGAGCAGACTCTAGTTACCTCACATCCAAAAACAGAAAAGAGAAGAAAGATCTTCTATACAGGAAGAGGGAAAAATAAACCAACCCAGGGAATTATTTCCAGACAAAGAGTGCCCTCAAGCACATAGAATCTCCAGTCTTCCTTAGCTGTATTAGTAAGCACACACACACTTCTGGAGCCTGCCACTGCTACAAGCCCCTGCAGAGGGAATACGGAGTGATCAGACATGTCAGGAAGACCTGGTGTAGGATAGGGACTTGGAAAAGAGACATTTTACTATCTTTCTAAACTGATTCACAAAAATACTAGGCACATAAGTCTAAAATTAGAGCCTCAAAATCCTGTGTTTGACTCAGTGTTGGCTATTTGTCATACTCAGAGTCTGAGTCTGATAGCTTAGTAACTGCTGAGGCCTCCAGATATCTAGATTATGTATACATCATGCATGTACTTAAAGTGTAACAACCTCTGTGACCGGCATGCAACTGCATACAGTCTGCAGCTGTTGCCTCCAGTTCAGCTGCAAGCATTGCTTACAAGGATCAGGGGCTGGGGCATCTAACATTCAGTTTGTGCATGGTCCATCCTGATCAGTGAGGCAAGACTTTGTGAATAACCATTGGGAATTCTAGGGCAACCTGGAAGACAGAAAAGATCTGAAGTTTTGCTGAACTAATAGCACAGGAACATCGCAGCAGGACTGGGGCAGTTCTTCCCATAAGCCATAGCCAATACAGGCTGATTGTCCCCCTGCTACATCAAGCAATTATTGTGCTCTTTATGTGACTCTCCTGTGTTTGACTAATTCTTTACCTTATACTTTCCCTCTGTGTAATGTAGATGTAATTTGCCATAGGAGCTTATTGCCAAAAAATTCTCTTCACCTTGCCCAAAAAACTCCTGAGACTATCTTGCTGCTAGACTCCTCCAATTTATTAGTTACAGCTGTCATACTGTAGTCATCTTGAAGCTGACAACAGTTAACAACTAGTGTCTTTTAAGGAAGACCAATTTCTGTTTTAGATTTATAACGTGCTCAAGAAGTCAGTTGTCTTCCTCACTGTGCCTTTAAAATTTTCACACTGGATTCCTTCATAACACAATACTTTTTGTATTGCTGGTATGGTGAATGCAACAGACATTACTTTGCCTGAACTGTTTTCTGGTCTGGGCTGTGCAGGCAATGCCCCATTAAACAGCCTCCTCAATATGTGCCAGTAACAATATGAGAATGCTCTTTTTGGCTTCCATCTGACCTACCTTCACATGTTTCAAGAGAGCTTTCTCTACGACAGTGACTACACAGGCATTGACATAACTACACTTCAAACACAGAATTGGAAATAACAATTCAAGTGTTATTGCTATAATGCATTTCATATTTGACTGAATAGCCACTTTTGATTTCTGATGAGAGAAAATATTTCATTTCCAAACACACCACAGAGAGGAAATTTTACTAATTATTATTCTGTTCTTTCTCTTTATCCTTTGCCAGCCTTATTAAAAAAAGAAGAGATATCATCAGCCCTGTTCCTTGACCCTTCTTCTCATCAATCATCTAAATCACACTATATTTTGCTTTTGGTTGTTTTTTTTTAATGAAATGGGTAAGGAGATAGAAGCAATCTCAGAGGAAGCTGTTTCAGTGAGACTGGGAGGTGGGATGTGATGTTACAAGACCACAAAACAAAGCGAAACACATGAAAACTCCAGCAATACCATGACAACTGCCAAGGGTTGTCTGCAAAGGAAATTCAGGAAAAGCAGACAAAGTTTAAGATCAAATTAATTGCAGTGTTAAGTCTGCTTCTCTAAATTTCCAATCCAGTAACCTAGTTTATTTGACTGTGTCTGTCTGTAAAACAGATTTTCACAATGTGCTAAGTGACAAAAAACAACCTGGCAAAACCTGAGCCTGCCAGTTGTACCCTATAAAATGATTAAATAAAAATGACATTATAGGGTTCTATATCCATTTTCCTACTGATTTCCAGCTCAAATTTGTTCTGCTTGTCAGCTGAAGAAAAAAAATGCTGTTATTTTCACCCCTTGTAACCAGCCCTGTAAGCACCCCCTAGATCTGGGAATTAGGCCAAGATTTTGTTTTGGTTTTGGTTTAGATACTGCATTCAACATTATTAGTAATGCAGGTGCTGCTGGCCAGATTAGGTCTATTGGGACACCTGTATAGTCCCTTGTATTTTTATTATGTTCTTAGTAACACCTCTGCAAATACATAAACCTTTGTGGTTTTACCATGTAGGGAGGGTATAATCAGAAGACTGTGGGTTTGTATGAATGTAGCCAGTGATTTCATGCAGACAACTCTGTTCAGGTGTTGTAAAACATATGATAAAATGAACCAACCCTGACCACTAGATTCAGGGTTCGTTTGCAAAGGAAAAAGAAATGGAAATCTATTTAACGATATTCCATATCGTTAAATAGATTTAGGATATAGGAATAGAATAGGATAGGAATATAGGAAATAGAATAGGATATAGGAAATATGAAACGATAACTTATCAGAGCCAAAAATAAAGAAACCTTGACTTCCTTTTTATCACCTGCATTTGTCAGGTCGAAATACAGTTCATATGAATGCTAAGAGATTATGTCTTGGGATCAATACTTGCTGTGTATAGTCTTTTTTATTCTACAGAATTTTTTTTTTTTTTAATTTCTAGATGTTAACTTAAAAGTTTTCTTAGAATCATCTAAAGACTGCAAGTTACTTCAATATTTTCTAATTTTCTGATTAGAAATGCTCAATCTTTTAACAAATTTTGAAAAATTACACTCAGTCACACCTGTTCCATTTGTTTGTGGCTATGGTCAGATTTCTGTAGGTCTGGTCTCTGGATGCTTACTTAAAACATCTAAAGTTCTAGTCCTATGTTATGTGCACATAGTATGTGAATACCCGTAATGTTAGTCTTCTGTTGGATGTAACAAGATTTCTGCTGTGAATCAAGTTAAACAAATCTTAAATGCTGACAGAAGGGAGCACATTAGTCAAACAGTAAAGTCTTGTAGATAAAGCATTAGCTGACAGTTTTGCTACATTGTGTTGATCATATACATAAAATAATTTGTGAAAATATTCATAAGTAGTAAATACTTCAGTTACTCAAGGCAGTAATACCCTTTTGTTTGCACTAGACCATAACCCCTTAAACTGAAAAATTTCTGCAAACCTTTTCTTAATTATTCAAAGCATTCTGCTTAAGATCACTGAGCGAAGACATTGTCTTAACTGCCCATGTGTCATCAACAGTTAAATTCAGATATTTCTGAGGTTTGATTTGCTCAGAAGATACTACCCAGTATCTCTGAATGTTTTCTGAATAAGAGACTCTTAATTCAAAAGACTGTTGACAGAACTGACATGAGTAGATCACATCAAGCACAATATGTCGTTCCTTATTTGGAACTGTACATATTGGTTTTTTTCCTCTGTGGATGTTTATTTGAAGGATGAATAGGTCACTCTTAGCAGGAGAGCTCATCACATGAGTGCCAGATACAGAAGACAGATGAGTCAGTTCCACACAGACTACGAATTATGCATGCAGGATAAAACTGTATTCATATTTGCATTTGACCTAAACTTCAACTTTCAAAAATAGGTTTAAGAGAAATTATTCTGAAATTCAGAAATTGTTTTGCAGAAAGGAAGCAGTTTAAGCAACACAGCTGAAGAACAAAGAAGTCTCTGCTGGTAGGAAAAGAACACATTGAGAATGAAATACTGTATGTCAGTCTGCATGAGCTCAAGCCTGTATTTAATATACACTTTGAAATGTGTTTATCTGATGCATGATTGATTGATACTGCTGCAACGTTCAAATCTCAGCCACTGTCCAGTCATTGCTTGTCATTGTAAAATATGGCTTGGTGTAGAAAAAAACACTCTTTTTGTGTCGAATGCAGTACAAAACCTCTGTCTTCCCAGTGTTTCTCTTGCATATGGTCCAAAAAAATTATTTTTTCCTGTCATGATTTCTTCTATTTCTTTCTTTTTTTTTTTTTTTTTTTTTTTTAACCTGCATGATTTAGATACAGGACAGTTATTGCCTGCTTTTTTCAATGTGTACAAATGAACATGAGGTGGGAAAGTCACACAGCTCCTTACAGGAACTGCAGCAGTCTAAAAAAAGAAAGCTGCAGTGAACAAGAGCACAACGCTGAATACGACACTCATATTTGTATTCTCACTTCACTGTCTTAAGAAATGGGAGCTACTGGACATGTGACCCAAAATGTCTCTGTCTGGGGCTGCTGCTTTGCCATAATAGAGGCATTATATTATTTGCAACATGCACACAGATTTTAGAAGCGTAACGGATGATGAGTAGTATAGCAAATAAAGATCGTGAAAATAGGCGAGGCATATTTGCAGCAGAGTTGCAGGGTGATGAGGGTTCTAATGTGCACGTTAACCAATTAAAATGGAGCCACATGTACTAACAATCTCAGGAGAAAGGCTAGTGATCTTGCAAATAGCCTCCTGAAATGAAAATGTGTGCTTGAATGTTGGGAGGGGATTGTCTAGGGGAGTGAGGGAAGAGGAGAAAGTATTAGTCAGCCTACTAAGTCAGCTAATTATACCCATTCTTATCCCATTCAAATGTAATTGGGAATGGGAATGTGGGTTCCCTAAATGACCTACATTAACAGCAGATTTCTGTATTTCTCCTGGGCAGTGAGCATTTTAATAACTGCAGCAGTCCAGACAGTGCTGTGACTTCATTAGTTCCTGAGCTGTGATGGGAGATGCCCCTAACAGACTGGCAGTGACCATAACCTCACGTAAGCATACAAGGATCCTTTCTTCTGACCCACTTCCTTAGCATGAGTCAAGAGTGCTTCATCAGCATGCCATGTAAGTGCTGCTAGCTCACCGTGCTGGCTTTTAATGACCCAGAATATTAGGGAGATGGTCTGACCTCCTGGTCAGTGATAATTAGGTGCAACTTGGAGATGCTAGCACCTTCAGGAGAGAACATTTAGACTGAACATCATGGGGTTTTTTTGAGTTGCTAGTAAAGCCAATTCCATTCTTTAAATGAGTAAGTTTGATTTTATGAAACGTGTAATCTTTGTTTGGAGCAGGATGAGAACAGCAGCTGCTAACTATAATTGTGGTTCTTGGGGAAAAAATAATTCCTGACCCTTTTTGCAAGCAGTAATGGAGCTAGCTACCATTCCAGAAAAAAATTTATAAAGCACAGAAACCCTCCTAGTGGGAGCTTTGGAAGAGTGGGTGTTGCTGAGAAAAGACAAGTGGGAAAAGGAATGGGTCTAGAATAATTGCTCTTGACTTGATGGAGCTGTAAGAGCAAGAAATCCTTGCTGAATCCCATCTGAATCCCCAAATTGTTGTGCAAATGAGAGTTTGGATGCACTGTCTGCACTGAGGTCAACAGCCTTTATAATGTACTCTGGTTTGGCTGTTTCCTTCTTCATTCACACTCACATCCCTAGAGTGATGTCATCTCTGTATACATCACTCAGTTGTAAATGGTGACCATCTCTGTGCTGCCAGACAGTGTCCCCAGAGGGTGTTCATCATCATCTAGATTGCTTTGGTGATCATATTACTTTAAAGAAAAACTGAACACACCAGTGGGAAGATATCTTTTCTGCCTTTCCTTTCTTTCATACTTTTTCTCAGCTGAATAACTTAAACTCTGTTTTGTGTTCTCATTTTAAGCACATATGGGCATGACAGCTTTTTAATGAAAATCTCAGTGCCTGAATACCTGTTTCTGACACTTTCATACAACATCCCATAGAGAAGAAATAGACCTTAACATATGTTAAAAGCTGTGTAATCCAAAGAGTAAGTGTGAAGACATTCTAAGTGATACAGCTCTCTTTTCCACAGCCGTAAACAAGTTGAGTGTAATTTTAAAGTAAAATACTTCTACCTCCTGCTTCTTCTTTGCCTCACTTACTGTTAAGACTGGTCACTGCAAAGCAGACTTCTTTTCCAATAACCTGTCTCTGACCCCAGTTATTTCTAGAATTTTTAGGAAAAAAAAGAAGAAAGAGGCAAACTTTTTTGGCCCTATGATGAGTAAGAACATAAGTAAGTCTACTAGTCTTCTCAGTTTCTGTGCATATACAAATCTTTCTACACTTTCAGCTCCCTTTGGTGTCTGGTTCTAAACATTAACTATTTCTGCTGGTGTATGTAGGACTGTCTGCTTTTGCAGACCTTGAAACTGTAGGAAAAGTAGTCCTTTTAAGTTTCTATTTGCAAGAAGAACTGAACCATCTGCTAAGCGTGAATGTCTGTTTGGATGTGCTTAGTACCAGAGACATTTGAAGTGAATAATCTACAGGACTGGTCAGTATCCATGCTTGTGGTCACTTCTGTCACATAGTCCCTAATTAACTCCAAGTAACAGAACCATTTAGGAAAGAGCTATGGTTACTTTCCCAGTGTTAAAATGATTTTATTTGGAAGAAATTACTGTAACCTCTTTTTTACAGAACAGAGAAGACACTAAGGCAGAAGGAGAACATGTCTCTCTGCCCTTTTTTTCTTACCCTTGCTTACAGTAGTGCTATGAGGCACAGAGAAGAGTGACATTTACATAGTTGTAGAGGATGTCTATCACAGAACCAGGTACCATTTCTGCATTTATAAGGAAGGCAGTGTGCATAGCTTACAATAGGGCTACTTAAATGGCATTATTTAGAGCTGCTTAAATGGCTAAAACAATCTTAGGGTAGTTTCAAGAGTGTTTGGTTCCATATAGCATTCCATGAACTGTCCAGGGTCTCTGTGAAGGTCTCGCCATCTCACTTCCCTGTGCAAATCTGGTGTGAAGAAGAGTTTAATAAGGCCATTTAAGGAAATCCTATACAGTCAGCATGGAGGTAGCTTTCCTTCAGCTTCTTTTAACACATGGCTAGACCCCATATTGCGTTTTCCTAATGCATTTCCAGGGTCTTTGGATTCTTGTCTGTCTTCTAACACAAAGCTGCTCCTTCTCTGTTTGTCACCATTGTGCATCATCTGTAATACCTCTGCCAGGCTAACCTGGTAGAAACAAACACAAATTGATGAGGATTCAGTTCAACAACAGAAAATACTTGGAATAAGCCTCTACCATGATTTTATGCCTAGACTCACATCAAAGTAGGAACAAAGCTTAAACCATTAGCTAGATAATGGATCTGTGGTAAACAAGTTATTCAAAGTGTTTAAGCTGACTGCTGTTTGCTCAATAGTCTGGTTTATTTTGTTAGACTCATGACAGCTAGTGAGCCAAAAACAAGCAAGCAAACAAAATATTATTCCCTAAACTAATAGTGAACTCCCATACACTGCTGTTGGCTGAATTGTTCACTGTGTAAAGTAATATTGGTTATGAGATCAATGAACTCGGTAATACTTGCAGTACAGTCACAATTTTTAAAGCTCTGTATCAAGTTTTTCAATTTCCTAGGCTTTGGGACATCTAGAAACACCACCGTTTTATTTCAGGCCTCCTGAGGTGAATTTGCATTGAAATGCAGCATCATGGTGTGATGATGTGCATCAGAATGTGACTACACAATGCAAAAATGCAAGGTCATCACCTGATGAGATGCTATGGGGCATATAGACAAATGTTATGATGCAGCAGTGCAGAGCTACAGTGCTTCCCCTCTCCCCATAAGATAGTTCCAAAAGGTATCACTCATGTTTCATGCTGAGCGCATTGCCTGGAGGGTGATGTGGTGACAGTGACAGAGAACAGAGTGGAGAAAAGAGCAGAGGACCCATAACAGGTGGCTGATGTGTGTACAAATGTGTGTTGAAATGACTCACAATGACTGCTGGATGTTGAAGAACATATTTGAAATAGATGAGGTAGCATTTTCAAAAATGTTGAAATATCTATGCTCCCTTTCCAATGGGTGCTTAATCCAAGTATGTCTAGCTTGCAGTTGCTGCTGCCAGTGAATTATACTTATGCTGCAAAATTGTAAAGCAGATATTTGCAAGTATTGTCTACCTAGAGCCTTAGGGCTATTGCTAGCCAGAGAGCCACAACCAAGCTTCTTTAAAGCGAGTTCAAATATAGCGAGCATAACAGAATATTACTACTACTCAGTAGGTGTAAAGTACATAGACTTGTTCATAACCTCAGTCACTTGGGCAAATAGGACTACAGTTAGTGGGTAAAATGTTTTTGTAAAATGTTCCCTAAGATCAGTATTTGTAATGCTGTTGTGTGAACCGACCTGCACCACTCTTTGCAGATTAGATAAAAGAATTCTAATGGAAATGTTTTGTATAAATGTTAATATCTACTCTAAAAGTTAAGAAAATAAAATTCTATGAAATAAGAATGTTTATACATTTTATGAATGCTAATATTGATAAAACAAAATCTTTAAAGGGGATTGCTCTTTCAAATATATACTCAAGTACATATTTGAAAAACTGCAAAAGTGAGTTCTCAAATAATCTTGCTTTCTAGCATTACAACTCTAGTCAACTCGGAGGATATTTTCTTTCTTTCAAGAAATCTGCCTACTCAGTTGAGTTTTCCCGAGGTCACCAGTTCTAATTAACATGCAGTTTTCATAGTTGGTTGATATAACTGTGAATCATTAAAGCCTAAAAATGTGTAATATCATCCTTGGTAACTCTTGCCTTTTCATATACTTCAAGAATATCTCTTTCCCTTCCTCCTGCTGGAAAAAAATAGGTATGAACATGATGGTAGGGAAAGTGGATACCTGTGAGTATTTTTTTTTCTGTCACCTTTGCTCCTGCCAAGCTGTTGTACATGACTGATTTTTTTCCACTTGAAATTAACATTCTGAACTAGCTTCATCTTCCAGCCAAGCTGATGGCATATCAAGCACTGCCCAAGTTCACAAAGGAAATCACAGCTTTTACCCCCAAAAGGATACAGTTAGTTAAGGATCTTACCTGTTCACATTCAATAGACCCTATAACTTAAAGAGATAAATCACTTGGAACAAGCTTATACTTGATCACATTTTTCCTGTATCAGCTGTGGCCATAAGGACTTAGGCTGCTTTGACCAGCTATTTAACTGTCTTATGTTTTGTCTTGTTCTTTTGTTCATTTCTTGATCTTTTTTCTTTCTGGTGTTTTCCAGAGGAAAACATTATTTTAAAAGGGTTACAGTAAGTACTGTAGAGAATATAAATTTCTTTCTGATTGGGAATAGTGCGTCATATGTGCTCAGGTAGGGGAAAGGCATTTTCAATTTTCAATCATAATGTTGGTCAAGGGTGCCTGCAGATTCATTCTGAGGAGCGTGAGTCAGACGAGCTAAATTAGGTTTCTGCTCTGAATCATCCTCTATAGGAGACTATCGTACTCCACTGACTATAGACAGAGCCTAAAGAGATTAGCTATACTAGGCTAAAATTACACTCTGTCAATACCCATTTCCTAACTGTCCTTTCTTGAAGTCCATTCTACTCTGAACACTGAGAGCTAATGGATGAGAATAGGTTGGCTGACACTTGACATTTTTGGGTTGTTCCTGAAGAGGGAATAAAGGTGGAATTTATATAATCCTGAAAGTATCCTTCTCCCATATTTCTAGTATAGTAATGTCTACTTTTTCAGTAGAAGCACTAACACTACTGTCTTGAAGTAGTTATACTATTAGGAAAAAAACAAGTATAGAGATATCAGATTCAGAAAATGTGTATACATTTTGCAACCTACAAAGAGTTCTTCAAACTTTCAATTATATTTGTAATTTCTCATGTTTATTTTCCAAAAAATTATATAGCTCACTAGCTAGATTTTTTAGGTGGAGTTAAATAAACAGAGCTACCCTCAAAATATGAATGCAAAATCTTTAACAAAATGGGCAAACATTCCCTCTGACTCTGGTAATAATGCCTTGATATTCATGACAATTATCTTTGATTATTTTTGTTGATTATGTAGTCCAGATGCTGATAAATGGCCAAAGCTGATAACACTGGAGGTGGACTACAGGTGTCCATTAGTACACAGAACAAATATTTCATGCAAAGTGTCTCTATAAATCCTCTACAGTCATACACCAGTTTTTCTTCCACTCCAACTTCGTCTGGAACGGCTTACATTTATCTATCAATATATCTATATCTTTATCTATCTCTCTATAGGTACCTTTTAAAATTAAACTTTCAAATAGTTAGCAAAAGCATCATAATTAACATATTTTACCAGCCCAAGCTAAGAATATGTCTTTACTTTTTAAATAAATATAAGATGTCTCACCTTTTCCAGCTAATGCATTCCTGGTTTTCTCAGCCCAGCTTGGAGTTTTAGAGTTGTTGGCAATACTCTTTTTATTTTTCCTTAAAGCATTTTTAAACAGTACATTTTTACCCTAGTCTAGGGGAGCCCACTGAGTTCCTTTGTCCTATTCTCAGAGACAAAAGCACAAGAACAAGGCAGATTTATATGAAAGGGGCATGAAGAAATAACCTTCACTAGCCCTGACTCTGTGGAGCATATTTTGAATTGTGTGTACTAGCTGTGCCACCCCTCAGCCTCCCTTCTCCCCATTGACATTGCAGTTGCATCTAGCTTTGACAACTTCAGTGTATTACCAGGGTGTTGATGTGTGGCACCATTTTTACAACTTCTTTCAGTTTGCTTTGATCTCATAGCTCTTATCCTCCAGAGAGTTCAAATGCAAGTGAAAATACAGGGCAAACATTTTTCATGTGGTTGATATAGAACATGTATTTGCAACCTGCCTTTCCAAGAATATATTGTATGTAATAAAGGCAGCAAACAAATAATGCCTTCCACTGCAAAACATGAGGGAGGGCTTAGGAAGACTGCTCCGTGTCTGTTCCATTTGAGATTAGTAGTTGGAGAAGTTTGATTTGTGCCACTGACAATAACTGTTCATTTTAATCTGGCTAATGCATTCAAACTTCACAATGATGGTGCATTAAAAATGCAGCATAAAGAACTGCTGCATTAAGCATTATTCAAGTTGCAAAGTCAGGCATTTAAATGTTAGGAACTACTGGAATCCAGGGGGCCTATGCATCATTAATTTGGTCCTCCTCTGCCTGCATGGGTTTAGTAACCCCCATGCAATTTGCAAGGAGAAGAGGCTTATTTGTTCATAGTATTGTTGCCCCATTCATAACAGAAGGACTCATCTCAACTGAACTTCATCAGGAAAGGATCTCAGAGGTGTTATATTCTTAGAAGTTTCATGAAAATAGTCTGTTTGGTGAAATGAGGGAAAGACTCAAGCTCAACCCAGATTAGGTGCTTAAGATTCAGATGGATAAAAAGCCAGTTTTTACCTAACTCATAAATTTTTTCTACAAGACTTGCTATGTCATTGCAAGGGATTGATCTTCCCTGGGGATGCACATGGGTCCTTGTTTTGGTCTCCTCCTTCCCTCATTCTCACCTAGCCTGGCTAAGCTTTCCCTCTGGGGTCTGAATACTTGTGTGAGCTCAGTCCTGTGCCAACCAGCCCCCCGTGTTGCTGTGTGCCAGATTTGGTTCTGCAAAGCCTTTTGGACCAATTTGTTTTTCCTGCTCTATGATTCCTCCTATTTTTTCTGTTTTGGGTCCTACTAGGAGAAATACTTCTAGCTTGGAGGAAAAAAGGCTCCCAGCTCTCTCCTGGCTGCTGGTCTTGCACCAGCCCTGTTCAGCTGAGAGCAGCTATTGCATACAACGTCTGGTTGAATGCCAGCAGCTCCTTGCTTCAGGAGGCCTGGCTGATTACTCTGTGAGTATAAGGCATATACAATCTCAACACCATCAGGGCCTTGATAAAGTTGAGGGGGAATAACTTCCTCAGAGGTGTATAGCTGTTAAAATTGAAAACGCCTCCACTAAGCATGTGTAAAACTGCAATTTACCAAGAACATAAGAACTTAGCAGATCTGCATAGATTTTCCAGGGCATGGCAAAAAGCTCTTAAAAGATATTTAAACAAAACCACATTTTTGAAAATTTCCATGTCATCAGGTCATCTAAAGCTGGAAAAATAACAGTTACCAGGATTTAATGAAAAATAACTCCCAACTTAATACTCAAGCAAAATGGCTCACCTGGTTCTGGACCATCTCCCAAAATAGTTAGCCTAGGTAGATGTATAGCATGAGAAATTTAACTACAAGTAGATTAGCAAAATTAAGAGAAACAAGGTTGTGGCATGGGAAGTTTTGGGCAACTTGTCTATCAGGCAGGGCTAGTTACATTGCTTATACGAACGATAGTACTTCATCTCCAGCAATTGAATATTATAGATGATGCCTTCAAATATTATTTTAAAGGTGCCTGCTAGTATACAGATGCATTAATTTTATATTATGGTCTATCTACCGAAGACAGATGTCATTACTTCTGTTTTACAGCAATATGAGTGGTAAAAGAGGCAGTGAGACTTCTGGAATGCAGTAATCTAAAAATAGTCAGTATGAATATTCCACATTATCTGTATTATCTTTTATTTATAAAGGTATGTTTTGTATTTATTGCATGGAGCAAGCATAGGTAAAGGTAATGATCTTGCCTCAAGTATCTTAAAAATTAGGTAATTTACAAACACAAAAATGAAAAATGAATTTGGAATAACACAAAAAATACAGATATTTACCTTATGTTTTTTATCTCTCTGTTATTGTTCTTAGATTTTAAAAATCTATCTGTTTTGCTTACTTAAAGGAAAGAATTAGTGTTAATAAGCTTTTGAAAAGGGGATTTCTTCTGATGAGACCAAGGTTCACTGAGAGCAGATCTCAATGCCTGCAAGACAAGAAATGCAGAAAAAGGCTCTTAGCTCTTATTAAAGAAAACATTGTCATCAGTGTTTCTTACTGTGAAAGTGACATAGGATGAAAATATGCGAGGAAATTTGGGGACTATGGTGGATTTTTCCCTCCCACTGTAAAGCCATAAAAATGATAGTGTCAAGAAATGTAGCCTATGTAAACAGAAAATTTAATTGCATTTAATTGTAACTGTTCAGTGGTGGAACATTTAAATCCAAAAGAGAGCCTATAATTGTTTCAGTTGCATTGACTGACTTTAATTAACATTGAGTTATACAGTAAATGTACAAAACTATCAATGAAAATGAGTGGACCTTTTAAAGGTGAAATGCACTGCACATAACCACAGTAGTAGAAAAGAAGAGTTTTAATGCTGTGAAAATTTGGGAAAAAATAAAACCTTACCCCTTTTTTAGGTTAATTCAAGCAGTTAGGATGTAAGCTTTCCTTGCATTCCTTTTTATTTACTTTCCCATAACAGAGATGAATGAATTTTTAAAGGATGTATGCTGCTGAGTTTAACGTTTATATGCAATGGCTGAAAGACAGTCTTTTAATTCAGAAATGCATTCAAACTACTTATGCTTTCTTATCTGTCTGCATTTAGACTCAGATTGGAAATCCACTAAGTCAACTGAAAAATCTCACACTGAGTTTAATGGACAAGGACTCAGGCCCTTATAGCGTGGTCATTACCAGAGTCTCTGATTCTGCAACTGACTCCACGTGGGAGTCAATTGAAGTCAATGAGGCTTCAAGAGGGCAGCTGAATCTGTCTATGCAAAGTCAATTGCAGGACTTATGCCTTTGTAACTAAGCATTGTGTTTGCATCAAAAATGCATTGATCTACTCTGCAAAGAACATAATAGGGGCCTCTACTCTCAGGGTAATATTTCACTTCTCCTGCCATGTTTCATCTTGATTTTTCCTAATTCATATGTATACATGCTCTGTTTTTAAAGACATTTTTAGTATGATGTGAATTACTACACTCATTTTTGTTGGTACTTTGAAGATGATGTGCCTGTTTACTGAGCTTTTTTAAAAGAAAGTGGTGATGAAAAGGAGATCTGTAAATATAGTACTACTCTACAAGCAACACGAGTATAATAAAAACCTGTGTCAAAAACTCTGTTATATATACTAATGGTTTAAAAGGTAAATTGTGTGAGTTTTACCTAATGGGTTGAGGTAATTGAAATGCAAGAGAACTTTGATTTTTTTTCCTAGTTTTTCTCCCTTCTGAGTAAGTGGAGAAGAAAACATTATATCAGACTTTGTATTTTCATCTATACAATGGAGAAATGTGTGGTTACCCAAAACTTTAAAAGACACTCAGGATGACAGAGGTTTATTTATACAACAGGACTGCACAATTATCTTTGGTGAATTGTTTTTTTGACTTCAGGATTCAGACCTTAGTTGTCACACAGAGTTTTTCATATTTTCCCCTTCTGATTTTTCTAACCCAGAGGTCATTAGACACTTTCCCAGGATGACAAAAAGAAGGTTCAAGCTCCTTAGCTGCCTGAAAAGGTTTAGAAAAATGGACTAAGGTTGGTTGCTTGGAAAAGCAGAGTATTGGGAAAGAGGGAGAATGCAAAAGGAATCTCCCTGACTTAAGTTTGCTGTACTGAACAGAGATTCACCGGATAAATAGTGAACATCATTAAAAACATTACGGTTAGTTTGAGCTCTGCCCTGAAATCTGACAATGAGCTACAAAGGACTTTTGAGGAAGGGGGCCGGAGCTGTTGAAATTCAGTAGGAGTGCAGAGACAGTATAGGAAAAGAAGTCTTTGTTAATATCTTCCCTAGTAATTCTTGACTGCCTTATTGGCCCTTTGGTAACACTGGATAGTTGAGCATTCCTTCCCCCTTGTTTTCCCACTTCCATGAAATGGTGTGTCAGGCTGACCATAGACAGGGTATAAGTAGAAAGGAGGCTAGAAGAAAGTTGTTGTTATGATGGGTATGTATAAGTCTTAAAGACTGCCGGAAGGTTTCTAAAGGTTTTCCGAAAGACCAGCTTAGATACTATTGTTAATAAATGCCATTTACCTTTTTGGCTGTTTCGGTGTCTTTGGTGTCAAATGTACTTATTAAGCAGTGTTTTAATTGTAACTAAAATGTATTTTAATTAATATGAGCAAAGATCAGTACAGAACTTGGAGACATCACATATGAAAGTGCTGGTTCTCTCTCCAACTTCATAACTGAGCCATTACTAATGACTTCTGATTGCCAGACACAAACAGCAGGCACAGACGTAAGGCTCATTTTTAATGGTCACTTTTCTGGCAGGCAGAGATACTGCTTACCCTGCTGAAAAACACCCCGACAGACTGTCCTGGCTGCAGACCCCACCTGAAGTACTGCGTTCAGTTCTGGGGCTCCCACCATAAGAAGGACATGGACCTGTTGGAGGGAGTCCAGAGGGGAGCCATGAAGATGGTCAAGAGGGATGGAGCACCTCTGCTGTGAAGACAGGCTGAGAAAGTTGGGGTTGTTCAGCCTGGAGAAGAGAAAGCTCCGGGGGGACCTTATAGCAGCCTTCCAGTACCTGAAGGGAGCCTACAAGAAAGCTGGAGAGGGACTATTTACAAGGGCATGTAGTGATAGGACAAAGGGTAATGGCTTTAAACTGAAAGAGGGTAGATTTAGATTAGATACAAGGAAGAAATTCTTCACTATGAGAGTGGTGAAGTACTGGAACAGGTTGCCCAGAGAAGCTGTGGATGCCCCGTCCCTGGAAGTGCTCAAGGCCAGGCTGGATGAGGCTTTGAGCAACCTGGTCTAGTGGAAGGTGTCCCTGCCCATGGCAGGGGTGTTGGAACTAGATGATCATTAAGGTCCCTTCCAACCCAAACCATTCTATGATTCTATGATTCTATGATTCTATGATTCTATGATAGCAGGTTAGGGAGAAAACAGCCTTTGGGTGGTTGGTGAAGTCTGAAACTTTATAATGGGATAACACAGAAGAAAAACTCCCAAATCTTGCCACAGAATCTGTGGGGAAGCTACAGAGGAGGAATGAGATGGCAACAGCTGACTTTAGTAGCAAAGAGAAAGTCCAGCTTCACTTTGTAGATGTGAAAAAGCAGGACTCACTGGCTTTCTAAACAGTGTTTTGCAGGAATTCAAAAAGCCTGCATTTATGGTTTGAATCTGGCCTATCCTAAAATACATGTTAAACAGTATTTTCATGTTAAAATTGAATGTCCGGATACTGACTCTTCCAGCTTGTGTGCAGCTTTAGGTACCGACTTGTGTTTAAGTAACTATGCAACTGTGGCCAGATGAAGGTCTGCAGTATTTTTTTGAACAGCCTGTAGGTTTTTATTAAAAATCATAAGACTATGTCTTGAAGTGGTTGCCTGTAATTAGGAAAACTAAATTAACAACTTAGTAATTGTGGATTTCCTATATTACGATGCAAACTTTTGTTCATTTTTAGGATTTTATAGCTAGAGATTAGAAAAATTTCGATGAGGAATATGAGCGCCCTATTTATTTTCTGGTAATGTTGTCACAAACTCCTTCAAAATTTCAGGTTAATTTCTAGATGATATAGAGCTTTTTCTGTTTGTTACTGGTCATTAACAGAATCTTTTCCTCTATCCTTCGAGTGCAAGCTTTTGAAACTAGACCATGCAATTCCTGTAATAGGAAACTTGCTACACTGTGGGTTCTCTGGGGTACCGTGCTGGGGGTGGCATTTTTGTAGACTTGTATTTTGATTCATTGTACACTTTGTTGACAAGTACCTCGATGTTACCCATTTATGAATAGATCTCCATGAATTCAAAGTGAGGATAACAACTTCCCAAAATATTTATCTGAATGTCTAAAATGGAGTACATAATTTTAAGTTCATACAAGACCTTAAAGTAAAATAAAAATATTCATAAAAGATCCAGGTGAAGTAAATAAAGACAACCACACCTCATTTACTTCAGGACATCATGTGATGGTTGGATGACATTAGTTGAAAAGGTAACCAACCACTCTGGGAGGACAAAAGGTGTTGGAAACTGTCTTTCCAATGGTCTTGAATATTGGAGGAAACTTCATCTTGTTTGCTATTGCCAGCTTTAATTAGTCCTGATGGGAACAGGCTGACAATATTTACCCATTTTGATGTTTGACTAGTGTATTTCTGCATCTTTTTCAGACCCCTGTTTGCATGTATGCACATAATTTTCACAATTTTCTTTCCTGGATTTGCTCTGTTGATGGACCTGTTAGTGTTAAACACGCCGTCTTCAGCCACATGGCCCAGATTTTTCTTGCTGTTGGAGTCAGTCTGGAGTGTTTTGTTTTTTTTGAAAGTGCTCCTTTATAAAATCAGATTTGTTCTGATTTTAGGGCTGTTTCTCCTATATCCCATTCCTTTTTCCTTCTTTTAAAAACACCTGCTAACTGGTTTCTTCCTTCCTTTGTGTCAGGCACTGCCTTCAAGGTCTGAAGTTTTCTGTGCTGCATTCATGATGTCCTAAGGTCCCCATGCGTACTCCATCATTGTTTCCAGACGTAGTTCTTGTTTCCTCTGGCTGTTCTCCACCACAAACTCTACCAGACAGTACTTCTTTATATACAAACGCTCCACCATTTACCTGCTCTAGTGTACACATACACACAGCTGCTGCAGCAAGGGATTTTTTGGTGGGAAGGGAAAAGAGAAGATGGGACTCACTCTACTTGCATCCTCTCCTGCCTCAGCAGTTACCAGAAGCAGCAAAAGTGGGACAGCCCCGTGAGGAGGCCTAAGCTGGGAGCTGGGGGTGACCCCAAACATAGGCAGGGACCTCGCCTACAGGACCCAAGCCAAGGTGCAGGCAGGGACAGGGTCCATCTACAATCCTATGATCATCAGGCAAACGATAGGTGACAAGTCTGGTCCAAGATCAGGCCGGAAGCCCGAGGAGCAAGTCAGGAATGGCAGGGAACATGTCTCAGGGCAGACCTGAGTTCTGTGATCCAAGCCTGAATGGAGCCCCTCAGGTCATGGGCTGAGAGGGCCTGGCTGGGAGACCTGGTGGGGTCTGTCAGAGTAAGGTGCTCATGGGTGTACTCAGGCTCCTGACAGTAGTCATGGTTGTTTTCTTTTCTGAGGACTATCTTTTAAAGGGGGAGGAAAAAGGTAACCTTTCTGCTAAAACCTGCTGCTCTCTGGTTTCTGTGGCTAGGGTTGCTTGGATGCTGAGATCTCTGACTTGTCCCTCATCCACTTAATTTTGCCTCACTAGCTGACAGTCCATCACTAGGCTGTCATTCTCTTACCTTCTGCTCAATTATCAATTATAATACAACCTGCAAGTAAACTCTCACAGCTACAATGGCAGCTAGCAAAGCACTAAAAAACATCCTTATTCAATTCCTTCAGCAGAGCAAAGACTGGTTCCTTCTTTAAGACAAGTCTCTCACAAACTCTTGTCTTACTGCCTTATTTTATTTGTCAGGTTGTTTGTGTGCTAATAAAGAAACTTTCTTCTGAGGAATATTGGCAATACCGAGTTCCTTTATTGGTGTCTTTCATGAAAGGTTAGCATTGACAAATGCTGCAAGAAGTAGAGGTGTGTGATGACGGTCCATGCTGCTCATTCAGCTTCTGCTCCACTCACTAGTGTGACAATATTCTTTCTGCATTTGAGAAAATTTTGCTTTGGATATTTCAGTGGATATCTGCAGTTTTCTTTGCGTGCAACTGACAGCTGTCTGTGGGCTTACAAGGCGAGGAGAGAACATGATCACTTCAGGATTGCAAAAGGGATAGAGAGAAAGTTTTATTAGTCTTAACTCAGTGATGCACCCTGGATACCTGTGGTACAGCCTCTGATGTGACACAATATCTTTATCTGGAAGTGTATTTTCCCAAATTCACACGAGTGAAATTACAGGAAATTAGATGTCATATATCAAAATCCAATTGAACTGGCATGAATGGATTCTTTAAATGCTCTGGGTAGCCTAGCATAGCCTATGATTAATACCAAAGATGAAGCTCTTCATCTGCGTTCAGGAAGTCTACTGATGGTTGTCTGCTAGTATACAAAGCACTGGGATACTAAGGCACTGGATATGCTCAGATAGGAGACCTGAATCCTTTTGGGTTCATTTCTAAATAGACATTGATTTTGGCTTTGACGACAACCTCAAGTTGGTTTAGAAGACAGTACTGGCTTATACACTGAGATCCAAAGCATTATTCCCTTTATGCCTTCCTGGATAGAGGAAATAAGAGAGAGAAATGGTCTAAAGCACTAGGGACTCTTCCATGGAGGTGCCTGTGTCCTGCTGCCTTCACTGAAGAGCAACCGAACAAAAAAACACCTTCAGCATCATCTAATGACTTCAGCAGTGAATTGTTCATCCATAAATACTAGTTCTTTTACCACGTAGCACCTAACCTGCAACATGAACTGGTCAAGCTGGTTTGCCTTTTGATACTTTCATTCCAAAAGACTGGTTTACTCACCGGAAAAATCTGGACTTTTTTCTCAGTTTTTCATTGTGCGACATGCCTGTGCTAAAATGTGGATGCATTTGTCAGTACATTTATGCCACAGACACATTATTCTTTTGCTGTGTCTTACACCCTTCTTTCCTTTCTTTTCCAGCATGTAAATGCTGTTTTCTTTTTGCTTGGTACCTCTTGTGTTTCCTTATTGCTAATATTACCTATTTTACTTTTCATGACAGTTAAAAGGATATTTCAGCTTGCTAACTGGTAGAGAACAAAACCTCTGCTTATTTACAGACTCACATAATCAGATTTGTTTTGTTGTATAAGCACATCCTTTTTTTAAGTACATTATTAGACTGCACTGTTTCCCCTTTCTTTATTATTGATTGAATTGGTTATTTAGTGACAAATACCATAATGATTCTACTGATGTTTATGGAGCTGCAAAGGAGTATTCAATTTTTTTACTGCCTTAGAAAAAGACTTTATTTTAGTTTTGCTCTCTGCACACTTTTCTTGGTAAACTGAACAAGAAAAAGACAAAACAGTAGGAAATCATTAGTTGGTACTGGCAGGTCAATGCAGAGAGATTATTCCTATAGACTCTAGACTTGCCGGGTGTTTAAAGATAAAAAGTAACATAATTGCATGTTTTTTTCATGGTCTTACTGTCCAAAGAGAATGTATTTTTGTAAATAGGCTAATTTTTTGCTGAACGGGGCTACAAGTGTTCTCAGAAATTGCGGTTGTAGCAATATTTAGGTACTGGCATAAGGTTTTGTACAGGTTTTCAAAAAATTGGGAACCAATTCACCGTTCTGCCACTAAAGTCAGTATGGCTATCTATATATTTTTATTTCATCTGAATTTTCAGATCATTGAAGTATCTGCTGACAAGATACCTCTTTCCAGCAAGTGGAAAATTATTCTCTGAATAAATCAACATCATGCTGTGCCTCCCATGGAATCCTTTGACAGTGAGAGGAAACTTTAATATTATCATTAAAAAATGTTCCTACAATTCAGCAGTTGATTTACCAGTTTCCATTTCATTTTCTGAAACTGTGGCCTACTGAAAATTACATTTGAATTGCCAAGAGGTGCCAAACATCAAAAGCCATGCAGCAGTGGTGTTCAGGTGCAGATATTAGTTTTACTTTTTGGAACAGTCATCTTTGAGAAATTTTAGTGTTTGTCAACCAAAATAAGCTTTTTGTTGTTTCCTTGCATGGGGTCTGATACAATACTTTTAAAAAAGAGTAAGCTTTATTAGAGACTTTTTAATACAGTTTGGATTAGGACTTTCATTTGTGAACATCCTGTACATTTGCAGATGATAAACATTTTTTTTGACCTACCATTTGGTTGCAGATTGTCCTACGAAAAACCACTGCAGAACAAATCCGCTATTGGAAACAGTGATGTTGTAGCATTTCTCCTAAACAGAAGCATGTTTAATGGTCAATAAAATGAGCTCTTGGCAGACATTCAATTTGATGATTAAAAAATTCCTGCCTTTACAATAACAATGTTATAGTAGAAAATAGCATTAGGAAACTGACTGCACTGATTGGTTTGCAATGAGTCATAGCTATGCAATTATGGCTCTGTAATTGCCCAGGCATGACATCATAAAGCAAACTGTCACAATACAGACTTAAAAATTATTTTAAAAAATTATGGTTGGTTAGTTTAAAAAAGGCCAGTATCCTGTGAGTATCCTGTGTGTTGCATGTCTTTTGCATGGTTACACATATCTATTGGCAGGTGAGGTTTCCATTGTAAGCCCTTGCTGGAATGACTTTTACTGAAGTGAAAAAATAAAATAAAATAAAATGAAAAAAAATCAATGGATGGGAGACCTGTGTGGTCTTCTTTGAGGGCAGAACGTTTTCTGTCGGTCTAGCTTTTATCTGCTTTCCATCAAAGGCCATGAAAACCTGAAGTATGTGGCTGGCTCTAGCTGACTGCTTTTGCCATTGCTCTGTAATCTGAGAGCTCAGAGCACTGGCAAATTTAATATTTGATGACATCTTCCAATGTACTTCTGAATTCCTAGACTGGACTTCTAATTGCCAAATGGTGGTGCTCAAAATTCCTACCCTCCTGTTGACTAAATTCAAAGGTGCCAAATAGCATTAGCTGCTTCATGCTTCACCTGCTTTCATGTGCTTGACTGTTCCCTGAATATGTCCTATGACGTTATTAAGAAGAAAATAGTTTATTTTTTCACAAATAAAAAAAGAAATACATTAGAATAAAGGAAGACACCACTATCTCTTAACTCCTCTGTCCGTCTTCAATGCAGAACTTCTGCTTGACCCACTTCAGTCTCTTGCCTGCCTGTCTTCTTGTTTTAAGAAAATGCTGTTAATAGGTTCACAGTGCTGACCTGATGTATTTCATATGGACATAGATATTCAGCATTAGAGCCCTGTTGCTTCTTCTTGTTCTTCTAGCCTATTATGAGAAGCTTCATCATTTTTCCTGTAATCAATCCCTGAAATTCTAAAGCCATTTTAAGTGGACTGCAGTAGCCAGTGACAAGTCAAAGGAATACGAATACCAGAGGCAACAGAAGAAATACCTAAGATTTACTTTAATTACCTTATCTTTCCTGTCATTGTTTGAGGTAAAAATGTTAGCACTGCACTTTTCTCTAAATCTAAAGGGAATCTAAAATTCAAAGGGAAACAACTTTCTAATCCAAAGCATGACTTTGAGATTTTGAGGAGAAAGTTTTCAGTTTAGCCCAAGTGTGGAAGTGAATCTGCTGAAGTTTTTTTAGAAAAAAGTGTGAGAGAGAGAGAGACAGACAGACAGACCATGGTCAAAACCACACTAAAATCTCAATACTCTGCACTAAAATATCAATACTCTGAGGGTAAGGTATATTGAGTTTAATATCATGCATGTCAACCACCAGGCTATGGAGCCTGTGTCTCTTTTTAATCACTTAATCCACTAGTATAATTCTACACGAGCTGGGGCAGAGCTTGTGCTGTTCATGTTCCCTAGTTTTGACTCTGCTTATGAAAAAATTTTCCAAGAAAGTGTTCATCAATACCTAGTACATTTCTGTACAAGAGAAAGGAAACTTGGAAAAATCTTTGCCATCCCTCATCAGCAATTTCTTCAGTGCTTATCTCCAGCATCCAAAATGACCCCTTCCAGGTTTGATCAAACAGCACTGATTTCTTCACTCTTCCTGGATCCAAAAAATTCTGAGATAAAATGTTGCTCTGGACTCTTTGTGATGAAAGGGTAGGACAGTAAAAGGAGTCAGCTGTTTTTGTTCCATTTTCTTTTCTGGAAAAGGAACGAGAAAGAGTTCCATAAACAGGATGCAAAGCAGGGTCCAAGCCTTACTCCCTGCTTGGCATTGAGAAGAGCAAATATGAAATGCTGGGACCAATGAACGTGTATCTTTTCATGAGGTGTCTCTGTCAGGAACGGGTGAGAAGAGGCAATGATGGGAGGAAAGCATTACGTCATACTAGTGAGGTAGATTTCACAGGGCTGGTGAGCTTCGGAGCCCCGGATCCTTCACTTTCAGTCCTTATTAACAGCCTAGACTTCTGACTTCTGGCATTTCTCTCTAGAAATTGTAGTCCTGATACTAAATCCTTTACCTTAGGCTTCATGGACCTGTCAAAAGGCTGCAGTCAAATACCTGCTTATCTAGAGGTAAAGAGATATCCGTATGTGCTTACACTGTTGAGATTACTATGTATTTTCTGGTTGGAACAGCATATCATCACAGAGCATGCTCTGCTTTGTCAATACATTTTTCCTTCCTCCTTTTTGTGGTTAGTGAGATGCCTGCTCTGGAGCATGAAAGTTCATCCCTGATCTACCTGGATGATATTTCTATCACAGCCCTCCAAGTAACCTATCCTTTTTTTATGCTTTAGCCTTGGTTCATTAACTTTTCACCTGGGGAATGTAGTAAACAGAGAAAAATCAATTCTGACTCAATCCAGCTCTCTAAACTTTCTGGAGTTCTTGTTCAACACTGAAACCATGACCCCGGAGACTCCTCTGTCATAGAGAATATATATTAACTTTGTCAGTCAGTCTGATTAAATCTCTCTCTCCCCCTTTCTCTCTCCCTCTCTCTCTCACGTCTTCTAGGCTCTTTTTAGCCCCTTTTTATGCCAGCCCTTGCTGAAATGAGATATAACAGAACCACACCAGTTTTACCCTTAGGAGATAGCTGCAGATATTACTTGATTGATGGCTACTTCATTTTTCTTCTGAATTTGTTTTCACTCCCATCACCTCTTCTTTCCCTGAAACCGGTGCTGTGCCCGAGTAAGAAAAGGGAGATAGTGAATAGGTCCCATTAAAAATTCACATTGTGCTCCTCTGCAGCAGTAAAAACTAAAGTATCCCTTATTCTGAAGTATAAACTACCTGGGGCAGCGAGTGCTATGGTTTCAAGGGAAGTCTGAATAAGACAATACATAGGACCTTCAAGAACAGAGGTAATTAAAGATTCTCCCAGATACAGCACATCAGAATAGAATTTCTAAAACCCTCAGAGCAGAGCAATAACCTTTTCTCGCATTGCTTTATAAACTACTCGACATAAAAAAGACACAAGACAAAAAACCCCAACAAAACAATGATAGCAAAGCTTCCTCAACAAATATTTAAACCTGTTTAAACTTGTAGGCAAAAAAAAAGTATTGAAATATTAATTCCATATACAGAATGAAGTTGTCTTCCAAATGACAATAGCCTATCTTCTCTCTATATATAGGAATTCTATAAGGAATGCTTCCTTACGTTGTCTCAAAATAGACTTTTATTGCAGTTCTAGTCCATATTCCTCATGTTTCTAGATGACAGGCAAGATACGAATACACTAGTTTGGTACTATACACTATCAGTGTACTGTATATATACTATACACTATACACTAGTGCTATACACTATCAGTATAGCATAGCCTAGGTTAATTAGCCCTTGTACAGCTGCACTGTAATAGTCCTTTATTTCTCCTAGAGCCTTATCTGGCTCGGAGGTTTTTACATGGTAGTGTATTGCACCATGCAGGCATACCCCTAATCCACAGATGCTAGTATGAAAATTTCTATACTTATTACATAGCAAGCTTCTGGGAGTTCCATACTGATCTAAACAACATTGTTTTTTGACCTCATATAGAAATGGCCAAACTTTGCAAACTATTTCTGAATCCTCTGTATTATAAGTTCAATTCATGGGTAAATAGAGACTCTGAACCACAGCTTAGATGTTACAAAATCCTTTGTGCATGTGAACACAGATAAGCTCCAGAATGTCTTTGGCTCTTTCTTGTAAGAGGAGTTCTGTGCTCCAAATATTGATCTTAATCTGAATGCAATATTGTGTTTTGGGATCTCTTCTATAAACTGCATTTATATAAAACACCTGTGTCCTATCAGCTCCACCCTTCCTTCCCCATTCATTTTTATGCTTAGCCTACTAATTTCTTACAATGTAAAAAATATGCCAAAATGGAAAATATAAAGTTGGAGGGCCACACCCTCTAAGTTTATCTGATAGCAATTACAGGTCTAGAAGCATGACGGGAGACCAGAAGAATATTGTTGTATTTTCTCTAAACTAGTGGAAATAACATTGGGAATGCACAAGAGGAAAACTTGGTCAATGGGTCCTGCATCATTAGCAGACCTGCATTAGATGGCAGGGTGATGGACATTTTGCTAGAGATGATACTTTTGCATCCCATAACCCATTCTATAAGTAGATGAACACAGCAACTGCTACAGCAGAAGAGGCCAGTACGTCCATACAGTTGACCCTATCTCTACCACAGGTCAATGCCAAAAGCTTTGGAGGAGGTAATAAAGCCTATGCTATGTACTTAATTTTGCAATAATATACTATAGGGATACATTTCTTCCTGATTCCAGCTGGTGATCAGTTTATGTCCTGAAACTATGCCTGTGAATACACTTAATGTTTTTTTCTTATTGACAACATCTAATTATTGGAAAGCAAACAAACACATCCAGTAACATTAAAAGCACCTCTGAAACACTACATAGCTTGTCTTGGAAAATTGGGGGGGGTTGTGGCTTTTTAAAAAAAAATAATATTACAGATGGCACTAGTGTAGAATTTTCACAACTTAAAGGCTGTTTTAATAAATATCTAACATCAAAGTCAGCACTGGAAAGAGCAGGTATAACTTTTTATTTGCTTCTTCTGTATCTTAATCATGACCCTCAGCCAGAGATAGGAGCCATTGTGTGTAATACTGTGAAGGAAGGAAGACAAAACACTGTGAATTACAGTTGATAAAACTGTATTTACATTATAATACAAATTATTTGTTCTCCTCTCACAGGATGGAAGTGTTAATATTGTGAAGTGCTGTGTATTTATAGAACTGACGTTTCCTAACGAAAGCATTATTGTTATGTATTAGCAATTTGGTATGTCATGAGTCCTCAGTAAATAAGGTATGTCACCATTGTATTCATTAGTCTCATGACCTAGCACTTCATTCCATTGTAACAGCCCCAAAAATGTGATGGTTCACAGAACAATCCATCAAGCAAAAGATGAATAATACCGGAAATATGGAGACACTTTAAGATTGGTACTGTCTCCTGGAAGTAATAGCAAGTGCATATTTTATTGAAACATTTATTTCCAGAGCCTTTCTTTTCCTTCCATTTTCCCCTCACTCCCATGTACTGTACACCTTCTCCTAAGGGAATTGGCATGTGTTTATGCAGGACATTGTGAGATGACATATAGAATACATTTTTCCAGTGTTCTTCCCTTTATTTTTCCTTTTTTTTGTTGTTGTTGTTTTTCATTAGCTTCCCAAGGAAGGTCTTCACACCTGAAAAAACTTGGAAAAAAGAGTTATAGATTAAATGCTTGGAAGAAGAACCAATGAATCAGTCTGCATGCTCAAAACTGGAAAGGTAGTGACAGCTGCAATGCTTATGTTCGTGAGTTTACACTCTCCTTTCTACCATTATTTTACTTCCTGCAGTCTTTCCATATTATTTGCTTAACATATTAAATAAAATATGGTGCTAATGGGCAGTCTGGTGAGGCTAACATCAGAAAACAAGAGAATGCTTAACAGGGAAGTGTGACTGGGTGTAGAAGTAGTGCAAGTGGATGCATGTTAGGATTTAGTTTCTAGGCTTGTGTAAGAATTTCAGACCTCAACGTGAACTGTAAGCCTGAAAAAATGGAGGTAAAGTTTTAATTTTATCTTCTAAGTGGTCAGTGAAAAGGTAGGACAGATAACAACACCAGAAACACTGTAACAACTGACAAATCTATTGATTACTTTGATTTAGAGCAGGAAGGATTTTTTTTAATTAAATAATCTGATTTTAAGAAGAGAAATAAAAGACAAAACAGTTGTTTATGTTATTGAACTGAGTAATCTACCACTAACCTATAACTTGGGATTGTAACAAAATATTCCTTTACATTTTCAGAAATCTAACCAGAAGGATATTTTAACCACAGAAATGGATTTAACCACAGGAAAATGCTTCCAGTTAGCAAGAACAGAGAACCTGTTCAGACTCAAGGACAAAAATCCACCCTAAGAACTCAGAATGAAAGTTACTAACAGTACTATACGTGAACAAGAAAATGGCATAATCTTCTGTGATAATGCTGTAGCTGCTTTACATTTGCACATGAAGTTTTTATGTCTGCATTGAAGAAAAAAATCTTCCACAAGCTGAACAGATAGACTCTGAATACACTTGTACTTAAGAGTCTGACAGCTTTTCATTGGTCATTTTTACAACTCTGCAATAGTTTCATATATGTAGTTGAAATATTTCATTTGAGCTGGATTGTGGAGGAAGCTGTAATGCAATCCTAGCAATACTAATAACTGTTTTAGATTGGAAAAATATTTAACAAATGCTGATGTTTTACAATAAAAATCTGAGATTATACTAGGGAGGGATACAGACTGTCAAGAGATTTAAAAAACAATAGATTGTCTTTAGAGTTTATAGTACAATTAGGAGCAAAATATAAACCTTTGGCAATAATGCATGACAGAAGGAGGAGAACATGAACTGTAGATACCATACTGTATTGTAACCCAGTAAGGAAGCGTGACAGGGAAGCAGTCTGATGTTAAATTAGCACTTCCACCCATTCGTTCTGGAGGAGCTTATTCAAAAAAATCCCCTAGTAACCCACACAAAACCCCACCTTTTGAAATCAGCACACCTTAGAAAGGACAAGAAAAGCTTTCAGCTGACATGAGAGTTTGCGTAAATCCGAACGTAGGATTCAAATGACTAGCCGTTGAGAAGACTAGCACTGAAACACAAGCTGTAAAAGTAAAGTGTTAACAGAGTACAACTACCTAACTTTACAAAGTGGAAACCTTTATTTCTTCTGTAGTAGCATCTGACTAAAGCCAAGGAAGAGTCAGTCCAGGACCCAGAATGCAAAGATGCTGTTTTGTGACAAATCCTAGATGAGTGTTTGAGACTAGATCGTGAAGTGGAATACAGACAAACTGAAGTTGTCAAAAATGAAAGTCCCTTATGTCAGATGTTTACTGACTAAAGCTGTTCTCAAATAAACAGAGTCTTTAAAGATATGCTTACATCAAAGGATGTTGTGGGAGTCCATTAAAGTCTAATGACAGCTAGCTGTCATGCCAGATTCAGATCTATCAAAACTCTGTGAATAGGAGTGGTCAGGAATTGTTCAACAAAACTTTTTTTGTTAGAAAATTCCAGTTCATTGCAACCCAAGATTTCATTTGAAACATAGGCTTTAACCAGGCCTGCCAGGCTCTCCTGGCTCTCATACAGTGAAATGTGGGTCTTGCTGGTGAGGACCCAGCCACTACCTGCCTTTCTCTCACATGGGACTCACAGCACCCCAACTTTAGGCAGAAGCTATCCCTCACTGATCCCTGACAGATAGCTCAGGTGGGGGCCAACGGCAAAAGCCTTAGCTTAAAAGCAGCTTCCAAGAGAAGGGGCAGGTCAGGCATTGCTGAGGATTGTTCTAGGTTTCTTCACAGCAGTGGTCCCTGAGGCCAGTGGCTGTCCCTGAGGTCACCCATTGCACTCTCTTTGAGGTGGCCCAGGACCTGCAACCAAAGCTCTAGAAGTGGGCTGGGGTGATAGGTGTATGGCAGGGCCCCGATACGTGTCCAGCTGGAGTGCAGGAGACCCAGTTTTAAGTAGAACACAGGTTTGAACCTAGATTTTCTTAGAAAAGGCCCTAATCCCTAGGCTTGTGGTGATTGTGGGATTGGTCTACCTATTTATCAAAACCTTTATGAAAGTCTGCAACACTATGCTAAAACAAAGAAGGTCTCTTGTAGGACATATGACTCTGTAATGAAAAAGTAATATTGTCTTCTACTCAGCCTTAACTGAACCCTGAGACAGGTAACACACAAGATGTGTCAGGGTACTGGTCATCAATTTAGGAGTAAATTGATGACCGCCATTTGAAGGAGTAAAGAGTAAGGAGTACCTTCAGGCAATAGAGGAGCTACAACCAGGCTGTAATGCTTCAGAAGGAAACCCAGAAAGAGTAATGTTATAAATCCAGCATCTCATTAGGTATACAGCCTTAACAGAAAAGGAAATTGTATAATCTTTATAATCTTAGCTAGAACAGGTGTTGGGTTTGATCTGGGAGTGGAACAATGTGACAATCCAACCTACACCTTTGGGTACAAGATGTATAGAAAGTTCCACAAATATGAAGAACCTGTTGAAAGAAATCTTGTTGGAAGAAGCCACTCTTGTGTTCATCTCCAAAACTCCAAAATATACAGTCACATAAGTGCTGTGATGTGAAAAAGAGAACAAATTTTCTGATAAGCCACTGCTGAAAGCAGATACACATAGCAGAGCACACCTTTCAGAGTACAACACTGGTATTTTCTAAGAATTGGGAATAGAGTCTATGAGCATGCCACAGTCCCTTTCTGTTTCTGAAAAAGAGGTCCAATACAAACTGGTAATACATGAGGCAGGACTTGGTGGCTATCTTCCAAGAAGCAGCTGATGCTCTGGGCTAAGTCATGTTGCAAGAATCAAGTACCGAAAGTACTATTAGAGGATTGTGGACTCTATGCACAAGTGTTAAGTGTGCAAAAACCACGGTGAACTTACAGCAGAGAGTGAGTCAGGTCTGTTCATTTTAATAACAGGATAGTCACAATCAATTGCTACTTTTCTTTCTGGGAAGACAATTTGGCAAGGAATGTGATCAGGAAATTGAAGGTATGCTATCTTCAGACAATGAGCCACAGTACACTTCAGGAAAATTCAGACAATTGACTGCCAAATAACAGGAGAACAGAGCCAGCATTGGAGAAACAGAGACTGATGGAAAAGGTGAAACAAGTGGGGATGATGTTACCTGGCAGTGTTTAACCATTGCAGCTCTCCTTTCCATGCTCCTTCTCAGCATGGAAATTTAGAGCAAAGATCGATGTGGTGGAGGACTAAATTATGCTTCTCATACAGGCTGTCTCATACATATTTGCTTCTTTTCAGCAAAAAAAATAATGAACAGCAGAAGCAGCTGAGAAAATACTTGTAAACAGACTACTCAATGCTGCAGAAGAACTAGCTATCCATGTCTAGGACTTACAAGTGAGCAGGCTTCAGCACAGTTAAAAACAACTGCAAAAGCAATTTCAAAAGGCAAGACTCCATACCCCATGGGCCACTGACCACAGAAGATCTCTATTGGCCATTAGAGCTCACATCAGTTCTGAAAAATGTTCTGGACAGTCATATAGAAGCTGGAGATATACAGCATGCCAACATCAACAGGCAAACAGCCCCCATGACCTAAAGGGCATATACATGTTGTCTCAGGTATCGTCTTGTCCAAGATAAGAGAGTTAGGAACTATGTGAAAAATAGGCCAGCCGTCATGCAAGGCTGGAATGCCACAAAAGTAGAATAAAATCCCTTACCAACAGCTTAAACAAAAAGTGGTATTCTGGTCTGATTACTATCATGTTTGAAGGGTATGAATCCCAGTAGACTTCAAAGGAGTTATGATAGAGATGGCAGCTCAGATTTGGATATTGTTTTAGCTGCTACAGTAGTGTTTAATTGACAGAGTGACTGTGTCACACCCAGTGAAATTTCATGTGAATTTCCAGTGAATTTCACTTTCACATTCTTGCTTGGAAGCAAGAAGAATTGAAAACCTCAGTGCCTGGGTTACCAGACCTTAGTTCCTATGTCAGCTATGTACTAAAATCTCTAAATCCCCTTTAAAAATCTGGAACCTTTCCCCTGGAGTAACTATGGTGCCACTGAAGTCGGAAAATGTTTGTATAAAATATGTAACAGGAGCAAAAATACCTAGAAGTGAAAAGTGAAAAAAAACCCCACAACTGGAGGGTCTTCAGGGCATCTCCACACTGCTGGCAGATGTGACACAAAACTCAGGGGTGATCTGCAACCACCTAGAGCCACAGCTGGAGACAAAACAAAAACCAAAACCAAGGTAAGAACACAAGCATGATCCTGATTATTGATGATCAAGGCAACTCAGTACAAAGCAGTATCAATAAAATGTCCCTAAATCTTATTTCCAACTTCAGGTCTGTCTCCGTGGTGAGATGACAGACATGTTAGACTCCTGAAAGGACACAGAAAAGCAGAGATTCAATGCCAAATGATTTTTTTTCTACTTTTGTATATGTTGCCAGAAAGTTTTCATTGCAAAAAATAGAGTACAAAGCCTACTCTGTGAAATCTCAGTGGTGAAACTTTTGCCATTTTTTAATTACTTTTTTAATTAAAGGTCTTAAATACAGCTAACAATTATTGTTCTTTTGAAAATGTAAAGTCCTTTGGAGGAACAATGGAGGTACTGAATTCAGTATTGTGGAAAAACATGTGATAATATAGGCAGTGGATGGTTGCTATTGTATTTCATACTTTCTTTAGCAATTTTAGGAACCTTTTACAACATTGCTGGTTTTATTGCTTTTGTTTCCTGTTCAATATATTGACATTTATAGACTATTTTTTCTCAGTGCAAAAGAAAAGTTGATGTGATCGTTGCCCAAGTTGCCAAGTATTTAAATTGTTTTCCACTTTAAAGATTTGTAAGTAGCAAATCAACAGATGCATTCCTATGCTGTTGACTAATTGACCAATTGCAATAATAAAAATATTGTCAGAACTCCTTTTCCTTCGCAATGGGAAACATTTGTAGTGTTATTGCCCTTATCCAGTAATATGAAAGAAGAAAGTCTATGCTCTCTTATTGTAGAAGTGCTTAATCTCTTGAATATTGTGGAAGCAGCAAGTTAGTAAAAGAGCTGTTCTTCATTTTAGGGCTGTGCTAAGACAATTTGGAGCTGTAAGCAGAATATTACGTAAGTACCCCTACTGGTTCCATGTCTGGAGAGCTACCTTTCCTTTTTTTTTTCCACCTCAGGGAGCCATCAGTTTATCTCAGAAATACCTCAGCAGCTGGCATGTGTGTGCATGGCTGGGTAGTGCACGCCGACTGTCTGTCTTTGCAATGCAAAGGAAGATCCATTTTGGGTAGATGCCAGCAGAAGTCCAGAGGGTAGATGCCAGCAAAAGTCCAAAATCGTGAGGTGTCCTTTGAGATGCATAGCACAATTCACATATTCCTCAAATAGAGCTTCAGGCAGAAGTATGGTATTTTTCACTGGTAGAAAACATTCCACATGCACAAACGTCTCCAAGAATATTTTTTTTTTGGTAAAAAAATAAAAATTGTCATTGGAAATCAAAACATTCATTTCAGAATCTTTCTCCACCCTCTGTTCATCCTAAGTTTTAAATCAAACGCCTCTTAACTCTACTCTCTTCTATGGGTAGGGTATTCTGCTTGCATTGCACATTCCATGAATCACTCTGTTAATCCCTATTTGCTAAAGTTATGGTTATTGAAGTAGAAAAAATAATCTATTTTTCTCAGTTGCTGAATGCACTATGCTCAGTTTATGATTCCAATGAGTTTTTGCTTTTTTTATTCTAGGCCTTTCCACTGTTTATGAATGATAAAAAAATGCTTTCCTAAATAAAAACTTATACTGTTAAGATACACGATTTTACCAAATGGAGTTTCTGTGTCTTTGTCCAAATAAGGAATGGGCTTCCCTTTTGACAGATTTTTCAATGGTTTAATCTCCTTTAGTTTTAAACTGTAGGAAAAATAACTTCCGCTTGTGAAGCAAAAATTGGTTTCATGACCCATTCTGACTGTCTTTGAGCAAATTTAGGTTTTGTGACAGAGTATGGGTTGGTTCATGACTGATTAGAAAAGTAAGGAGCTATCAGTTGGCTGTCTTGTATAAGATAAAACTCGATTTTTTTTTAGCTCTTGTTGGCCAATGCTCAAAGTGGAATTCATGTTACTATTGAAGTGGACACATGAGAAAAACGTCTTGTACAACCCACTTTCTACTGACCCCAGCTCTTTTCCCTTGAAAAAAAGAAAATTTAGGTTGCCAGCCTTTCCATACGCTTAGCCCTGGCAGAAAAATGCTCTCAGTAGTGGATGCATCACCCTCTTCTTTTCCACCAAAGGTGAAATTAATCCCATTCAAAAATGTTGTCTAGCAGCAGCAAGCTGTGGCTGCTGCTGTTGCTGCTTTATTGACTGTTAAGACACCTTTGAGTATGGTTGAGAGAGCGGGGAAAAAATAGAAACATTATTGTGTAATCAATTTAGTGTGTTGCAAGGTGATAATAGAATTGTGACTTACAGCAGCATTTTGTTCTCACAAATCATAAATGTTTCTTAAAGGAACAAACAGCCCACAGACACTTTCATGATTTGAAATACTTCTTTTAAATTCCTTGGTGCTTCATTTTAAGCATGTTTACTTCACCGTTAGCTCTGAGTGACTGCCAGATCTAACTACGCTGATTGCTTGTCCTCGGTATATACTCCTCCTTGAGGCTAACATTTTTCCTGATACGCCCTGTCAACTTTTGGGTTAGATCGACTTGGGATATGGATCTCCTGTTGTCTTATCTCTACCTATCAGATAATTAATTAACCTCTCTGGTAAGCTTTGTATTCTTCTCAGTCTTTGATGGATCTTAGAGTTTATCAGAATTGCAATTCATTAATATTGCAGACCCTTTGGTTAAGACTATGTCCTCAGGGCTCCAAGGTTTTTCTTGCACAGCATATGCAGAAAAAGAAATACGATCCTGTTTTTCAAATCAGCAAGTAGTGAATCAATGTTCTTGTCCTTTCTTGCATGTTTACTCCCTAATTTCCTTTTCTCTTTACTTCAGCTATTGATGCCTGTAACTTTGTTATGCTTGCCTATTTTTCCCCTACTGTTCTGTTTAGTTTGACTCTCCTGTAGAAAATGTTCTCAGAACATTAGCTATTTTTATATATTTTTGTTAGCTTTTTATTAGAGTTTTGTATCCTCTGCATAAGAGTTGAAACCCTGAACTGCTGTGGTCTTTTAGATTGATGCTTGTTGCAGGCTGGAATTTAGGTACGTGTATTGAAAAGACTGAGGTGACAATTTAGATGAATTTTCCAGCAGAGATTAATGACCCGTAAAGCACTAACTTTGCCATTGTGGTTTAATAGTTTGAAGTCAGCTTGGGGATGATTCTTAGTCTTGCAAGCCTGTTCTGCCTTTCTCACCTGAATTTCTATTTACATAGTGATAGGTATAGACATAAATGTCAGACACTGTTCTCTGAGAGGCCAGAGCACAGTGTCTATCAATCTGGAAAAATAAGTCCCCCATTGCTACTCACTTAGAATCATAGAATCATAGAATACCAGCTTGGAAGGGACCTCAAGGATCATCTGGACCAACCTTTCTTGGCAAAAGGTCCAGACAAGGTGGCCCAGCACCCTGTCCAGCTGAATCTTAAAAGTGTTCAATGTTGGGGAATCCACCACCTCCCTGGGGAGATTATTGCAATGGTTGATTGTTCTCATTGTGAAAAATTTTCCTCTTGTGTCCAATCAGAATCTCCCCAGGAGTAACTTGTACCCTTTACCCCTTGTCTTTTCCATGTGACTCCTTGTAAAAAGGGAGTCTCCATCTTCTTTGTAGCCATCCTTTAAATACTGGAACACAGTGATAAGGTCTCCCCTAAGCCTTCTTTTCACAAGGCTGAACGAACCCAGTTCTCTACAACCCTCAGGAAGTTTGCAGATGACACCAAGCTGAGTGGTGCAGTTGACACGCCAGAAGGACGGGATGTCATCCAGAGGGACCTGGACAAGCTGGAGAAGTGGGCCTGTGTGAACCTCATGAGGTTCAACAAGGCCAAGTGCAGGGTCCTACACCTGGGTCGGGGCAATCCTCGGTTTCAATACAGGCTGGGGGATGACGTGATCAAGAGTAGCCCTGTGGAAAAAGACTCGGGGGTACTGATGGATAAAAAGCTGGACATGAGCCAACAATGTGTGCTCGCAGCCCAGAAGGCTAACCGTACCCTGGGCTGCATCAAAAGAAGCATGGCCAGCAGGTCGAGGGAGGTGATTCTGCCCCTCTACTCTGCTCTAGTGAGACCTCACCTGGAGTCCTGCGTCCAGCTCTGGAACCCTCAGCACAAGAACGACATGGAGCTGTTGGAGCAGGTCCAGAGGAGGGCCAAGAAAATGATCCGAGGGCTGGAGCACCTCTCCTACGAGGACAGGCTGAGAGAGTTGGGGTTGTTCAGCCTGGAGAAGAGGAGGCTCCAGGGAGACCTTGTAGCAGCCTTCCAGTACTTAAAGAGGGCCTATAGGAAAGATGGGGACAGACTTTTTAGTAAGGCCTGTTGTGACACGACAAGGAGCAATGGTTTTAAACTAAGGGAGGTCAGATTTAGACTGGATTTAAGAAAGAAATTTTTTACAATGAGGATGGTGGGGCACTGGAACAGGTTGCCCAGAGAGGTAGTGGAGGCCCCATCCCTGGAAACATTGAAGGTCAGGTTGGAGGGGGCTCTGAGCAACCTGATCTAGTTAAAGATGTCCCTGGTCTTGCAGGTGGGTTGGACTAGATTACCTGTAAAGGTCCCTTCCAATCCAAAGCATTCTATGACTCTCTGGCAGGCTTCCCAGTCCTTTGATCATCTTTGTGGCCCTTCTCTGAACCTTCTCCAGCCTGCCCACATCTTTTTTGCATAGCAGGGACCAAAACTGAACACAGTGTTCCAAGTGTGGTCTGACAAGCACTGGGTAGAATGGGATAATGACTTCTTTATCTCTGCTGCTGATGCCCTTGTTGATGCAACCCAGCATCCTTTTGGCTTTCTTTGCCATAGCAGCACACTGTTCACTCATATTGAGCTTGTTGTCCACCAGGACCCCCAAGTCCCTTTCCAAAGAGCTGCTCCCCAGCCAGGTAGATCCCAGCTTGTGCTGCACTCCTGGATTATGTTTTCTCAGGTGCAAGACCTCAGACTTGTCCTTGTTGAACTTCATACGGTACTTGTTAGCCTACTCTTCCAGCCTATCTAGGTCTTCCTGCAGGGTGGCTCTCCCTTCCAAAGTGTCCGATTCCCCACTCAGTTTGGTATCATCAGCAAACTTCATCAGGGTACGCTTGATCCCATCATCCAGATCATTTATGAAGATATTAAACAGCATTGGGCTCAATATCAATCCCTGGGGCACCCCACTTGTGACAGGTTGCCAGCTTCAAAAGAAGCTATTTACCACCACGCTCTGGGTGCAGCCTGTCAGCCAGCTCCCCGTCCACCACAGAGGTCGTTTGTATAGACCATAATGCATCAGTTTCTCTAGGAGGAGGCTGTGGGAAACCGTATCAAAAGCCTTGGAGAAATCCAGGTAGACAATGTCCACCACTCGCCCTACATCAACCAAGCAGGTTATTTTGTCGTAGGAGGCGATCAGGTTTGTCAAGCGTGATTTGCCCTTGGTGAATCTGTCATGGCTTTTCCCAATCATGTGCTTCATTTGACTTGTAATAGCCCCCAGAAGGACTTTTTCCATAACTTTTCCAGCAACTGAAGTAAGACTGATGGGCCTATAGTTTTCTTGATCCTCCTTTAAGCCCTTCTTGTAGATGGGGGTGACATTAGCCTTCTTCTAGTCTTCTGGGATGTCTCCCGATCTCCATGACTTCTCAAAGATTATGGAAAGCAGCCTCACAACAATGTCAGCCAGCTCTCTTAACACCCTTGGGTGGATAATGTCAGGGCCCATCGATTTGTAGGGGCCAAGCTCCTGTAATAGTTCACATACTAACTCTTCCTTCACTTTTGGTGGGTCTGTGTTTGCATCATCCTGGATTCTTGTTCCCAAGGCCTGGGGCCCAACAGTGCTGGTAAAGGCAGAGGTGACAAAAGTGTTGAAAACCTCTGCCTTTTCAGCATTGTTGGTGACTAATTCACCTCTCATGTTTAACAGTGGGCCAATATATTCCTTCTGTTTCTGCTTGTTGTTTAGGTACCTGAAGAACTCTTTCTTGTAGTTTTTGACATCTCTGGCCAATTTCAATTCGGGCTGAGCTTTTGCTTTTCTAGCTGCATCTCTGCACACCCTGGCAAAGCCCTTGTAGTTCTCAATAGGTACTCGTCCACTTTTCCATCGCTGGTATGCTTCTCTTTTGATTTTGAGCAGACTCAGAAGCTCGCAGTTAAGCCAAGGGGGGTCTCTTGCTCCACCTACTTCCCTTACCTTTAAAGGGGATGAACCCTTTCTGTGCTTCCAGGAGAGCATTCTTGAAAGACTCCCAGCACTCGCTAGCTCCTTTATCCTTCGTGGAAGCTTCGCATGGAGTCCCTCCCAAATGAGCTCTGAGCAAGCTGAAGTTTGGTCTCCTGAAATCTAAAATCTTTCTCTTAGTACTAACCTTCAGTGTGCTCAGCAGGATCCCAAACTCCACAATATTGTCATCACTGCAGCCAAGGCTATCACTAACCGAGATATTACAAAGCAGGTTTTGGTTTGTGAGTAGCAAGTCCAGCAGTACCTCTTTCCTGGTTGGCCCATCTAACATTTGTATGAGGAAGCAGTCCTCTACACATTCCAGGAGCTTGATGTGACATGTGAGTTGCTGTATTGTTCTTCCAATAAATGTCTGGGAAGTTGAAGTCACCCACAAGGACCAGGTTCTGTTGACTCAAAGCTTGCTTAAGTGACTCAAATATTGCTTCATTGGCCTTATCATCTTGGTTTAGAGGTCGGTAGCAGATGCCTACTCTAAGATCCCCCTTGGAGATGACCCCTCTGATCTCGACCCAGAGGCATTCTATAGGGATTCCACAATTGCCGTAGTTGACTTCTATACATTCAAGGTTCTCCTTAACATAAGGCATGACTCCTCCTCCTCTTCTTCCCTGCCTGTCTTTATGAAACAGCCTATAACCATCCATTGCGATCCTCCAGTCATGTGAGTTGTCCCACTATGTTTCAGTTATTTCTATGATATCATAACTTTCTGACTGAGCATGGAGCTCCAGTTCTTCCTGTTTGTTTCCCAGGCTGTGTGCATTGGTATACATACACTTGAGGTGGTTGGTCTTCTGGTTCTCATCTTGGGAGGCAGCTAAGGAACATTTGTCGCTGCTCTGGTTGGCCCGGCTTATTCCCCAGTTTGTCGTAACGGCGTGAATGTTGCCACTTTGGACCCTGCCCCCGAGTCCTTCAGTTTAAAGCGTCCCTTACCAAGTTGGCCAGCCTGCTGCCAAATATTCCCTTGCCTTTTCTAGATAGGTGGATCCCATCCCTCCCTAACAGTCTATAGTTGTGGAAGAACGTCCCATTGTCATAAAAGCCAAAACCCTCACGATGGTACCAGCCACAAAGCCAGAAGTTGATTTGCATTATGCGTCTATTTCTGGCTGCACTTTTTCTTCTAACTGGTAAAATGGAAGAAAAGATAACTTGGGCTCCAATACTTTTCGCCTGCACCCCCAGGGCTTTGTAGTCTTCCTTGATTCTGCCCAGGTGCTGGCTTGCAGTGTCATTTGTGCCCACATGAAAGAGTAGCAATGGATAGTAGTCTGTGCTCTTGACAAGTTGTGGCACCTCTCGGCAACCTCTCGGACCTTAGCTCCGGGAAGGCAGCATACCTCTTATGACTCCCTGTCAGGCCGGCAGATGGGCATCTCAGTGCCCCTTAACAGAGAGTCACCCACTACGAGCACTCGTCATTCCTTTTTGCGGTATCCACTGTGTGCTGCTGGTACAGTTGCTCTTTGCAGACCTTGCTCGTGGGTGTCTACAGCTGTTAAAGCTTCATATCTGGTTTTGCTTGTAATGCTGGAGAGCAGGGACTGAAGCAGAGTCCTACTTTTGTGGGTCACCAGGGTCCAAGGTGTCTCATTCTCTGGGGTGTCTGCCACAGAAGCATGGTTCTGAAACCACTTATCTATCTTCGTCTCGGCCCCTCTAATACTGCATAGCTTTTTAACTGTTTCCTGTAACTCAGCCACCTGACGCAGCAGATCATCAACCTGTGCACATCTTTTGCAGCTACTTACCTTTTCTCCAGGACAAGTGTCTGGGCACTTGTTGCTACCTACCATCTGTACTGAAGTCTCCTTCCTTACCAGTTCCATCTGGGTAGAAGCATCAGACATCTCAGGAGTTTTCTCTGTAGAAACACTGGTTTTAACTCTGAGGCAAGTGCCCATCGTTACGGCAGAGGCCTAGAGCACTTCCCTGGGCTGTGGGCCTACAAGCAGGGGGCACAGCCCTTCTCACCCACCCTTCTGCATGAACTGCTGCACAAACTGCTGCGTCCTCTCACTCTCTGTTTGCACGCCCTGTTTGCAGTGCTCCTGGTCGATAGCACTCCCTAGGGCTGTTTAAATCTCCCGCGGTTGCTCCTTGCAACACCCAAGCCGTGTCAGCCTCTCTTGTGAGAGCTGCCAGCTCCTGGCAGGGCTCTCTGCTCTTCCTTGGGTTTCCCTGGCTCCAGTAACCTCCCTGTACACCTCGATCTAGTGCTCAGCCACAGAACTTACCGTTGACGCCGCATGCCTCACCAACTGAAACTTGAAAGAAACCTAGATTTTTATTACTGTAAAAAAGATGGTGTTTTTTCACTTTTCCCATGTTTGTAACTTGTGTTCACTTTTTCAGCTTTTAACAAGAAAGTTGTCATCTTATGACAAAAACTCATGCGTTGGAATTTTCTAGCTCAATTGGAACTAGAAATACCTTCAGCTGGTACGAATGACCCTCTGTCTGGGCTGGACTTGGTGACCAAACGAGTCCCAGTGGTTCTCAGTGGGGCTAGCATCTCCACTGAAGCAAAGTCAGGTGGTCCATGCCCACCTCTGAGCACTTTCAGACCCAGTGATTCCAGCTCATGTCCTGCTTTCTCTGGTCATATCTGTAAGTCTTTCAAGAAAAGTAGGAAGCTTTTTCTTGTGCTACAGGAATGGCAGCAGAAGCTTTGCTAAAAGCTTGAAAAGCTTCTCTCTTCTTCTTTAATGTGTGTGTGTTTTAGCAGATGTCAAACCCTTGATTCACACTATTTAATTTAACAGCTGGGCAGAGTTTCCAAACCATCTACTGGTATGAAGTGATATTAGTAGATGGTCAGGAATTTCAATAACCATGAATATCTACAATTGCAGCCCACTTAATATTCTCTGTATTCTTATCAGGAATGTAATGTTCCCAATTAAGTTTACCATTTATACACACTGTGTAATATGGCCTACTATTCACATCCAGAATTCTTCAGAAGTAATAAACCTGGATTGTACATTAAAATGTGATATGACTCCCAGCTGTACGCTGCCTATTTTTTTGGCACTTGGCACCACACATTATTTTCCACTGGTTCAGATGACAGGCAGAGCCCATCTGAGGCAAAATGAAACAATTTCCAACTGGTGGGCTTGATAGTGCAGGTGACATTAAATAATTAACAAGTTCTCTTTCAGAACCATGCCTCGTGCTTTAATTAATATCGCTTCTTAAAATAAGAAGTTGTTTACCATTGCTGCTTCTGCAAGCTGATTGCTGCTTGCAAAAAACATCTGAGACATGACTATGCCCAGGGGATTGCTTTCACTTCATTGTTTATAATAACTACAAACAAAGAGCTGCAAAAGCTCATCTCGCCATGAGGCGTCCTGACAATCTGCCAGTTTAGTCACCAATAATAATGAGACTGGCACAAGCATTAAGCTCAGCGCTAATCTAATGAGGGCCTGTTTCAATCGCCCATTGATATTACAGCAGCTGCTAAGCACCCGATGTTTAGGACATACAAACAAGAGGTATGCCTCCAACCAGTTGAAGGGTAATTGCCCCTTCAGTATGGCTTTACTCCTATCCAGAGGCTGTGTCACCTTTTTTTTTTAATTTTCGTCCCCCCTCTCAGAGAGCTGATCCAGGCCAGCCCTACTCAGGCAACGGGCATGAATCCCATGGGCTCCCTGGGCCATGGAGAAGGCTGGAGAAGAGGCTGAGCTGGAGCTGGAGCAAGTGCCCATGCGGAGCCGAAGGCGCGTGTGATTTACTGAGCCGTCTGTGCCGAGCCTGGGTGATGTCACTTCCGTCGCTTAGTTCCTGCAGTGAATGCAATTATGAACAGATGGGCAAATGACACGATTCCACTGCTAATGAACTTCCCTACTGGAGAAGAGGACAGTGCATTACCCTTTTGTACTTCAGACTCTTAATTATCATTCTTGGGTTTGGTGTTGTGTTTTGTGTTTGGTTTTGTTTTTTTTTCCCAAGCATAATTATTACACATCTTTGAATTTTAAATTCTTTTGGAGACGGTTAACTACTTCCTGCCTAGTCAGGGAAGTTCTGAAGGAGCAGCAGAACAAAAGGGTTTTCTTTTTAAATGGAAACTAATATTTAAATGCGCAGCTTAGGAGAACAAGAAATCTGTGCTAGCCCGAGTTCTTAAATGCCATTTTCTTCTTTCCTCAGTTCCTAATGCCCTCGTTTCCAACGAGTTTTCTCAAATCAGCCATTGCAGATGAAGAACTCATAGTAGTGTGGTTCATATATCAGTTTAGCCATGTCTGGAGGAACAAGTAGGAAGCAACTGATTTGGAAAGGATTAAATAGCATTTCTACTAAGCCACAAGCAAAATGAAACCCAGAAAAGATTTATACTCAGGTTTTAAATTTTATATTTCAGAGAACTAAACTGATAAAAATCCATTCTGTAGCCACTTGAAATATATATATCTCAGCATCAACATATCATGAAAGGAGTGATGCTAAGCATCTAATTATAGATCTCTTTCCCCCCATCTTCAGAAATAGTGTTGAGGGGGAAGATGGGACATCTTACACTTCTGAGAAAAAAAAGTCAATAGTTCCATCATCCTAGTTTGCATTTCTTCTTCGTTTTGAAAAGGCATGGTCATCTTTCGGGTAAGCAATTTGGATGAAGTGTATCTATAGTCCAGTATGTGATAATACCCTAATGTAAATTTGAAAAGAGAATATTAACTTTGGAGATTCAGACAGTGGACTGTTGTTTATCTGCATTGTTGCTTGTCAGAATTGTGAAGTATATAGTTGGATTTCTAAGTTTGCCACTATTGGTGTGGCAGCACAAATATCTCTTCTCTATGTCACCTTTTAATCTTATACTGTTACTAGGCAGTTAGTGACTTGGCCTAACTTTAATCACTTATATGAGGCATCTCAGTAAGAAAGTTGATCTCTCCAGATTATTCCCTCTTAGTCACAGCAAGAGGGAGAGTCAATCTTCCACAGAGTATTTCAGAGCACTTAAGTTAGACATCTTAAAGATAAACACTATCAGTGACTTCATAACAAAGGAATAAAAAGGTCTGTTATGTCATAATGGAGACTGTAAATGACTCTTTAATACTGAGAAGCAATTGGAACAGTTAATGTCCTAATACATTATACAACTGCAATGAATTTTAAAAGGCTTAAAAAGAGGGGGGGGGGGGGGACGGGGAGAAATAACCCTTGAGCTGTATCTGAGCTGTATCTGCTAACATTGAACTCACTCTTGTGAAATCATTGAGTTTTGGTGCTGTAACTTTCCAGAAGCACAAAGAGGCTTACGTATTCAAAGTACCACAAACTGTTAATGGTTTCCACTGAAACAGATGGCAACATTATGATCATTTTTGCAATTAATGCTGACTGCAGATTGTTCTTGAGGCTGCAGTCATAGGTCTCCATCTCCTGTGTTACCACAGTATTATTCAGTAACAGAATTTATTTTATAAATTTCTGATAACCCCTTCTTCCCCAAGCTATTGAAAATGACTAATATATTTGGAAATGGTATGAATTGCCTTCTGCTGCTTGCATGCCAAGGGTCTTGCAAATTAAGACATGTCTTTCTCCTGTGACCCTGAAATTTACAGTAAGATGTGGTCTCCTTTTCCTCCTGAAGGATAAAATTGTTGATTAGAAAGCTAAGCACATCTTAAAGATACTCTTTCCAGAACAAACTATATGGCTGCATATGTCTGGCACAATTGCACTTCTGATTTACTGAATAAGTGAATATTTTCTGTCCATTTATTTGGGTTTCTCCCCACTCTTTTCATTCCCAGCTAATCTGAGTAGGTATTTTCTTTTTTTTTAACTGAGTGTGATGCTCTCACATGCATCGCACAGATTGAAACTGTCGTCTTTGCAACCTTTTTTCATATGTCCAGCGAACTCTGTATGGACCAGAGACCTGCAGCAAAGAAGTCTGCAATGCCTTTGGAAAGAAATATAATCATGCTGAAAGTGGCACAAACCTTTTCCCTCTTGGAAGTAGTATGGTGTAAGATGAAAAGTGGGTGGATTGTTTTGCAATGAATCTAGGTGGAAATAGAATCAGTGCCACTGTCCTCCAAACATCAGTGAAATGCCTTGTGTCATTAAAGAGAGATGTGCGGGAAGCAGGCAGGACTATTCTGCAGGTTGGTAGCACAACTTAACATCTGCCATTAGAATTAACAAGCTGAAGATAAAGCAGCTCAAAGGGAAGTTTTATAGAATAGCTGGGAAATGGTCAGCCATTGCTGAGAACAGAATAAAGGAGCAAAGGGATTGTGGAGCACCTCTGCATTGGCCCAGCTGGGGTTACAGCCAGTTAACTGTGTTAGTCAGCTGCAATATCTCATCGCCATCCCTGCATCCCCTGCCACAGCACACACACAACGAATGCCCACAGCAGGCAGTGGGGGAAGCTGCAGTCCTCTGCCCGAAGGAGTCAGGCTCAGGTGCCAAGGAGCTGCTGAGATCAGCAGGAGCTGGAGCCAGAAATGCTCCAAGGGGCTGCACCTCACCGCAGAGCCTGGCAGCTGGTCCTACTGCCTGAGCATCGTGTGGGCCATCGTGTGCCAGGAGAGTCCCGTGGTTGGTATACCCCAGGCTCAGCATTCAGAGGAGCATGACATTGATCTAGGACCCTCTGTCCCAGCAAAAGAAAGACTTTATCGCTTGAGTTGCAGTGTTTCCCAGCTCAGTATTTAGTGGGAACTTGGACCTAGGAGCCAGGCCTTCCAGAGAAAGAAAATAGTGCTGATGGGCTGCACCTTGCCACTGTGAGAAGCAATTGCTCCTCCAACAGTCTGCTGTGTTTTGGAAGGCATGCCTTCCAAATGCAGCATGGAAAATAGCACAGAGTGGAAAACCTGGCAGAATTCTGAGATGCCTCATTAAAAAGTGAAGAAGTTTTGTGAAATCCAGTTCATTAGAAAACCTGAGGTTGGGGACTGATTTCTACTTTCAGATCTTATGAAGGTGAACAGTTTAAAGTGACAGGTTAGCAGAGTTCAGATGTTTGTTTTTCCAAGGGTGGCATTGTACAGATGTAATTGGAACTAGGAATCCTTCACAGAGTCATATCACAATAATAAGCTGATAATTGTACAATTTTTCTTGATACATAACTTCTTGTAGTGGGAAAATACTCTTTTTTTCCCCCCAGTATTACTGTAAATTGTTGAATTACTTTGCTGTGTAGATGAAGTCTTTGTTTCCTGGGAATTTTTCTAATAAAATAGATGATTTATAACAATGTTACAAAATGACTTTACCGTTCATGAGCCATAGTAAGAGGTAAACATGCTGTATGTTTGTAAATAATGGACATTTTAATAACAGGAAAGTAGTTTTAAGAGGAATTTGTTGTTACTGCAAGAGAACAACTGAGATTTGATCTACAGTAGTGAATATCAAATGCTGTGAATTTCAGAATGAAAAAAGGTCACAGGTAAAATCTTTCCAGCTGAGCATCGCTGAAATGATAAAAGATGTAATGCATTGAACTCTGCTGTATACCTTGAAGATATCTGTCGGAAGATTTTTGTTGATGTTTTAAAGTTAACAGTTTCTGGTTTTCAGGAAACGTACTTATCTGGGGCTAAACATGATATCTTGTTCAGTTTTATTTTTGCTAAGTAAAAAGTATGTTAGCTAAAATAAAGTCAATAAAAATATTTCACAGACAGAAATCTCATATGGGCCATGAAGGCCTATTGTGACAACCATAGAAAATGCCAGTAAAGGTTTATCTTAGTATCTAACTTCAGAATGCTAAGTGTAAATCAAACTTTAGATCATAGAGTTGCGATTTAAGTGAGACAAATAGAGTATTTGGAAAGATAGATCAAAATATACAGAGGAAATTTGTTTAGCTTAATGCATTCATAAATATTTAAACTGTTACATAGATTATGGAAAGAAGTTTGGAGGATGCACAAGAAATCTCATTAACATCTGCTTTTTTTTCTCATAGGAGAGACTAGCTAAAGAACCTTTTGTTTAGTCTGGGTATGATCTGATCACTGATACTGTACATAGGAACCATATGTACTGTATACAGCATACTTAGAATCATATGTATTTATACAATATATACACTAATAGGGCTTTCCATTTAAATAAAATCAACAAGATAAATCTTGACTTGACGTATGAGAAGGGCAAACACAAATGAAAATAAGGAAAAGGGTCCCTAGAGAAACATCATGTAATCACTTTGCATTAAATTCTTTCATCTGTGCAATGGGTGGATTTATATCTACCACATAACATTGTGATGCTCTTTTTATTAATATTTCTAAAAAGCTGTGACATTCTCTAACTAAAGACGTATGCAAGTACCTGGTGGTGTTATTTATCCATCAACAATTGACACTCATAAGGATTCAATTTTCCCCTTCCTCCTTGAAATGATGTCTTATTCATGACAGAAAAAATAGAGCTGGATGCCAGGAAGTCACCTAGCTTACCTTTCCAGGTGATTAACCAATCTGCTTTTTCCATGATAAATGTTTTTCCAAAACCAAATGTTTGCCCAGTTTATTGTCATAGATGCTACAATTTATCCAGCAACTCTACTACAGTGATTATCTAGCCTTACCAGTAGAATCTTATTCTTAATATCTGAATATTCATTGCTGCAAAAAAGAGGTTTTTCTTCTTCCTTCCTCTTTCTCAGCCTTCTACTAGGCTATCCAGCCCTTGTTTCTTCCATTTTCCCTTGTGGACCATCTTCTCAGGACCTCTAATCATTTTGATTGCTCTCCACTGGAGTCTATCCAGTTGCTCAGCTTCTTTCTTGAAGTGAAGTCTCCAAAACTGGAGATGAAATTTTAGTAGAGGTTTTATTATACAAGCTAAAGCAATAAGATTGCTTCATGTACAGTCTTGCTGCCTGTCTTCTCATACGTATATCCTTGGTGTGATTGCTTGGGATGACATTATTGACATATTCAGCTCATAATTGACCCTAAGGCCCAGAGTCTTTTACAGGACTTCTACCCAGCCAGTTGTTACACATGCAGTATTTGCAGCTGATTATTCCTGTCTAAGTGTAGTATCCTGCATTTGAACCTCAATATTTCTTAATAAGAAAACACTGCAAGGCAGAAAATTTCAGATCTGAGAAAAGGTCAGATATCCCTTTTCTTTTATAGCAATAGCTTTTTCTGTCAGTTAACACACACTGCTTGCTTTCATTACTTTTGCCAGTGGAATCATTATTTCATACGTTTATTAACTCCAAAAAGAGTTAGCTAAATAAAAATATTGAGTAGTAAGGTCATCATTCAAACACTGATTAGCTTGAGACTACTCAAAGAAGAAAGCTTGGCCAAAAGGGAGCAGTACAGACAGAGGCATTTGTATGCTCTTGTATCTGTATCCTAATTTAACGTGTTCTTAAGTGAGCAAATTATTCTTTATGAACTGTTTTCCACTTCTTGTGACTTTTCAAATTAGCTGGACTCAGTTTTATACACACCCAGCTTGAAGTGCTACTTATCTTTCCTTGAGACTGAAGTAACTAACTGCAATGTTGTAAAATTATAGAAACGAGCTAATTGTAAAGAAGAGACATTCATCACACAATCTTTAAAACAACAGCTCTTGTAGAATATATTGTACAATCCAATTTTATTTATTGTTAGTGGATAGTAGGAGACTAATAGTGCTAGAAAAAACATAATATATAGCGTTAAAAGAACATTTTTAACCATTTGGCCTCATCTTTGGTTAGCTGGCAAAAAACACAGACACATAACACTGGTTAGCTATTTTTACATGGAAAATGCATCCATTAAGCCTACTATGTGAGACACTGATGTAACCAGAGCAGTCAATCAAAGATGAAATGGAGCTGTACAATGAAAGAATTAATTCAGACACTAATAGACAAGAGGAAAAAAGCTTATATCCTGAAGTAGGAGATTACTAACCCTAGCAACATAAACAAACACTTCTTGATGCATTTATTTTCCAGTTATATCAGATTATTTACCAAACAGTGAAGCAGATGAGGATATAGATTACCTTGTATTTGGTTTATTTTTAGAACCACTTTTTTGTTGCTGTTGTTGATTTCTCTTCCAAATGGCACTCTTTGCTAAAAAAAAATGGTCCACAATCCAGTCATCATGTGCATATACACAGTTAGCAGACTCCTCACTGCTGGTCTTTTGTTCTGTTATAAATATAGTGCATTTGGATAAACTGGAGTGAGGAAAAGAAACCTAATATAATGCTTTTGCTCTGAATAGTGCTGCTGATATCCTGAAAGAAGTTCTCTTCGGTCTGCATTCTTTACTTTCTTGAAATGGCCGTCTCGTGCAGGAACTCTATTCTTAAATTTCACACAGTGCTGGAGAGATGAAGCAGTAATCAAGCTTGTGTGTGCTTGTCAGATGCATTAATATGTTTTGCTAATTTTAAAAAATGAGATTTAATTTTGTAAAGACTATTCCCCAGTGAATGGAAAGAATCCATGTTGATTAAGAAGCAACTAAAGGAACCTTAGTTTTCAAGGAGAGATGATACTTTCTAGAGAAACCAAGAAACATGACTGTGTTGTCTTTGGCTAGTCCACAGAAGAATGGGCTTATCACTAGACTAGGAAGAATTCTGGAAATGTGATATCTGCTGGAATGTGGTGGAAATTAATGTCTCAGAAAATGCATTCAGAACAGTAAGCATTCAAGATCATGACAAAACCTTTACCTTTTCTTTGTAAGCCACATATATTGGACTATTTATGAAAAACACACTAGCACTTTAACGTATATGGTAGGGTCTTGACCTTTTTTTTTAACTGACCATAGTCTTGTTTCTGTGATTCTATCCTTCTAAAGCAAACAGAAACATAATTACCAGCTGCAGCTGGTGTACGGCCAAATGAATTTACGACTCTGACTTTAAATAAAAAAAATATTCCAGAGAATTTTATGCAAAATTCTTAACTTATTCACCTGCACTTTTTGTAATGTTACATCTCTTGTGGTTTTTTTTAATATTAAAGAAACTGTAACTGTCTTGGGATATGTGATAGTAAGTAATTTTTGTTCTGTTTCTCAGGCAAAACACTAAGTACATGTATGGTTTAATCTCCAGGGTAGTTCCATTCTACTGATTTGCTCACTTTATTACTTTATTGCCCTAAAAACTCCACTTGTCATCTCAGGAGCTAGATATTCCATAACATGTGGCAGGACTTCATACCCAGACAAAATGTAGTCTTTCCTCTTTTCCAACTGATCCAGTGTCACTAAATTTTTGTTTCTCTGCAGGCACAATGGGATTACTCATGGATTTTGAAGTTGGAACGCTGTGGTATTAGGAATACAATGCTTTAATTTATCTAATGTAACTGGAGAATAAAGGCTTGTTTGCCCCAGTTTTGAATTCTGCAAGAAACTCTGTCCCATTCTATATGCTTTAATGATAGCCCAGTTAGAAAGAAAGAGAATGCATGGTTTGTAGTGTAGTCATAACACATAGCATCAACAAAATTAATATCCTTGGAAATGTACGTCTCATATGAGTTCAGTATGTTTGCTTTTCTGCATGGTCAAATCTGCTATTTTTAAAGTTTAAGTGTAAGCTGCCTATATATATATTTATACATTAAATACATATACATGCTTTACACACACTATATATACACACATTAAACATATACACACATTTATACATTTTACATATATATTTAGTGTATATGTTTTTATATATATATAAATATAGATGTATGTTTAGGCCTGCTTTTCATTCAGTTACATCTTTTTAATCTTTGTTGATAACTTATATTCATTGCCAGTAGTCAGTATATCATAATGTACTAGAACAAATCGTTAAGCATTTTGTTACTTTTTAGCATTGAGGAATACATTATATTAAGTAAAACTTGAGACAGATCTAGAGCTAACATTCTGTATTATCTCTTCACCGTAGATCCCTAGCGCACTTCTTGCAGCTGTCTGAAAGGATTATGTGAAAAACAAGATGTTCCTTCCAAGGTCTTCAGGAAGTTTTATGCTGGGTGAGGCATGTAAATGTGGACAGTTTTCCTGTTTCTGGGATGAGTATAATTTTCCTTCTTGCAGTCCTCAGTTCTGGTTTCCTCTCCAGCCAGGGTGGGAGCCGTCCCTTTTCTCAGATCACTGACACAGTGTACTACAGCATCGGTGCAGCTCTTTCATGTAGGAGGCTGAGGAGAAATCCTTGGATGAGGTTGCCATGGCAAGAGGCAGTCCCTGCCCTGTACTGTTTACACTGCATTGTGAATGCCATGCGTGAGCTCGACTTTTTATCTTCATTTGTATAATCAGTGATTAATTTACTGTGACTTAATTCTCAACAATGTATTTAGACTTTGCACACTTCATTTAAAGGCTACACCTTTATTATCTTCAAATCCATGTAAAGATGTCTGCAGGGAAAGGGAAAATTTAAAGGCATCTTTCTCAGTAGTCACAGGGGCGTAGAAGGAGAGGTTATTATTTTTTTTTTTTTCTGTGGGCATTAAATCTCTCTATGAGCAGAGCATTTTCTAAACATCTGCACTATATAGCATACAGCAAAATTTAACAGCATGATCGGGAGTCAGAGGCAACTGTAGCTACAGCAAGTCCTGTCAGACTGCTGTTTTGTACCAATGGATTTGGGACCCTTCCATGGACTGATGGAGGGCCTGGCTGTACCCCAAGGTGACACAATATCCAGAAGGAAAGAGGAGAAGGAAACTGACTGCATCACTAGGCAGAAGGGCTTGTCTTTCAGCTGGTGAAGCAGCACTGACAGCCCTACAGGGATCTGTTTGCTACTTTTGTACATGAAGGGGAGGTACCAGGAGGGTTGTTGATGACAGGAATGGGGTAGAGGGGGATTTTTCTTGTAGGTAAGACTAGTTGCAGAGGCTACCCTTGATATCTAGGGAGAGCTAGAGTTAGCAGAGCTCAGTGCAGCCAACATCACTGCAAACAGCAAAAAAAAGAAAAAAGAAAACAGATTTTAGGATTCATAATGAATGATTTGAAAAGAGGGAAATCTAAGAATTAAGCAGTTTGTTTAAAAATCAGTAAACTGAAAAAAACCCAACCACTTTATTAGCTCATCTATTGATTTTCTTATTTCACTTCTACATTTTCTGGCCCATGCATTAGACTTTACAATGCGATCAATGGAGCAAAAGGATAGCCCTGCTAGAGACAACTTGGGGTCTTCTGGCAACAGGAGAGCTTCTAACATGAAGAGGGGGGAATCTACTTATAGCTTGCCTCCACTTCCTCCTTAGTCAGGTGACAACAGCAAGTATTGCACATTAGAATAACTTTTCTATTAGAAGTTATTAGAATAACTTCAAGCTCTTTTGCAGTGTTTTGTTAACTGACAGTTTTATGTTACGATCTTTACCAAATGATAGTGCTTTGCAGTCTTACTGAATTAAAAAGGACTTAAGGTATTTCATACGTGAAACAGTACTGAGAGTTACCAGTAAAATGAAAATTTCTGAAGGCAATATTTTACAGTATACGTTATAGCTGTTCACATCTCTCTATACTTACAAAGGAGTAGCTTTCTGTTGTACTGTCCTATATAAAATGAGGAAATACATAATTGGATTTGACACAGTGACTATAGAATGAAGACGATGAAAATATTCAGACCAGAAACCATATGCAGTCTTCAGCACTAGAGAAAGAGAGACAGTATTGTTGGTATCAAAACAACAAAATACAACCAAGTATCTTAATTTAGACATCTAGTACATCTGGTTAACATTTTTCTTTCCCCCCTCTTCTGAATCTGAGATTCTTATGGAATGGAAAAAAGCCACATCTGCAAAAGCAAATATTGGGTAAAGAACAGGGAAACACTTAAAAATCTTGTTGGTTCTATTTCCTGCCCATTTCTTCTTCCTAGTTCATTTTCATGAATAAAAATGGCACTGCTATAATTCTCAGTTTTTCAACACCTATTTACTGGTTTAAGCAGAACCTTTTTATAATATCTACTTAGCAAGCAGTATAAATAGCTAAAACCAACCAGATTTTGTTCAGCTGATCAACAGGAATCACAGAATCATTTAGGTTGGAAAAGACCTTTAAGATCATCAAGTCCAACCATAAACCTAACACTGCGAAGTCCACCACTAAACCATGTCCCTGCGTGCCACATCTACATGTCTTTTAAATACCTCCAGGGATGGTGACTCAACCACTTCCCTGGGCAGCCTGTTCCAATGTTTGACAATCCTTTCAGTGAAGAAATTTTTCCTAATATCCAATCTAACCTCCCCTGGCACAACTTGAGGCTGTTTCCTCTCACCCTACCACTTATTACTTGGGAAAAGAGACTGACACCCACCTCGCTACAACCTCCTTTCAGGTAGCTGTAAAGAGTGATAAGATCTCCCCTGAGCCTCCTTTTCTCCAGGCTAAACAACCCCAGTTCCCTCAGCCACTTCTCATAAGACTTGTGCTGTAGACCCTTCACCAGCTTTGTTGCTCTGCTTTGGATGTGCTCCAATGCCTCAATGTCTTTCTCATAGTGAGGGGTCCAAAAACTGAACACAGTGCTGAGGGAACACACTTCCCTAGTCCTGCTGGCCACACTGTTTCTGATACAAGTCAGGATGCCATTGGCCTTCTTGGCCACCTGGGCACACTGCTGGCTCATGTTCAGCCAGCTGTCGACCAACACCCCCAGGTCCTTTTCTGCCAGGCAGCTTTCCAGCCACTCTTCCCCAAGCCTGTAGCATTGCATGGGGTTGTTGTGACCCAAGTTGCAGGACCTGGCACTTAGCCTTGTTGAATCTCATACGGTTGGTCTCAGACTGTCGATCCAGTCTGTCCAGATCCCTCTGCAGAGCCTTCCTACCATCAAGCACATCAACACTCCTGCACAACTTGGTGTCAACTGCAGACTCACTGAGGATGCACTCAATCCCCTCATCCAGATCCTTGATAAAGATATTAAACAGAACTGGCCCAAATACTGAGCCCTGGGGAACACCACTTGTGACCAGTCACCAACTGGATTTAACTCCATTCACCATAACTCTTCGGGCCTGGCCATCCAGCCCGTTTTTTACCCAGTGAAGAGTACGCCTGTCCAAGCCATGAGCAGCCAGTTTCTCCAGGAGAATGCTGTAGGAAATGGTCTCAAAAGCTTTACTAAAGTCCAGGTAAACAACACCCACAGCCTTTCCCTCATCCACTAAGCGGGTCACCTTGTCATAGAAGGACATCAGGTTTGTCCAGCAGGACCTGCCTTTCATGAACCCATGCTGACTGGGCCTGATCACCTGGTTGTCCTGTACATGCTGTGTGATGGCACTCAGGATGAGCTGCCCCATAATCTTCCCCAGCACTGAGGTCAGACTGACAGGCCTGTAGTTCCCTAGATCCTCCTTCCAGCCCTTCTTGTAGATGGGCATCAAATTTGCTAACTTCCAGTTGACTGGGACCTCCCCAGTTAGCCAGGACTGCTGGTAAATGATCGAAAGTGGCTTGGTGAGCACTTCTGCCAGCTCCCTCAGTACCCTTGGGTGGATCCCGTCTGGCCCCATAGACTTGTGAATGTCTAAGTGGTGTAGAGAACTACCATACTGGGTCACCTTAAATATCCTGTCTGTCTCTGACTTCAGCTAATAGCAGACATTTATGAAAAAGAGTAGGATATCTGGTATTTGTAGAATGATCTTTCACTTCTTGTGCTCTCCAAGCATGCGATAGTCAGTAGTTCCTTGGCTTTTGGAGACAGAGGTTTTGGAGTAAAAATACAACTGTATTTAACAGTCACCTCTCAATCTTATCTTTCCTACCAGTAAGAGTCCTCATTAGCAGCACAATTGCATACATTGAGATACCACTTGCCTAGACTGAGAATAAGGCAGCTAACCGATTCATTTGGCAGCAACAATCTCAAAACAAAGAACTTCCTTAGTGTAGAGTGGACCTTGCCCAAACTATGTAAAAGGAAACACAGAGTAACTAGATCAAAGCATCTATAGAGGAGGTTGCTGTGGCATTGCTGCCCTTTCAGCCATGCATCAGCCAAGCCTGTGCTGCAAGCCTCACCCACCCCTGTGCTAGCCCTAACTCTCTAAGAGTTAACAGCCTTTAAGTGCAGCTCTGCAATAAATTTTGATGCAGAGTTTGTGAAATAAAAACTGAGATCTGCAAAGGTTGTTCAAATTCAAAATTCTAGCTCAGGGCCCATGTCTAGTTATGACATTTGTTAGCAGAGCTTGGAAGTTAGTGAAAGTTAAACAGTCTTTTGTATTTCTCTGCTCTCCACCATTTAAGCAGTTTCAGCACTGCACAGCTGTCAAGTAAAAAGCATTTCAGCCTGCGGAACAGTGAAAGGAGAAAATCTATTCTGTAGAATAAATGACCAGTCCCTATTATGACATTTATTGTGTCTTTGCTTATGAGATGATGTTGGATAGTGCATGTGTGTCATAACAGAAGGATTATCTATCACATCTCCTCCTCCATATATAGCTGTGAAGTATTTAGGTGTGTATTTGCATATCCACATCCTTATAAAGACAGGTGAAAGACTTGGCTCACAAGAGACTTCTCAAGCCAGGTCCGTTCCCTACAATGTAGTAAGACTGTACACTATCTCTAAACCTGGCTAACTGATGTTATCTATTTAACCTCGAAGACCTTCAGTGAAAGTGATCAAACCACTTCCCGCTGTGACTTATTTCCTAAAGCCTAGATTTTTCTTATACAGATTTTGTGTTTATCTAAAGTATGCTTTCCTTGCTGTAGCTTCCCAATAAACCTACTAGTTGTCAGTCAACGAAGACTAAGCAAAAATAATTGCTCACTGTCCCTTTTGTTACATAGCATATTTTGTCAGTTATCATGTCTCCTCTCAGCCTTTTTTTTCCCTAGATGGTGTCTTGTGGGACCTGTTTTCTAAATGCTTAATCATTTTTTGTTTTTCTCTGAACTCCCTAATTTGCCTGTCATTTTTCAAACATGATGCTTAAAAGTGAATGTAGGACTCCAACTGATGCTTAATAAGCACCAAGTAGAACAGGGTAATTAACTCATTCGGTTTTAGATTTATTACTCTTAATACAGCTTAATACACTGTAGCAATTGCTTCCCTTCCACCTTTTCTTTTGTTGTGAAAGTGCTGTTTGTTTGACTTATAAGTACTTTGTCACCCAGCACAACTCCTGTCCTTCTGCTGCATCTATCTTGTTACTCACCTTGCCTTCTATGTTTGAACACATGATTATTCTTTCACCTTTACACCTCAGTTACACATTGACCCTATTGGAGAGGATTTTTTGTTAATTCTAGTTATTAAGTAATTAAGATTTTATTAATACTAGTTACAACCTATTAAGATGCCTCTGTATGTACCCTCCAAAGAATTTATTGTTTTCCATCTTCAAATCAGCTGTGAAGTGGTTTAATGTGTTTTCTGCCATATCCCACACAGGGGCTAATCAAAGTATTGAATGGTCTAGGATGGATTCCATACAGAAACTCGCTTAGCATTCGTGCCAATGTGACACCAGGTGGGTTAATAATTACTTTCAATATTTGACTTGCTTTGACCAACTGCGGAACATTTCATTCCTTCAACCTTCCTGTTGACTTCAACTGACCTACTTGTAGAATACGGTAAGGTTAGTGCTAGTAACTCGTAATTTCCTTCTTTGCTGTTGCTAATCAGCTGAAAAAATGAAACCGTTGGGGCCTTAAGATGGCTATTCTATCAAAGCATCCCTACTATTCCTAGCAGGTAGACTTCTGAGTCACACTGACATCTAAGTAGAATCAAAAGTTCAGGGGACTCTGGCTTGTTGAAGCAAGGCATGAGATGGGAGTTCTGATTCTTTTGTGTGTGTGTGTGTGTGACATGGAGAAAGAGTGGCTAGGGGAAGTGGAAATTTGGAGGAATGTGGGGGAAAAAAGTATGTGCTGGCAACTTTTCAACAGCCTGTGTGTTCAAAGATGGCAGGTGTGTTACTTGGGAATTTCCATGTGGCCCAAAGGTAAAAATTGGATTGATTTCACTCCTTTGTGCTCACTTTCTTTTTACCAGAGTGCTTAAAAACTTTAATCCTTGTGACGAGTGATAGGCCATTCATCCCTTTGACAGACTTTTAAATTTCTTTTGCAGGAATGTTAGGAGGACAGTGGGTTTTTCCCTTGGCCAGCCAACAAAATAAGTCATATTCTGCTATCACTAGTAAATATTTTTAAACCCAAAAATAAACAGAATAAGAAAATATGTCACAGGCACTTTTAGAATTCATTTATTATTCAGCTGCCTCTGCAGTCTCCATGCTGTGATATCTAAAGGTTTATGTGTGTTATAAAGGTATTACAGTCAAACTTTTGGCATTCCAACCTTCAATTCTGTAACTCTATGTAAGTTCTATCAGATAAACATCTACAAAAAGCAAGGAAAAGCATAGTCATGGAAAGGATCCTAGGGAAGTTTACCCCATTCCTCTGACATATGCTTATATTAGATTGTCAACTGACCAAAGCCACAAAAACTTAACATTGTATTTACAAACAGTAGAATCCTAACTGCTTATACTTCCAGTGGCCATAGAAGACAATTAACTAGTGGCTAACAGTCATTTTTATTTGCTCATATAAATATTAATTCATGTTCATGATTGTAAATGTCTATACCAAAAATTGCCCTCAGCATCTTTAATGAAAGAATTGTGAGAGAATGATTAGATTGTGAATTTAATCTTTCATTCCTTCAGGACTATAATTCAATGATTCTGGAGACAAATAAAGTATGACGCCATTCTTTCAGGTGTGAATATATACTCATCAAATTCCTACTGCTAGTCTGCATACTGCTGACCTTCTGTACAAGTCTTACACAGTTAACAAACTATAAAACTTTCTTATAAAGCAGATGAACTATACACTGCCTTCTGTTTGAGCAAAAGACCAAAAAACCAAAAAGGTATTTATTTTGTCTTATTTTTCAGTGAGGTTGTTTTCAACGCACAGTATTTTAAGAGACAGTAATCTTATGTGTGCATTCACTGCAGTAGGGGAACTTAGAAAACCACTTGATGCACCCTAAATCTTACATTGCTTTGTTTTGGTCTGGTTTGGGTTTTTTTGTTTTGTTTTTTTTTAATAGATACTATACAAAGTCTATAGGTCAGAAGAGAAATGTTAAATTGTTCTCTGTCTTTGTAGTCTGGCTGATGTCAAACATACTGCATTTTTCAGTCTCCTTTGCATACAGTATCTCATCCCCTGTCCCACTCAGCTGAAGTTATTGATACTGTGCTGAAAAGTAGTGCAAAGGAGAGGGTACTTCTGTTGAAATTTAATGACCAGTTTCAAATTAGGGACTAGCAGATAGAAAGATTCAAGAAGCGAAGTCAAAGAAAGGCAGGCACTTAACCAACCCCAAGGATTTGGTCTTCTTCCTCAGTGGAAATGATACTATAAATTCAGGCTCCTTCTGCCATGCCTATTTAAACTGTAAGCTCTGGCACTCAGCCTGTAAAGCAGCCCCTAACTCTGTGAGATTATCATCTTTTGGTGGTGGCCTTACATTCTGCTTCTGTAATGTAAAAAGCCACAGTATCTTATGCTGCTGCTATTACTATTTTCTGATTTTAAAGAAGAAAAAAAAAAATCTTTAGTGCCATTGCTGTGGTAATTTTTTTTGCATTCTAAAATTTTAGCCCACAAAAATTGAAATGGATGTCTGGTTCCTCCAAGTTAACTTGAATTTCCAAACTGGAAGTTTTGTCAATTTCAGTGAATTCTGATGACTTACCAAAAATATCAATCATCTGATTGCCTCATGCTGAGAATTATGTTATGAGTCATATAATGTTATTTTGTTTTATGAGTGTCAATAATAAATGACAAAAGAAAGTCTCCTGAGTTAGCTTACCAAGAAAGGTCCAAATCAACCCTTAGAAGAAAAAAGCTCTGGTGCTCACTATAAAAAATGAGAAGACAGGTGTTGAGTTCAGCAGACTCTAATCAGGCCATCACTAGTTCCTGAGCATGAAGATAGCTCAGTGGCATCAGGTTCACTTAAACAACAAAAGACCTCAGGAGACATTTTGCATACATTTTCAGACATTTGAAAGTGGAATTTTGGCTTCTAAATAAAAAAAAAAAAAGACGAAAAATTTGAAAACATTATTCGTAGTTCTTAAACTGTTGAACATAGCCATTTTGTTAATTGTATATTAGATGCACTCAAAAAGAACCTAAGTGGTTTATTATACGGATGTAGGCTGGAAGTCTATTGCAGAGCCAAGACTTGGACTTAGATAACCTTTAACACAAATTCTTTAACACAAACTGGCCTCCACTTTCCTAACCAGTTCTTTTATTAAAATACACATACGTATATAAAACCTGTGGTTTGTGTTCTGTAGTATTGATAGGGTATTTGTGTTTCTAGTAAACAGTCAAGAGCCCTAACACCAAAACCCTTATGTTCAGATATTTGCTAATGCTTGAATTTGATTATGTCACCTTTTATATAGCTTAAAATGATCTACAGTCTAGTTCCTAAGGCTTGTTGAAGCTTGCAGCACAGTCTTCAAAGAGTGAAATATCATTAAAAAGAAGCCAAGTACAGAAGTATCTGAAAGTTTTCTCTGAATAGAAAGAAAAAAAAATCCAAATGTCATTTCTTGCTGTGAAGATCAGCCTTCCTCTGAGCAACAGTTTCAAATTATTTACTAGTTTATCTATAATTGATGTAAAACACTGCCAAGCAATCATTTCTTCAGTGTCTTCTTGGTATCCCCAGGCAGAGTTTGCTGTGACCAAGAGGCCTTTTTCTGTCTTAAAAAGCCACTCCTTAAAATGTTAACAGTTAAATTAAAATAATATTGATTTTTAATTATTTTTTTTACATAAATGAAAGCTTTCCAAGTCCTTCTTTTCACAAATTTTCTAGTAAGCTGCCATGTTATTTTTGCTGATATGATAGCTATATTCAGTGCTGAACATCACTGTTGTCAAATGTACTGATAATTCCTCTGATGTCAGTGACAGAAAGATTGTGTCTTGTCGGTAAGGAAAGCAGATGCCTTGGGCATGTTGAAACTGAGAAATTAGATTCCCCTAGGAGAGCAACCATGTGAGAACTCTGAGCAGTTACCTCCCAAGTAGGAACTGGTGAACTGATTTATAAAAAATGAGAACTGACATGTTTGCTTAAAACTAGAGTCAAGCATGCAGAATAGTTTGCAGAAGTGTATGTGCATTTTTTTTTCAGTTGTGTTATTCTGTTTATGTTCTGTTTTCCTCTAGACAAGTTTAGCGTGGACATGTATCAAGGAAGAGGGTCTTAGTGTGCATCTTCAGATACAGATAGATTAAAGGTATAAGTGACCTTAAGTTCACTCTTGTGTTTCTGTACCAAGACATTTAATTAAATATGCAAGTGTTTACTGCTTTACTAATCCACCAAGCTTTCTTAGATCCCTTTCAAACATTTTCCAAAATATACTCAATGTTTCAGGAATTGCTTGAAGACGCTGGATATTCTGGTTCTAATCCAGCAAAGTCCAGGAGGTGGATGTAGCTATCAGCTGCCCCCTGGGATAATTTGCAAACCAGGGCTGAGTGTGTGCTGAGGGGCTTTTTGCTGGAGCCCATGCTGGGGTGCTTGGCAGAATGAGGCTGCCAGGGTCATTGCTCTGTTTGTGCAAGAAGGAAAGAGCTACTAGAGGCTGTGTGTCCTCTTCACCTATTGTTTGGTCCAAAATTAGATTAAAGACAGATTCCTCCTTTGTTATGTACCCTGTGGACTTCCACCTTTCCTGCTAAGTTTATCCATTTCTAGCACTGCACAGATCTATTTGAATAGAGTTAGTTTAATTTAAGCTTATTGACATCTCTTATTTTCACACTAGAGTGACTCAGTGATATGAAAGATGAAAACACATAGACTCTTCTTCTTAACTTAACTCCATGATGTGGTAGACAGGATTGGGCCTTACAGATAGCAACCAAAGGATGGTTCTAATTTAAATGTAAACATTTTAATAAAAAGCACTGCTGGCTGGAGACAGCATATTTACTGGGGTGGATCAACATTTTAAGCACTTTCTGAAAAGTGAGGAGTCTTTGTTTAAAGGTAGAATCCAAAAGAAGAGATGGAAGTGCATGCCAGATGTAGTGTGATGTTCCAGACTTAGGGACAGACTAGGAAAAATGTAAAGAATTGAGAAAGGAAATAAATGAAGCCCACTGAGAAGGCAGACTGAGAAGGCCCACTGTAACTATATTATCTTTCATATATCAGCAATGGGAAGACTATTCAAAGCAGGAGAATGTAAGAAAGAATTTTCCCAAGAAAATAGTATATTTAGGACATAACATTATGCTAGGTAAAACATTGGCTAGAAATAAATCTGTTCTGGTGATGAATATTAATTTACTATTATTATTCTAAAATGTTTATAGTGAATGTTGTTTTTTATGTTTTGTTTCTCAGATTTTGAAAACGAACATCAGAATAGTTTTCCATGGCTTGACATGTTTCTACGTACATGAACAGTATTCGATCCAAAGAACATCTGTTTTATCAGCTGTGGAGCAGGACTGTATGTTCTTGTGAAAAATGTGGCTTCAGAGATGGCTCCATAAATAACTGCTGAATTCAACTATGGAAAGGTTCTCTGTCATGGTTTAACCCTGGTAAGCATCTAAGCCTCACCCAGCCGTTCACTCACTCCCCCTCAGTGGGATGGGGAAGAGAATCAGAAGAGTAAAAGTGAGAAAACTCACAGGCTGAGATAAAAACAGTTTAATAGGTAAAGCAAAAGCTGTGTGCGCAAGCAAAGCAAAATAAGGAATTCATTCACTACTTCCCATCATCAGGCAGAGATGTTCAGACATCTCCAGGAAAGCAGGGCTTCATCATGCCTAACAGTTACTTGGGAAGACAAACGCCATTACTCTGAATGTCCCCCCTTTCTTATTTCTTCTTCCTCCCGCTTTTATTGCTGAACATGACGCCATATGGTATGGAATATCCCTTTGGTCATTTGGGGTCAGCTGTCCCAGCTGTGTCCCCTCCCAGCTTCTTGTGCACTCCAGTCTACTCACTGGTGGGGCAGCGAGAAGGAAAAAAGGCCTTGATGCTGTGTAAGCATTGCTCAGCAATAATGAAAACATCTCTCTGTTATCAACACTGTTTTAATCACAAATCCAAAACATAGTCCCATGCAAGCTCTTAGAATTCAGTGGAAAAGAACAGTTTGGGTGAGGAACAATAATTTAACAATAAGAGTGTTTAGTTTCAGACATGAATAAAAATGATGATGAAAGAATCTCAAACACTGAGCTTGGAAAAAGGAGGAATTAAAAGATTAGTGCAGTATGAATCTCCTTTTCTATCCTGACAAGTCTGGGATTCCTTCGCATATTGTTAGGTACAGTCTGTGAGAGAAAGTGTAATGTGAAGTGAAATGTCACGAGCAATAAGGACTAACAAATATGGAAAAAAGTGAGAATTATGGTCATATCTGTAACTCATAGAAATAGATGGGATTATTTTCTTGATCTGCAAAAGATACAGGATTTAGTCCTGTGTCTACAAAGGGCAATATTTTCAAATGTAGCCTGGGAAGTTATAGCTGGGAACATACAAGCTGGCTGGCTCTTATCTCAGGAAGTAGAAACTCAGTTTAGAAAAAACTTTAAAACTGTAAGACTTTAATCTTCATAAAGCTAGTTCTGTTTTGACAAAATTGCTGGAAAAAAATATTTCACTGCTTGTAAAGAGTTTAGCTTCATATCTCCATAGCTTAACTTCTTCACATTCTTTCCTTTCATCGCTTTACTTTTTCAGAGCAACTACTTTTCTTTTACATCTTGCATTCTTTTACTACTCAAACCATGGTTAAAAATGATGCTATCCAGTGAAAGAGCTTCTTTGAGCAAGAGTATTATTTAGCATGTTTATTCCTTCCTTCAGGTTTTGAAAATATATAAAAAAATTGAAGATTGATATAAAGAATGAAATATAAAGATTTGGTTTATGGATCTGGGAGAATATTTTGAATCGTACAGTTGGATTCTGAATGTGACTCTTCATGTTTTAACCACTCAAGATCTTCCTTTTTCTTAGATGTAATTAATATCATAATAAGGTGAACCAATACTTCATGGTTGTTTTAATTTTGACATCAGAAAGGTCATTATTCTAGGTAGAGATTTGCATTTGTCACTGTTTGTGTTTGTGAAGGCTGAGAAAATATGTCAAATATACTCCTGTGGGTGTGTGTGAGGAAGCTTGTAATTCTCTTCCTCAGCTCTCCCTGAAATCCAGATGGATGCGTGATGTCTGATAGGTAGTGTATGGTGTAATGGTTGATATAACGCAGGAGTCCGGTTCATAAGAGGGCATGGCTAACCTTGGCACAGCAGCAGTGGTTCTTGCCCCCCTCTATGGTACGCATTCAGAACCTGGAGGTTTTCCCATCCCAGCGCAGGTATGGCTCAGCTGCTGTGTTTGTGCAGGAGTTACTGGAAACCAGTAGTTTATAGTCACATTTGTGAAGGCAAAACTGACACCAATTTCGTCTTTTCTTGCTATGCCAGGCTGTAGACTCCTGAGGTTAAGCGACTGCAGCATACCTAAATAAAGAACAGACATATCTGAGACAGGAATGGGACAAGCAGCTGCAGCAGAAACCACAACAACTATGTGTGACTCAAGAATCTTAATTTTTTCTCATTATGAAGTGTGTGTTCCTACAACTAAAGAAAGGTTTTCTCCCTGTAGTTTTTTATTTTGTCTCCTTTCTTTTTTATATCTTCTTCTTTTCTTTTTTTGAATGAATGAATGACTAGAGGGACACAAAAAAAGATTCTTGAAATTCTGTGAATGAGAGGTGAAACCAGAAGAAAGTGCTATCTGTACAATGCATCTTAAGGATTTTAAGAACTAGCTTCAACTTGCCTCAGCTTTCCAGGAAAACAAGAATATGCATGTTCGTATCTATGATGCCCACAAAACTCCAGAGCTTTGGAGCCTCTCAAGCTATAAATTTTGTTAAATTTGTTTTGTTAAAAAAGAAAAATCATGTTGAGAAGTACACCCTGAAGGTGAGCACAATGTGCAGTTGGAGCAAATGAAGGCAGATCTTGTTCCATGTTTGTGTGTTATTTAAAACAGTGCATGATTAATTCTTTTGCATCTCTTATCTGAGATAACTAAGGTTCTGTAAGGGGAGGAGTAGGTGGAAGCCGGCAATTAAACCAGCTGTTGGAAAGTCCATAATAAACCGTAAAAACTTCAGGTCAACAGCAACACAGCTATGTTGAAAACAAGTATCTGTGCTTGCCCAAGTTCTGCCTTTGGAGTGAGAGTTTCATTTGGACCTTGCCTCTGAATAGATAAGGGAGATGGAAATAAGGAGTCACTACCAGTTCCATCAAGACCTCATAGGATCTCTGGTGTCTGTGTACAACGAAGCATTGATAAAGCCAAAATTACTTCCTGATTTTTCATCACCCTTTCTTTGTACCAAACTCCTGCATAGATCTCCTGCATGGAACAGCATAAGGTGCCTTAACTACTATGGTCCCCTCCATCTCTTTTTTTTCTAGGATATATCTTTTCCTGGATGTTTTTCTGTTCAGTTTTTCCCATTCAGTAGAATCTCTGGGAAAAAGCCTGAAGTATTCAGCTTCTTGAAATTTGAAATATGTAATGGAATGATGTAAAAAGTGGTTTAATGTTATCTGTAAAGAGTTGTCACAAAACAATTAGCTAAAGTTCTTGACTGCTGCAGTATGGAAGTTTGTTTCTAGAGTAGAGCAATTTCCACCTGGGTTGCTGCAGGAAATGAATCCCCCTAAATTAATCATGGTTCCTGTGATCAGGGCCAACAGTTTTTTCTCTGGATCTATGCTAATTCAAACTGGCTGTAGGTAGGAACCAATTTTCAGCAGCTCATTGTACTATTGAGTCCTGCAATTCTAAATTGTGACTGACAATAGCCAACTTCCAGGTGCAGCTTCAGCTACGCATGAGGAGACAAAATACATCTTTGTTGACTTCTTTCTTCAAGCCCTGTTGGCTGAGAGGTGCAGGAGTCTTGGCTGAACCTCCTTTACCAACCCCTCTGCGGTTCAGCAATTCCCTAATACCTGACCCATCCTCAAGCCCGTTCCCTCTCTCTGTTGGCCCTTGTAACCAGGATTCCAGGAACTTTATGTTCTATGAAACAGAGGCTGGTTTATTTCACTTCACTTCACAGTCTCAATTTCTCCCAAAGACAGACGTGCTCCACTTCCCTGTTAGCTGCTGTAATTGGGCATCTAATGGTCAGAGCTAATATAACTGGGAAAATCCCTTAGGCAAACAGAGCAACAGTCTGTCTTAGTCAGGAAGTAACTCACCGCTTTTGCTGTTGTTCACCATGATCGCCTAAGCCTGTTGTTACAGCCTGTTGGTCTGTGACAACCTGTTCCAGGAACAACATTGCTATCTGGCAACATTATTATTAGCCCTGGAGATGTCAGATGCCTTCTCCAAGTGTACAGAAGCAGATATGCACAGAAGCAAAATGAAGGGGAGAGAGTTAAAGAGGAATTTAACTTCCATACTTAGTGGTGTAGGAGAGCTGATTCTTTTGGCAGCCCCTGTTAGAGAGCCTTTGTCCTTCTCCTTTCTCTTATTTTCAAGAGAAAAAAACAAAATTCCAAATCAGGCTGCTAAACCAGAGGTAGAGATGGTTAAAATGGTCTAGTCAAATTTTTCTCCAAAGCAGCGGCTGAAATATTTGTGTTTCATGAAAATTTTAAGGGATCTGTTTTATACTGAAGATATGAGCCATTGCTTAGTAATGAATGCAATCAATAATGCATGTATTGACAGAACATATGAAAGTGGACATACCTGCGGTTAAATTCAGAATGGATGTTTACGGCTGGAGAGCTATCCTTTCAAATGCTTCCTGAGGTCTTCTTCATAATAAATCATGGCATGTGGATTTCTTATTCAGTTTAAACCTGAGAACAAAATATTTTGTGAATAGTGTTATGGGTGTTTTTTTTAGTTTTGTTTTTAAGTGCAGATAATCATATGTGTGGGAGCCTCTTAGCCATATATAGTCTCACAGATTTCACCACTGGCTCAGATACAGCAATATTAAACTTTGCCAAATCACAAAAGGCCTAAGTATGACAGAATAAGGCAGGAGAATATTGATTTGCCTTAGGCATTTTGTTTAAACTCCTGCAGTAGGCAGTACTTAGAGCATTTGAGGATTTCAAATGTTGTCATTCAAAATATAGTGTATTTTGACTTTATCATGAGAAAGAAAGGATTCTTTTTTTGTGGGTCTTTTTGTGCAGGGGAAGGGAAGGGAAGGGAAGGGAAGGGAAGGAGATGAGAGATCTGTATGCTGTAAGTTTTTTCAAAATTATCTTTGGAAGGAGATCTTATTATGACCATAGTTTCTGCTTAATGACTATATACTCTCTGTCTCATTGGTCACCATTATTCCTCTGTCATTTAATATTGAGATCTTCTTTCCTGTCTTTTTTTTTTTTTCTGGCTCAGCAGACTAGAACTGGGAACATTTTTTCCTAATTACAGAAAACTATGAATCTTTCTCATAAAAAGTGTTTTCATTTGAGGATTACTTCTATAATCACTGCTCTCAAAAACAACTAGCCCATAAAACATTTTGACAGGATATTTCCTAGGCTACTTCATTTCTTAGTTTTCAGCAAAGCTTTTGAATTTGATACTATTTGTTGATTGTATCAGTGTTCCTGAGTTAAATTTAATAAGAACTTTGGAATTTTAAAGATTTTTTCCTTAAAATTCAACATATTTTTCTGGATAGTTTAGGATATTTTTAAAGAAATATTTAAAGGTTATTTGGAATTATATTAAAAGTGGAATCCTAGATTGCTTTTAGGAAAGAGGAAGGCAGCACTAAATAATTTCAGAATCTTGATCGCATCTTGAAATTATTAGCCTACCAGACCTATATACCAAAGTCATGTTTGTAGGTGATAGTTTCCTTGCCAAGGTTTACCTTTCAATTGGAAAGCGTTACTATTTACTGTGTTTGATGCACTGCTTGTTTTTAAAGATGAGACCACAGTCATTGCCTTTTGGCCATTCAAGAAAATATAAAGGCATCAAAAATGTGCCAGAAGCTTCTTTCTTCACGTCTATGAAGAAATGTGCAGTAACTAAGATCTTTGCTACATGTTGTAGCTGAAGATACTAAAATAAAGCTTTAACTGGGACAAATCTCACAGTCTGTATTCAGGCAGAAATCCTGAGCCAAAACTTAAGCATCTACAGTTGCCATTTTTCAAGACACTACCTTTTTTGTAATTGCTGTTGCCTTTTTAGGCAGTAATTTCAGACAGTAATTGCTATTGCCTTTTTTGCTTTTGTGTGAAGCAAAATGTAAATGCAAAAAAAAAAAAAAAGAAGAAGAAGAAAAAAGAGCAGATCAGTGCAACAGTGCAAAGATCAGAGCAAGGTGGAGGACTTGAGAGAACAGGTTTAGAGTCCAAATATGGATTGTTGTGACAACATCAAGAAATAAAAAAATGTTATTGATAAACAGGCATGCCGAACCAAATTCCAGCGTGAATAGTAGGAACTTAAATACCAGAATCCTTCCCTGAGATAAATATTTTTATTCCAGGAAAGTCAAGCACTCCATTATTTTGCTATTATTGTGCTACAGCCAAAATATAATGCAAATTTAATAGGCAACCAATTTCTGTAATTTTTAATACGATTTATTGGTCATTTCAATTGTACCAGGTATCAAACTTGTGCTTATTGACTACTTTGCAAAGATTTGATAGTAAATGTACTGGTTAGTGGTGTCAGTGCTCCCAATGAAATTAATCCTTATTAAAAAAATGTGGTGAACAATTCATATGGAAATGGTGGAAATCTAAAATCCCTAGGGCTATTCACAGGAGTAAACATTTTCTTTGGTAGTAAATGCAGGATCAAACAGAAAAATAATGGTCTCATTTCTGTCTCTCTCAAAATACTTACTTTAAACAAGTACTTTAACTTCCCTGTGGAAATAAAATGTTATAGCCTCAATACTGAGAAGTTTCTTAAAGACATGCCACATTAGACACAGCAAAATAAACTTGTTTCTTTTAAGAAAATGTAGAGGTTTTTCTCTTTAAGAGAAGTGGCTTCTTTCTATAGAAAACATGTTTCAGTTTAGACTACACTAACAGTATTTGAACTGGCCTTCAGGCACTTTAGACTTCAGTAGTGCCACAAAGGATTGTCTAATTTAACAAATATGTTAACCATAATTCACCACTGTTTCTGATAATAAAGTGGAATTTTCTGTTTACAGTGGTTTGAGTGGCATTTTTAAGTTAGGTGGCATACTGCAGAGGAAGGGGGGAGGAGAGGATAAAAATACCCAATTCTTCCCTACAATATTGTTTCTTTGTCCTGCAGAACATAAGTACAAGTAGTGACTGCCTCCTGCAAGGTGAGCTTCTGCATGTGTCCCAACCTGAACGATGCTATAAATGCCTGCACTCAGAAATTAGAAGTGGGCTGGAAGTGCAGTGAGAGCAATGTGGGTGAATATGTATTCTCATATTATTTCCAAAATACTGGTTAAGCTGTAATAGGAGGAGCAAACAGTACCTTTACCTACTGTTGCAAGTAGGTGGGTTGAGGAATATTATCTGTATGAAGATTAAGTATGTGTATATTGGCACTTGGTTCTTGCACAGTACCATGAAGACACGTCATGCTTGCATGAACTTTCCTGCTTTTGTAACTTTTCTCCTGCCATGGACTAGAAGCAAGTATGTGGTCATTCACTGGAACTCAGCTGCTGGTGGCTCAATAGGACACTGGCTCCGTTCTTCCTCGTCCCAAGCTACAGACCTGGGAGACAAGGCCAATAACGTGACCACACAGCAAGGAAGTGGCAAAAGCAATATCACACCAGAGCTTCCTGACTCCTAATATAAATGTCTAGGTTATTTAAAACTGGGAATACTAGGCTTTTTTTTTTTTATGTATGAGACAGATGGGGAGGGAGAGAGGGAGAGAGAGCGCAAGACAGAGAGAGCCATCCATAGCAGTTCTGGGAAGGATCTCCAGTAAATTACGGATTTAGTGTTAACATGTTGTGCAGAGTAGAATAGAAGTGGGAAGTGGCCATTAGAAAGTGTACTGAAATACATGGAACAAACAAGTGTACACAGTAAAAGATTATGTATCGAAATGCTGCTGACACAGGAAAGGGAAAAAGGGAAAGGGGATTAGGTGTGAATTACATTAATAAGATCCTGTAGCAGCTAATTGAGATGACACAGGAATAATAACTGAGGAGAAGCCAAGACAGAAGCACCACAGTGCCACATTAACATATGGGAGAGAATTTGCCCGAGCTATTAAGTTCCACTTGTAGTAAATTCCAAGGGCAGTGAATCCTCAATTAATTTTTCCATAAAGCCTTGGAGGTGCTTCAGGGCTTGTCCAGATCATTAGGATTGCTTTACGGGCCCATAACAAAAGGATTATGAGGAAGACAATTTTCCAAGTAATCCAAGACAAATTCAGTGCCAGATCAGGCAAGAGCTGAATATTAATTGCTCCTAAGTACCAAAAGAATTGATTATTTTCCTCCTTCCATCTCAGAAGCAGGTGCAACATCATAAATGCTTTAAAAAACATTGTTTTGCTTTTCTGACCATAAAAAAGTAGCATGTTCAACTATGAGCACTTAAAAGGACAGCAATAATAATGCATGTTCAAATGGAAACAAAGGGTGTTTTTTCTCTCCATGTGGAATTGCAGTTTGCACAGGCTAACAGACAATTGAATGTTTAAGTATCTTGTTATATGTGTAATAAGTCATCTAAGTGTTCACCACTGACTGATCCTAGGCTATATATGCTGCTGTTTGTCTGCTACGTTGTAAAGTGACAGAACAATTATTACTTCGAATAGCCGTGGGACACCTAGTATGCCACAGCTAATGACACAAACACACAACTGAGACTTGTAGGAACACTCTGCATTATTATCTTAGGTTATGGTCCAGGGGAAAGATTTCAGAAGAATTTAAAGTTTGTCTGAGGTGACCTTTTAAAAAGCAGTGACCTTTGTTACATATGGAGACTATTCACAGTTTTCCAATATTTTCTCTTCTATTTAAGGCAAACGCATGCCTTTCACACAGTTCTAGGGTACCCTATGAATGCTCCAGGCTCAATGGTTTCAATACTTCTCTTGTCCATGGAAGTTATAAATAGCACCCATATCATCTTGATCGCTCTCTTGAAGTCATCTTCATGTTTTACAAGACTATGTACTATGAATGTATTTTCCCTTCCTCAGCCCTTAGACAAGACCTAGTGAACTCTGTTGGTATTTTCTGGTGAAGAGAATGGAATTAAACATTGGTGCCAGCATAGCAAGAGCTTGTATTGTATTTCTTTAACACAAGGAAACACATTTCTTTAACTACAGGAAACCTTCCCAAACATTAACTGCTCATGGTATTTATGCAAATCTCTACAGTCTGCAAAGAGCAAGTAGCCTACACCTAACTCTTGGGTTGGAAGGCTGCTGATTTTTAGGATAAGCTGCCTCTGCCCCACTCCTCCACTCCTTCTTCACTCAAACTCCCTTCTATTTCAAACAGCAAATCAGAGAAAAAAATGTACATAACTGTTATTTTAGCAGATACTGCTCTTAATGAGTGACATTGCTGCTTGCCTTGTTTTTTGGTGCAATGGAGTAAGGCTGCATTTGCTTTCTATCTACAGCAAAGGTAAAGCAGCCTTCACAGAGCCACTGTTCTCCTTCCGTTGTGTGTTGGAGAGCAGAGTAGACAGGGCCTCCTACTCTTGCCTTCTCCCCCTTCCCTTGGTGCTCCTGGAGAAAGACGGTCTGCAGGAAGAGGGAAGGAGACAGCAAGCAAAGGTTTTGATTTCCAGTGATTATTCACATCCATACCATTTGCTCAGGGATCATAGCAAAGTTTCAACTGCAGCCTGACTTGGGAAGATCTTCCTATACCTCAGTCAGAACATGCTACTAAGAGTTAAAGCTGGAGTAGAAAAGGTAAGGTAATTCAGCATATGATGGGCAGATGAAAAGTTAGAATTTCCCAAGAAAACAAGTTTTGGAAAGTTATAAGCTGATATAAAATGATCAGCTCCTTGTAATTTGTAGAATGAAGTTTCCAGTATCATATTCCAGTTGTACTTCACAGTTCAGTTTCCATATGGTATAATTATCTATAAACATCTCTTTAGATGAATAGTACTGTCAACAAACATTACTGTTGAATATTCAAGGAAAACAAACAGAAACGATGAGAAGACAAAGGAATATTAAAAGAAAAGGCACATATATCAGTAATCATGGAAGTTGTTGGGGGTTTTCCACTCATATTTACCAAATTCTTCATAACTATACTCCCTTTAACTTCTCTGTCATGGCAATATTTCATTACCAGCTGAACTTGGGCAAGGCTCAGTGAACCACTGGAGAAAATTGAATATTTATTTTTAAGCTTTTTAAGCTCACAGAACACAGGTTGAATTTCTGGATATTAATTTTTGTCCTGAAATTTGAGGGTTTTTTGGAAACTTAATAAAATGTCAGAAAGAGCTGCTATTGTTTTTTTCCCCCAGCTTTCTTGTTGTTCAATCAAAACCAAAAGCACAGTGCTTTTGAAGTTGAAGCATATTATGTTATTTTATGGTAAATTTTTTCTTGTGTGACAGAAAACCGGCAAAATGCATAATGCATGTACTACATTTTAATATATTTGCACTGTTTTTACCAATAGTAAAAATGATACTCACACTTTTCTAATTGTAGTGTACCTAAATCAAGTGTAATCTGACTTTTTTGTCCAGTGTACTTCCTAAGAAAAGGCAATTTTGAACTTCAAACTGTTTTGTATAACCTAATGTAAGCATGTAGAGAATGAATTAATGAAAGCATAATTTTCATTTTATGCATGAATATAATCTTCTAGTATTTGCTTTTGTGCTCTACATGAAGTCAAGGAGTCATAGTTATCTTCTTGATAGCTATGAGGCATGCATGTTATCACATTAATTTCTAATGATGTAATTCAATCCTGGTTTTAGGTCCTGTTATCCTTATTGGTATCCATAGGACCAAGCTTTTATACATAGTCTTACAGACTACATGGTTATACAATCTGTGGAGAAAGCCACATGAACTGGGAAGAAAAACATCATTCCTTTCTGCAATCCAGTTGCCACTACTGCATGCAGATCCCACAGCTGCTATAGAAAATAGACATTTACTCCATGTAGATGTGGACTTTCCAGTCACGATGCTACTCTAAAAACATACCTACTTGTCTCCTGGCTCTCCAGATCACAGAACTAGAGGCCTCTTTAGTTTTGAAAGCAGGACAGATTTTGACCAAAATCTCTCAGTAAGGAAGGTCAACATTTTGAGCGGAAAATAGGATTAAATCCTTTTGTCTTACTGTTGGCAAAATCAGTTCATGTAACTATCTCTTCTTGATATTCCCTATACAAGGAAGATACTGAATTATCAGTAAGTTGTGGCTTGTTCTGAGGCTTTGTAAGTAACAGAGGTTACAAACTCATGAAAACAGTGTTAAGGAAAAAAGAAATCCAAATTGAAGTCAGGCACTTCAATTATAGTCTAAGTTTTATGGGTGGTCCTTTATGCGTAGAGGTTTTTTTGGCACATACCAACATATGTTGTCTTTGCCTGCCTTTATTTATGTATATGTATTCATATATAAACACACATACATACATACATACATCCGTAGTAATCAGCGAGCTGACCCACAAAATGGTATAAATAATTCCAAGGCTTTGTTAGACATGGCCTACTGAAACTTTTACAGCTCTATTTTGACCACACAGTTGAAGAATACTGAGAGACTCCATGTGATCTTGAGAAATGTTATTTATTATAACCACAAGACAAGTTTATATATGACATTACAATGTACTGTGGGTTGCTAAATAGTTGGTGGGCATTTTCAAGAAAAAAAAAAGATTAACGAGTGGCAAATGCTGAATAAATGAAGCTGTACTTTGATTCTAAATCTCAGTATACACTTAGGATATACTGTAATAGTCTAAACTTGTCATGCAGCCATGAAAGTGCTAAAAGCTTTCAAAAATAAACATATCCAGATGACGGAAGCCACTTTATCCTCAGGGTAATGGATCTCTGTATTAAATACAGTAACATATGTATAATAAAACATATGGGATATGATATTTGCAGAACCATTTACAGAGCACTGTGTACAGGTGTGCAAGGAAGATATAAATACCTCAGTCTTGATAGATGAACTCTCACAGAATCAGGGCCGCAGTTATTGCCTCTGCTGTGTGTCTGTATGTGTAAACACACTGGGGAAGGAGGATATTCACATCTGAACTAATTGTAAGCTTGCCAAAAATGTTCTTTGGGAATTCAGATTTAATTGCTTTCTTGAACTCTTGTATAAGGAGTTGTTCTCACCTTGTTCCCTGTGTATTGTTGACATTAACTATTAATGGGAGTCCCGCACCTAGAGTGCAGGGAGAGCATCAGTTTGCCTCTCTTCGGGCACTTTCTGCATCTGCTGGAAGTACCATTCCTTTGGATACAGATTCTTGGCTTGGTTCTGGATATTTGCTCACTTCTTACCCAAGCAAAGCCCTGGTCAAAGAGTGCTGGTGGCTTTAATTGTTCACTCTTCATGTTGCTATGACTGCATCATCTTTATATTTGAACTGCTGTACTTCTGTGAGCAGTGGCTATGTAAAAATAGCACTGCCTAACAGCTCTGCTCCCTCTAGGTATTTGGAGCTGCTGACCAACATAAAGCTATTTTTAGTTTTACTCCTTTTAGTCCTGCAGAATCAACACAGGTATGACTGCAGTCTGAGAGAATGTATTTATTCCATAGGTCCACTGAAAAAGTTTCGGATGTTTTTCACTTAAGGTATTTCCATCACAACTGAAAACAAAGAAAGTAAGTCTTCTTTGATCAAGAATGGAGGATGGAACTACTCTGAACAAGCATACATTGATATACTGTGCCAATGCTAAAATTGCACTTAGCTTCTCTTTCCTTCCTACTGCGTGATTACTTATGGCTTGATGGCTCAGATAATTTATTATTACCTTTGGGTTTATTATTGGGTATATTGTTCTTTGGGGTTAGATCCTTTCTTTTGCAGTCTGCAAATCAAAAGACCCACAAAAAAAAAGTCTTCCAAATCTGCCAGTTAATCCTGTCTGAGTTACAAACAAGATCCTTTGTCAATCTTTTGGGCACTCTCTATTTGGAAAGTGTTCCCCTCTGAACAGCTGGACACTCTCTGTTTGGCATATCCGCTTTGCAGTAAGAATTGACCAAGAATTTAGGATCCTTGGTCCTGTCATCAATTAAGGTAAATTGAGAACACAGTCTTGATTTTACTGAAGAATCTGATCCAGAAACACTACACTTTTATAGAGTTGTCATCATGTCACTCAGTCAAATAATATTAAATAATGTCTGGATGTCACTAGAGAGAAGCAACCTGCTAAGATAAGTAAGTTGCAATGTTCTGACTTGTTTGAATTCAAGGGAAACTTCAGAAGTATTAGATGTTTAATGTTAAGCTTTCAGTTGCAGAATCCACATTTGTTCAGATCATCTTAACTCTCACTGACCTTGGCAATGCTACAGGGGGTATATTTTTCTGTGTATGAGCTATTTTTGAATAAGCACTCTAGTGCATTGAGCACATGATTTTTAATAGCAGACTTACTGCTATACCTGCCATTTCTCTTTTGCAAAGTAGTCTTTAAAAAAACAACCACAGTTATTGTGGAAAATATTATATATAACAGTCAGGACACTCTTTTTTTCTGTCCTTGGTTTGTGAGTAAACAAAATACATTTCAATTTTTTCTAATCTGCTGGAGCTCTGTGGTAACATAGGTCATGGAATCTGCAGCAATGCCCAGGCATCAAATACGGTGGACGACCACGAGCAAGCTCAGTTAGCAATTTCCTGTATATGTAAGTGAGATTCCTTTTGCTCTGCAATCGTTAAGACAAAGACACTTCTTTGGGAAAATAATGATGAAATATCTCCCTCCCCATAGACCTGGATGAGGATCTTTTTCCTCTGTACTGCTGTGGGTGGATGATTCACAGAACTACCTCTCAAGGCATATACTGAAAACCTTGCTGCACTGGAACCCTTAAAACTGCCAACATGTTTCTAGGCAAGTGCAGGATGTGTGCCAAGAAAATCCACTGCAAAGGCAGTGATTAGAAATGTATTTACAGATTGGGATGAATTTTTAATGAATATCTTAGCACTTCTGTCAGATGTTTTATAGAATCCTCTCTGGAAATTCTTACTATTCAAGAACACTGAGCACCGTGAGTTTTAAAGAGGAAATGCACACAAAATCATATGTCTGACATCTCTTTGCACCCTAATATTACTGAAAATAACTCAAGTTTTGGCAATCACAGCTGATGATACAGTAGAGCAGAAAAAATTATATACAGTATGGAAAAGAAAGAGAAGTAGAGGAGCTAGAATAAATAGAATCAAGCTTTGAGGAAAGACGAAGAGTGCAAAAAACGTGAAAGTGATAAATTTAGAAACCTGACAGGCCATCAACACAACAGTATGGAAAGGAAGAGTGAAAAATGACACTTTTTCAATGAAGATATGACTGCAACAGCCATAATAAAATGCACAAATGGGCATTCTTCCCATACAGTCTTTCTCCTTCCTACACTCCAGCTCTATATGTCAAGGCCATGTAATTATGGTAGTTTAAAAAAACAAAGAGGAAAGCCTAGTTAAACTAAAGCCTACTCAAGTATATGATATATCTCTCTCAAATGGAGAATTGCACTGTGTAGCAATTTCATCTGAATGAGTGAAAGTCAAAAGGGAAAAAATGAAATGAGAAGGAAATGAAGCTAAGTAATTGGAGGAAAAAGAGATGTCATGAATTGGAAATGAGTTTTGCTTTGAGGTGCTGACTCAGATGCATAGCTTTCCATAAATGCTACAGTAAGAATAAAAATAGACCAGAATTTTAGTTATGAATAATAATAAAAAAGACTTTTATTTGCTTCATGTGCTTCAGAAATACCCAATTCTTCTGCTTATGAATAGGAAAATAGAAAATCTGTGCTATCCTTCTTTCAGACTTTGAGCTTTACTCTCAAATCTGAAACCTGCAAATAGAAAATGAAACATAAAATATCAAGCTTGCTTTATTTCTTCTTTATTTACAATCATTCAGATGGATGGCAAAAGAAATGAAATTTAGGTGGAAAAAAGGAGATCACCTATAGGCATTTTTATACAGATGATCAAACAGATAAGTACCAGACCCTTTCTTCAAGCTTCATTTAATAAATTTGTCAAAAAAGAGCAGTGCACATGGTTGGTAAAGAAAATAATCAGATACATTGTTAAGGGAAAGAGATGGGCATTAATACTTGGTACCTTTTGCTGTTGTCTTTGTTATATCAGGATTTCTGATACTGCCTTTACCTCTGGAATATGTTTTCAGACTTTAGTTTCTTTGTTTCTGGTTTCTGAATCTTCTCTTCTGAAAGTTCATTAATATTCTTCCATTGTGTGATATTGTGTCTCCAACTTTTTCTCCATTACTGTTCAAAATTCTTTTTAGTATCTCTCACCTACCATATTCTATCTCTTTGGCACTTTTACCATCCTATTCATAGGTCATATTGCACAAAGGATGTTGGGACAGATTCACCTGCACAGAGATACATTAGCAGGGCTCATAGATGACGGCACACATGGATTGTTAATAGTGAAAGCTACAAAGGGGAGAGAGAGGGAATAAGAAGAGAGCACCAGAGATGGAGGGAGTGAGGGAGGAAGGAGGGGAGGAAAAGGGGGCAAAAGGAAGAAAAAGAAAAAAGTTAAAAAAAAAAGAAGGAAGAAAAAAGAGAAAGGAAAAACTCTCCCCAGTAGCCAGTCAGCAAAAGCAGTGATGAGGTCCTCTGGCACAGTGGAGATGAACATTCTCATCTGGGTGTTCTTTCCCATGCAGCAGGTAATGATGGTTAAGGAAGCAGGGTACCTAAGGACCTGTGCAACAGTCCTTTGCCATGCTTACCAAATTATTTAAACCATTTCTTGTCAGAGGCTTTGGTCTTCTTCACAACTGCTCAGCCAAAGAGTTAATTGCTCCAAAAGAGATACTCATTCTTCCTTGTAGTTACCACGAAGGCTTGACTTCAGGAGGCTGCAAGGCTCTATAACAGTCCTACTGATGAAGACCACTAAGGTCTGGTAAAGCAGAATATCTTCCAGGTATTGTTGTCTTTCCTCACTTTCTGGTGCTTTTAGTACGGATGTTTCGAAGTTGCTTTTTTCCATCAGCTTCCATAGCATATTTTCTTAGTCCCAGAGATTACAGAATGAGATCCACTGTAACAACATATCTCTGTTGTGCTAGGCACAGCATGAACACAAATGCAGACAATTTCCTTGAATTGTGTAGAAACATCAGTCAAACTGCCAAAAAATACATGCCTTGGGAGTTCACTTAAAGCTGTGTTCTTCAAACACTACTTCAGACCTTCTCTGCAGATAGTTTTGGAATAATCCCTTCCTTTGAAATGGAATCAGTGTTGGATGTGATCATGAGAACTTTTTCTTTCTGACATTTCTTTAAAATATCATGTAACGGGAAAAAAGAAAAAGAAAACTAGAGTACTAATTGACTAGAGTGAGAAACATTTTAGTGTTCTCAAGTTCTGATGTTGTCTGGTAAGTGGAGGTAACTTCTTCATTGGCTGATCTCCTTTTCTTTTCAGTATGTGTGTTTTATAATAGATATCCAGTATAGCTGGGTATTACATTGTCAACAAATCAGTCATTCACTGGGAAACACAGCTCAGAGACAAATCTACCAAATTGTTATTGTCCCAAATGAGAGTGACAGAGTATTCTGAAATATGAAGACAGCTTATAAGCATTTTCCATAAAATCTAGTTAGTCAAAGTCATTTTTGCCCACAAGTGAGGTGCTGGAACACTGCGAAATCGCAGTTCTATTTTTGGCTGACTCAGAGCAGGGATTTGCATTAATGTATCCTGCCCAGAAGAACACCTGAAAAAGCAGGCCACATAGTCATTTTTATGCTTTCCTCTTGCCCAATGAATATTTAAATAGTCTGTGCAGAATATCATAGGTCTGACAGAAAAGACTGAGGGAGAGCTGCTTCTACCAAAATACGTGAGACTGCTTTAGTAACCTCTATGTGCTATAAATGGTCAGATCCCTACATCAAGAAAGGTCTTGACCCTGTGCATTTCATACCTTTACATGAATCCCCTGAGCACTAGGTTATTAGATAAAAATGTAAAATCAGGATACATTTTGCTTATCTAAAATGTGGCTTCTCTTGTCTTTTATTTCAAGTATGCCAAAATAAAATATTCTGTTTCAGACTGAACAAAATGTTTTGCATGAACCCCAAGTGACTGGGTTTTCTTTTCAACAAAAAGGAAAAAGAACTATATGTGCCAGAATGAAAAAAATGACCAAATGAAATATTTATATTTCAATCCAACCTTCAGATAAAAGGATACATCTCTTGAATGGCTCTAATAGATAGGTCTGATTTGAAGAGCTGCTGAATATCTCCTTTCTAATTGACTTTAACCCAGGTGCACCAGTAAAAGCTGAGATATACACTGCAGCTCTGAGAATCACCTCTGGAACATTAAAAAGCTGGAGGCACAAATGTCAGCAAGTTTAAGTAAGCAAAGAGAAAGTTACGTTAATTTACACTAGAAAGAGCTCAGCATAGAGTTTGTTGCCAGGCTCAGGAAGGTGTTGCAAGGTTTTGTTACCTCTTGTTTTCATTTTATACAGTAAAGGAACAAGGTTAATAATACCCAAGTTACTCCATGGCTGGTACTCATATAGTAAAAGTGAAGAGAAAAAGACACTGTGGCTTTTGCAATTCTAAAGTAATTACTCAGTATTAATAATCTCACAGGTACCTGAGATAGGTGCCTTGCACAGAAAAAAATGTGCCGTAGCTATTACAGAAGAATTTGAATGTTAAAACCAATATATCTGTAGGATAAATTCTGCCTTCAGTTATACCTAAGTCAAAGTTTGAACCTACTGCTTTGAAGCTATACTTGTACAGAAATAGAAATAAATTACTGTGAGTGTGTCAATGCAGTTTATTGCCAATTAGTATGTCTGATTAGAGGGAGAAAAGTATCTACCCAAGCCTAATATACTGGACCTGCTAAAATCACAACAGTGGTATAAATGGCACTGAAGAATATGACACAAATTAGCAATGAAATGTGGAGAAATTAATGCAATGGGAAAAATAATAATACTATCACAGGAGGTGTTGCAAGAGGATGAGGGAGCAAGTGTAAGTGCTGGGCACGATTTTAAAATTTAGGCTGTAAAAAGTAGGTCTTTTACCTTTTATGCAGGCTCATGTACTTTACTGATAGGAGATGTATGTCTCCCTATATGATACTTTGGTCACCCGTTATATACAGAGGAAGAGTTACCTACTTACATTTTAATATGAAGAAGGGACTGAAGGGAACAGAGGATATTGGCTAGGATGCAGTCCTGAAAGCACTAATCTACCTGTTTATCTAATGAAAAGTTGCTCATCTATGGAGAGCACTGGGAGGTGCAGGTACTGTTGAAAAAGATGCTGGGATTCAGGAACACAAGAGAATTGATGCTAATGAAGATGACAGCTTGAGTGTCTGGCTGCTGCATAAAAGCAGAGCACAACTGCTTAAATGTCCTGGGTTAAAGCCTTGTCTTATAAACTGTGTTGGACAAATATGAGACAGACTCTGCATGTGATGTGATGTTAGCATCTCCAGAAAAAAAGTCTGAATAATTGAATCTAAAAGATCAGAAGAGAGCTACTTTAAAGCACTCATGACTTTGTGGACGACTTTGAAATGCAATCTGTTAGGACACATAGTTGCATAAATACTTCTAATCAAATAGAGACTGTGTATCTCTTCCTTGATTTTTCTTAATTAACAAAGGAAAATTGAATGAGGATTTTAATAAACCCCAGACTGTCTCAGCTCTTTCCATTATCCTAAAAAGGCAGTCAAGGATAGATGGAGAAAGTCAAGATCCCCCTCAGTTCCTTTGCCTTCCCAATATTATTTTCTTCATCGTATCTTCTTTGGTTCCAAATGTTTGAGTATGGATATTTTTCTGGTGTCCTGTGTTATAGTTTTCATTCTTTCTGTCCTGCTGCTTCTCTTATTGTGCTTTTTACTTTTTTGCTTCCTTTTACCTTTTCCACTACAGAGATGCTTGTAGGCACTCCTGAACACAAAAGCTATTTGTTTGCTCGCTGCAGTTTCCAATAGAGGTACTGGTTAAGTTTGTCAGAAGAATTTCTCTCTCGTAGCCTAACGTTACAGGCGCTAGGCATTACCTGAGGCATTACTGGTCCTCAGACTCACTTGCTGTGAAACACGCTAAGAAAACATGGCCTAAATCCTGAGACTATCAGACATTTTGGGTGGAGGGGCCACTGGGAAGACTACGCCTGAACATGGATCCATCTATTTGCCTCTCAGTTAGGAACAAAATACACAGTTCCTGTCAGATCTCCCTTGAAGGGTTCATTACCAGGCAAAGGTAACGATGAAAATGATGTGCAGTTATCCTAGAAAAATAAAAGATGATGTTCTTGATTACAAAATGGTAAACTTAGTTTAAAAAAACCAAAGATAATCTTAAAAAAAACCCACAATCTTGGATAATACTTCCATGGGAGATAGTACATATCTCCTATAAGGTCTGTCCCCTCATCTTTTTCAAGGGTAGGTTAGCCTTAGTGAGTTAATTTAAATTCTATTTATTTGTCTCTAGTTAATATTTTCTTTCTTATCTCTTATCTCTTCTATTGCCAACACATGTACAATTGAAGCATCATTTGAATTCGGGAGTCTTCTAACGCTCCATCTGTTTTTGTTAAAGCTGCAACCTCTTTGGGTCGTCTCTTTCTTCTGGACCTCAGTGCAATTGGGATATCTCCTGGTTTTCTTCATGTTTTCTCATCAGACCTCCTATTCCCATCTCTCTCTCTCTCTCTCTTTCTTATACTAGGAAATTCATTTGAATTTTTAGACCAAGTATGACTGTCATAATTCTTCCTTTCTCCCTTCACTTGGAGTAGCGGAATTACCAATTCCAATTCCTTCTTTGTTCCTGCTTTCTTTTCCAAAAACGAACAGAAGAAAGGAAGAAAGGAAATCTCTGGAGTTTACATTACTGTGACTGTTTTTAACTATTACATTTTTTCTAGTTCCATATTTGCTTACTATTACAATATTTTCAGAACTCTAGAAAAATGAATCAATCCCCTATTCTTTAGGAGTATTAATTTTACAGATATGTTTGCATGTCCTGGAAATTCTGCATTTCTATATACTTCTCAAGGCTATCTCTAAACTGTGGAACTTAGAAATGTCTTTCAGAAACTGGACAAGACTTGGAAATCACTTTCTGATCTGGATTCACCTCCCAGATACATGTTGATTGCATATAAGAATGATGTGCCTAGTTTTTTTCCTTTTCCACTCCCCATGTAGTTTCCTCTGTAACCCAGGTTCTCTCAGCATGCAGAGAACTACAACATTCTCTGCTTGATTCCCTGGCTGGAGGACTGGGGATTGCTGAGAACATTTAGGCATGACCAGAGAAACCATGCTCAATTTATTCATAACAAAGATGACACTGTTACAACTTTGTGTGCTTTTTCTAGAATTCCTAACTTTATTTGTACTTTTGGAGATCTAGGCAAAATGGTCATTCTAGTCCAATTGTTCTTCCCCATTCCCACTATCGTTTCTCCTTCTCTTTTAGGGTCTCTAAAATAACTTGCTTTTTGACAATAAAATCACTACACTGGTTTGTAGGACATGAGTTTTCAGTTTCAGCTACCAACCAGGCATAACACTACTGTTGAGTATGTTGCTATTGCAGTATTGTTTATTTTGAATTCGTGGTTGTTTCTTCACTGAAAACTTCAAAAGGCCAGCTTTGTCCTGGTGAGAAATAGGGAAACTTTTGAAATCACAGTCTGGAAAACCTTTTCTTGCCCATTTCTATTTTTACATAAAATTTCTTCCTCTCTTAAGGTTTTGGGGGCAACTAATCTGAGGCCAAAGGCTCAAATAACCTACTGACACAACTATTGCCAGCTGCCTCTTCTGCTAAGCCTACCAGATGTGAAGCTGAAACCACATAAGTGAAGATCCAAATGAAGCTTTAGACCCTAAGTGAATATTAGAAAACAAAAAGTCCTGTTGACAAATCTGGATTATGCACTGTTCACCTTGACTTCCTCTTCCTCAGAGGTGAGGTGATTAATAACAATAATTCAAGGAGCCCACGACAATGAGCGAAAAAGCCCAAAGTCTTTCGTCTGTGATTCAAAGATCACAGATGAAAAAATTGTACTTGAACAGCTAAAACAAGAAGTGAATGACAAACAATGCTTGAGAGATATACTTGGCAAATCATCTGCTATGGCAATATATGTAAAACAAAATCATCATGATTCTATTCAGATTACATAGATCCAGAATGAAATAAATAAATTTTATTGCATGTGAAATGTAGATATGTAATATCAAAAGTAAAATTAAAAAAAGCACTAACAAGGACATTTCTATTAGGGTGGGAACTTTACCTATTTTATGGAAGTTCAGCAATGAAGTTTTAAGAACATTCAGACATCTTTAGGTAGGAACCTGTGCCTCATCTTAATCCAGGTATGACTATGATTTTAAGATTTTGTCAGCATCTGAATAAGGGAAAATCTATATTGGCTACTTGGACTATTTATTCTGATCTTTTGCCCTTGGAAGACCTTGACTCTTCTAATTTCTGGTGAGTCTAACTAAAGCTAATATATCAAAGCTGCTTATAGCAGTGACTCATACACTAAACTGCTGCTCATATTCATTACTTATTCTATCTCTAATGGCTATCTTATATTATCTCATACTAAGTACTATACCTAGGCATACTGAAAGAGTATTACTGCTGACCAAGAAAAGCAAAGAGAGTCAGTCATACAAAAGGTGTATCTGGACTGCTGAGGTATGAATTCGCTGCAGAATTAACTTTCCCATAATTTCAGAGAAGAAAACCAGCCCTTTCACTTCAGGGTGAGGAAGGGAGTCAGATGGAAATAAACAGTAGAAATCTGGAACCTGTCTAGGTTCCACAGATGTATTTCATATTTGTACTATAAGTACATAGAGAAGAGTGAGTACCTTCACTCACCTCAGTCTTTACTGGTAAAAATTGCCTTCAGAAGTTCCAGGCCCCTGAGACCAGTGAGGAAGCCTGTTGCGAGGAAGACTTACCCTCAGTGGAGGAGGATCACATCAGGGAACACTTAAACAAACTGGACATACGTGAGTCCATGGGACCTAATGGGATGCACCCATGAGAACTGAGGAAGCTGGCCAGTGCAATTGCAAGGACATACTCGATTACCTTTGAAAGGCCTGAGGAACTACAGTCTGGTCATCATCATAACAATCCTTGGGAAAATAGTAGAAGAAATCTTCCTGGAAGCCATTTCCAAACATATGAAAGACAAAAAGGGGGTCAAGATAAATGCTGAGGCGAGATATGCTGGTCAGACGAAAGAGCAAGAGGGAACTGCACAGGCAGTGGAAGCAGGGACAGGTAACCTGGGAAGAGTATAGGGACACTGCCTGCTTGTGTAGGGATGGGGTCAGGAAGGCCAAGGTGAAGCTGGAGCTGAACTTGGCAAGTGATGCAAAGAATAACAAGAAGGGCTTCTACAGGTATATCAACCAGAAAAGGAAAGTTTAAGAAAGTGTACCTCCACTCATGAACAAGAATGGTGACCTACTATCAACAGACAAGGAGAAGGCTGAGGTACTCAACAACTTTTTTGCTTCAGTCTTCTCTGGCAACCGCTCTCCTCACCCCTCCCGAGTCAATGGACAACATGTTGGGAACCAGGGGCGTAAAGCCTCTCCCACTGTAAGGGAAGATTGTGACCACCTGAGGAACCTGAACATATATAAGTCTATGGGACCTGATGAGATGGATCCCAGAGTCCTGAGGGAATTGGCTGATGTAGCTGCCAAGCCACTCTCCAGGATATTTGGAAAGTCATGGCAGTCAGGTGAAGACCCTGGTGACTGGAAGAAGGGAAACATTGTGCCCATCTTTAAAAAGGGTAGAAAGGAGAGCCCTGGGAACTACCAACCTGTCAGCCTCACCTCTGTGCCTGGGAAGATCATGGAACAGATCGTCCTAGAAGCTATGCTAGAGCACATGGAGGACAGGGACGTGATTCAAGACAGCCAACATGGCTTCACCAAGGACAAGTCCTGCCTGACCAACCTAGTGGCTTTCTACGAGGGAGTTACCACATCAGTGGACAAGGGAAAAGCAATGGATGCCATCTATCTGGACTTCTTGTAAAGCCTTTGACACGGTCCCCCACAACATCCTTCTCTCTAAATTGGAGAGGTACGGATTTGATGGGTGGACTGTTCAGTGGATAAAGAATTGGCTGGATGGTTGCATCGAGAGGGTAGTGGTCAACGGCTCAATGTCCAGATGGAGATCAGTGACAAGTGGTGTCCCTCAGGGATCTGTACTGGGACCAGTGCTGTTCAATATTTTCATCAATGACATTGACAGTGAGATCGAGTGCACCCTCAGGAAGTTTGCAGATGACACCAAGCTGAGTGGTGCAGTTGACACGCCAGAAGGACGGGATGTCATCCAGAGGGACCTGGACAAGCGGGAGAAGTGGGCCTGTGTGAACCTCATAAGGTTCAACAAGGCCAAGTGCAGGGTCCTACACCTGGGTCGGGGCAATCCTCGGTTTCAATACAGTCTGGGGAATGACATGATCAAGAGTAGCCCTGTGGAAAAGGACTTGGGGGTACTGATGGATAAAAAGCTGGACATGAGCCAACAATGTGCGCTCGCAGCCCAGAAGGCCAACCGTATCCTGGGCTGCATCAAAAGCAGCGTGGCCAGCAGGTCGAGGGAGGTGATTCTGCCCCTCTGCTCTGCTCTGGTGAGACCTCACCTGGAGTCCTGCGTCCAGCTCTGGAGCCCTCAGCACAAGAACGACATGGAGCTGTTGGAGCAGGTCCAGAGGAGGGCCAAGAAAATGATCCGAGGGCTGGAGCACCTCTCCTACGAGGACAGGCTGAGAGAGTTGGGGTTGTTCAGCCTGGAGAAGAGGAGGCTCCAGGGAGACCTTGTAGCAGCCTTCCAGTACTTAAAGAGGGCCTATAGGAAAGACGGGGACAGACTTTTGGGCAAGGCCTGTTGTGACAGGACAAGGAGCAATGGTTTTAAACTAAGGGAGGTCAGATTTAGACTGGATTTAAGAAATAAATTTTTTACAATGAGGGTGGTGAGGCACTGGAACAGGTTGCCCAGAGGGGTAGTGGAGGCCCCATCCCTGGAAACATTGAAGGTCAGGTTGGATGGGGCTCTGAGCAACCTGATCTAGTTAAAGGTGTCCCTGCTCTTGCAGGTGGGTTGGACTAGATGACCTGTAAAGGTCCCTTCCAATCCAAAGAATCTATGATTCTATGATTAAAATGGAAATTGGGAGTAGTCAGCATGAATTTATGAATTTATACGCTTGACCAACCCAATAGCCTTCTATGAAGAAATGACCAGCTCTATGAACAAGGGGAGAGTAGCTGACATTGTCAGTAAGGCTTTCAACTTTGTCTCCCATAACAATCTCACAAAAAACCTGAGGAACTACAGACTAGATAAGTGGTCAGAGACGGACTGAAAGTTGCCTGAATCAGACAAGAACAACAAACCCAGCTACCAGTAAGGGGGTTAAATGAAACATCTCTAAACCAGGCCTTTAAATAAAGAAACTATCTGTTTCTTTTCAGACTTCTTTATGAAGTCTGCAAAGGGAAGTGCAAAGTTCTGCACCTGAGGAGGGATAATCCCATGCAGGATCCACTACAGTCAACTGGATGGAAATCAGCTTTGCAGAAGATGACCGGCGGTCTGAATGGACACTAAGTTGACCAAGAGCCAGCAATGTGCCCTTGCAGCAAAGAAGGCAAACAGCCTCCAGGGCTTCATTAAGAGGAGTCTTGCCAGCAGGTTGAGGGAAATTATCATTCCCCTCTGCTTAGCCCTGGTGAGACATATCTGGAGCACTGGGTCCAGTTCTGAGCTCCCCAGTGCAAGAAAGACATGGATATACTGGAGTGAGTCCAGCAAAGGGCCACAAAAATTAAGGTACTGGAGCATCTGTCACACAAAGCAAACCAGAGAGCTGGCATTGTTCAGCCTGAAGAAGAAAAGGCTCAGGGGAATTGTGTCAATGTGTATAAATATCTGACTGGGGGAACTAAAGAAGACAGAGCCAGATTCTTCTCAGTGGCGCCCAGTGACAACACAAGAGGCAAAGGGGAAAAATAGAAATAAAGGAACTTCCCTTTAAACATTAGAAAAAATGTTTACTGAAAGAGTAGTCAAATACAGGTTTCCCAGAGAGGTTTTAGAGTCTCCATCCTTAGAGATATTAAAAACCCAACTAGACATGGCCCTGAGGAACCTTTGAGAAGGGAGTTAGACTAGATAATCTCCAGAGGTTCCTTCCTGTCTCAACTATTCTGTGACTCTGTGATACAATGAAGATGTCAGTTTTAAACAGGATCCTGACTCTTGGTAGGACTTGTACAGGCACATATATGAGGCTTTGATCCCAGCTAGAAAAACAGTTACAATCTAAACCTTATTCAGTCTGAATTTTAAAAACAAGCTTTGCTCAAGAGGTTTTTAGAATGCAATACAAGTAGTTTGTAAATTCTGGGAACAGATTAGCAAAATTATGCAGAATTTCAGCGAAACAATGCCACAGATAGCACTTTATGATGGTTCTGCTTCCTAATTTGGTGTTAGACACTGCCTAAGAACTGTTCAATACATGTTAAGAGACCTTCATCTTGTCTTCCATCTTCTTTTAGCAAACAACATCAGCTTTCAAAACTGTTGAAGCTGAGAGTCTTTCTTCATTTCCTAGAGTGTCCTTCCCCATTTCCCAGGACTTAGTAATCTTTACCAAAGTTCCACAGTATAGAAAGGCTTTTACTACTCATTTATATGCCATATGTATTCCTTCCGCCCCCCCTTTTTTTTTTTTGCTTTCCCTGTATGAATAGATTTCTTTTATATATAAAGCATAATATATAATCTAGTCTATCCCCCCTTTCTTTCCCTACACACACACACAGAGCATAGTCTTGCTTCCTTTTTTTGTGTTTGAAAGCCAAAAGTAATGTATTCATCTGAACAGCTGGGTAACTTTCATGCTACATGCAAATCAGTTTAAAAAGTAACAAACCTCAGGAAAATGTGGCAAAAACCTACAATAGCTCAAATTGTAGATCCGATACAAATCTGTCACTGTTCAGAAAATTGTGTTCATTGTCTTTTATTTTTAGAAAATTCATTACAAGAACTTAAAAAGGAGATGTATTCTTTTGCATTGTGGCATATTCAGGAATTCCATTTTTATCCTGTAATGCTATTCATTTGGGAACATGCAGTGAACCAGCAGGACAAGGTTCATTTCAGAAACTTGGCAAAGTAGTGCAGTGTCCTACCAATGACAAAGAAAAAAATAAAAATAAAAATTTTTAAAGAGGCATGCTTCCAGTTTTCTATTTACTTGTGTTCTTGTTTTTATAATACTGTAAAAGATGTAAATTTGAGAAGAATGCTGGCTAGAAAAAAATAAAACTGAACATACAAATACTGCATTTTAATGCATAAAGCTTATTTCAAATGTGGAAATATAGATAGAGTATGGACTTTCTCCTTGTTGGGAAACAAACAATAGGACATTAGAAGTTACATATACAGAACTTTGGAATGGTGGATTTGAATTTGCTCTCATTATAGCATAGAAAATGATGCAATTTCCCTGAGTTAATTCCAGTTTTATTTGAATATGGATTAAAATCCTGACAGGTCAAAGAACTGAAGCTAATCTGCCAGAGTGTCATTGCTATTAAGTAAAGATTTTAGTGGGCATACAAAACAATTAGTTACTCTTGAAACTCTTTGTATTCTTTTCTAAAAAAATCCAGACACTAGAAAATGTTAACCTTCCCATTTATTAATTTCAAGAAAGACATGATTGCCTCCTCCTCTTCTCTCAGAAAGTAGTAGCACTAGGAATTCTGAATGAGGAATCAAGATAATCCAGTCTAAGAGTTCACTGTCCAACCGTATACCCGGGAGTGTAAATTACATGGTGAGTTTCTTTTGTCTTGTCTATCATCCAAATGACTAACCCTTGCAAATGTGACACTGCTCATAAGTATAGCTGTGTTCTTCTAGCTAGGCTTTAAAAACTCAACACATATTTCTGTTGCTGTTATTGTAAGCAGTAAATAGTGGTGGTAAGAATGAGGAATTGAACATCTTCAGGTCTTTTGAAATATGGCTAGCAGTTGTTTAAAGAAATGTGTTTTTTTCAGTTGGATAAAGAAATATCTTTATCAACGTCATTAGGTTTCTGCAGGGAGAAATTCTGCAGGTGTATAGGAATGAAGCAACAAGCTTCTTCCATTTAGTCTAGCTTGTTAAAATGATCAGCTATATCTTCTTCAGAACTATAACCTTTCAAAAATCTCAGTCATCACCTGGTGATCCAGCCAAAATAAAGAGGCAGAGTAGAACTGGGAGATTGGTAGGAACTTGGTTATTAAAACTGAAATAATTATTTAAAAAGTAGGTTAATCATTATCTTTTATACAGAGTGCTGTGTTTTATCCAGTAAAACTAGGTTAATAAATATTCACTGTGCAGGCTGTGTCTGTGAGCTTTATATCACAATGATACAGCATTTGAGTTGCAAAATTGCAGAACTATACTATATTTTCTGTGGATCCATAACGTATACATAAACTCAGGGAAGCGGAAACAGCAGTGAGCTTTTAAAATAAAATCCAAGACAGTGGCAGAAACTCAGTTCAATTTGCATGACTTACTTGCACTGTAGTTTAGTGATAGCATAATTTTTTAAAGGCCTGTTTTATGGAAGTCTCGTTTAACCACCTTATTATCTTATATACTTTAGTAGCTGGGGTTTTTTTCTTGTCTGATTCCTGAGGTGGATGCTCAGCCTGGACCCACTCCATCCAAGTTCCAACATTTCACTAAACCCAATTAGGAACCTAAATAGCCCCCAGCTTTCTGCCTCATCCACCTTCTTCAGCAGCCAATGAAAAGACATGACATTTCTAGACAGTGATTCAAGTCTCCAGAGGTATGATTTTATTACCTTAAGTTAGGCTGGGAAGGATCAGACCTTGTTGATTAAGCTATAGGAGAGATGGTCCTTTGAAAATGAGCCACTGGTGAGCGACTAACTATATACTTATATAGCATATAATAATAAATACATAATTAGTCAGAAGTAGAAACATGATACAGTTCTGCAAAACATTTTGGGTTGGAAAAGAATAATATTTTGGCAAGAATCCCCTTAAGGTCAATGTATTCCATTCCACTGTAATTATACATTTGCAGTGATATTGCCTAAGCTCACGCCTAAGGACTTTTTGAGTAGTAGTGCGTGTTCAGTGACAGGGGAATTCATGTCACTTTGTTGAAAAATAAATACCCAAGGTTTAAGATATTTAGCTTTCACAGACTATGGAGAGACATTTAGAGATGACAAGGCATCTCACCAGTCTTAAATATCTATCTTTGCATGAGACCTACTGCCTTTTGGAAATTCAAGTTTCTCCTCAAGAAATGAAGAATTTGCTGAAGATATCTGTGGACAGCTAGCTTAGATGCAGACTACCAACTTTTAGATGTCTATATGAAGTGAGATGCATCCAACAATAGCTGTTTGTACCCTAAGAGCTCATAACCTCAGGGGGAATTTAAAAGCATTTAGAAGATTTGAGCTCCTGATATCTTATTCCCACAAGTTCATAGCTTCTATTCATCATTGTAGTTTGTGAATGTCGTGGTTTAACCCCAGCCAGCAGCTAAGCCCCACCCAGCCGCTCGCTCACTCCCCCGTGGTGGGATGGGGGAGAGAATCAGAAGAGTAAAAGTGAGAAAACTCATGGGTTGAGATAAAGACAGTTTAATAGGGAAAGCAAAAGCCGTGCATGCAAGCAAAGCAAAACAAGGAATTAGTTCACTCCTTCCCATGGGCAGGCAGGTGTTCAGCCATCTCCAGGAAAGCAGGGCTCCATCACATGTAACGGTGACTTGGGAAGACAAAATGCCATCACTCCCAATGTCCCCGCCTTCCTTCTTCTTCCCCCAGCTTTTATTGCTGAGCATGATGCCATATGTTAGGGAATAGCCCTTTGGTCAGCTGGGGTCAGCTGTCCCAGCCGTGTCCCCTCCCAGCTTCTTGTGCACCCCCAGCCTCCTCGATGGTGGGGTGGGGTGAGGAGCAGAAAAGGCCTTGACTCTGTGCAAGCCCTGCTCAGCAGTAACTAAAACATCCCTGTATTATCAACACTCTTTCCAGCACAAATCCAAAATGTAGCCCTATACTAGCTACCATGAAGAAAATTAACTCTACCACAGCCAAAACCGGCACAGTGAATATCTTCTAGGAGTCGTGAGATGAATCATATTGCTCATGTGCTGACTGATCTTTCCCAAATCCTGGATTTTATTTTTAAATGTTATTAAACTTTCACCTTTTGTGTTTGTGTAGTAGATCTCAGGAGGAATGATGTTTGTCATCAGGTAGATTTTTTACCCCATTAAAATGTGATGCATTAGTATTGGTGGCCCTTTTTTTTGCATGCGAATAAGAAGGCATAATATACATAGACATAAAATTGTGGGATATAATTGATAATCTAATAATCAGTTTATGAAGAGCAGTGCTGTACTCAAAATACAGGTCTTAGAGTGTTCAGATTTTTACCAAGGGGTTGCATAGGAAATTAAGACAATCCAGTGAAAAAATACCAGAAGGGATTTTTTAAAAAGATTTTGTTATTCTTTTTTATTTCAATTTATTTTTCATCAAACCACCATGAAAAATTCAAAAGAATACTTTAGGTTTTTATTCTGTGTTTCTGTACTTGCACTTCAAAGATATATTTTACAGAATAGAGCTTTAACTCATTTATTAAAACTAACTCTGCCACCTACCCTTCACTGTGGAGCAGGTTCTAGCTAATAATTTACTGTTGAGATGGATTTTGTTTGTATGTATTTTTAAGTGGCTGTCACATTTCTGTATACCTAAGTCATTCGCTGTTCATCCTAGTGAGAAGAGAGGAGGAGAAGTGCAGCCGAATTCCCTCTGCAAACTGCTGAGAGGGGGCTGCTGAGAGAACCCGTTGCTGTGGAGCAGAAGGAGCAGCCTTTGGCTGAGATGAAGTTTGAGGGTCTGTATGATGGGGAGAGTTTGGATGCCATGATAAGAAAGTGCAATCCTCATTCTGATGAAAAAAACAACAAAAGTGCCATTTATTTGGGGTTCAAATTACCCCTTGGGGATGCCTGTTCCCAAGCAGAAAAGTCTTCTGCTTCAATTAATTATTTTTTGACTGCATTTGTTTGCTGAGGGAATTTATTAAATCAGATTCACTATGTCTCAAGACCTTTCAGACCAATGCTTAGTTTGTTTCCCATTTTGAACATAAAATACACCAGGTGCATGCAACAATCTGCTTTATAACAGCAACAACAAAAACCCTCCTGGGTTTTCTGATTCCGGACTAATGTGGGAATTTGGAAACAAAAGAAAAAAAAATGTGTTTTTTTTTCCAACAAACTGAATTCATACCCTTAAAAATAGGAAAAAAAATCAAACCACCCCTAAACAATGGAACATTGGCCATCTATCAGAAACTTCAATAAGAACCAAAAATGAAGTGGTTTGTCAGTAAATATTAGCAATATACTGATGGGAGTGATAATGAATTAATATATTATTTAATTAATATGGAATTTGAGTTAGCAGATAGAGGCATATATAGATGAGTGCTGAAGATCAGTAATCCAATTAATTGATTTTAATAAATGTCCGGGAGTCTCATAAAAGTTCAGGAAGCTGGTAGAGTCTTTGACTACCTGCTTGGCTATGGCATATTAATAAACAAACATAGGATCTTTCTGTTTCAAATCTGAAGAGAAGAAATTCACATGAATGCTGGCAGTGGCTCCTGCTGATTCTTTTGACACTACAGCATTTAGAGTTAAGCCAACCTCCCTGCTGCTTTGCAATGCAAACTGAATGGGAAAATTAAGGGTAAATTACCACCAGCATGCATGATATTGTAGGCAGTCTCAAAATCTGCTCCTGGATGCAAGATCAAAGCATTTTACTTTCAGCAGATGTAACAGGAGGCCATTATGAACACTTGTCTAATGAACCATGTCCAGCTCCATGAACCATATCCAATTGTGCGGGTTTTGAAAATACTGTGCGGAAGAGTCTTCCGCAAAGATATGTTCAAGATGGGATTTTTCTCCCAGTAATATTCCATTTTATTTCAGGAATCCTTACCAGCCCAAACCTTGCTGAATTACTCCAACAAACTGTGTAAAGATTGCCAGATCTGAGCGTGGGGATACACGATGACACGTGCACTGCTACTCTTGTGGAGGTCTTTATCTGAAACACTGTGTTTCTGCTTCCCACTCCTCCCCAGGGAATGGCACCTCCAATTTATCAAAACCATAGTGGGAATGTGGGAGCCACTGGCTCATTCCTAGATTGCTTTTTGCTGAACATTCTTGTTGTATGGAACTACCTCATTGCAGTACTCTGTTTCTACAGTAGGCACTTGTTAAAACTTCCCTTCTCTACAAAGCAGATAAAATGGTTTTGAAATGTGCAGCTGTGCTTTCAAAGGAAGCCTTTACACAGGTAACACATGTAAGATTGTATGGCGTGGATTGTGCTGCTCTGATATTTTTGGGTTTTTACCCCAGCAGGGGGGACTGTTAATCAGCTTTTCTTCCCTAAAAAATATGATCATAGTTCAGAGTTAATTTCTCCAAACAGTTGAATGGGCGAAGCTAGTTGTTCTGAAAGGGGCCCACATTTGCTCTCCTTGTACCAATTTCAGGTTCACTGCACACTGACAGGCCCAAATCTGCATGAGAATGTGGCCTTGGCAGCTTGCCCCAGCCCATCAGGGTGATGCTGCCATGGCATCCTCTCCGCTCTGCAACCCGGGCATTGTTCTGGGCTGGAAAATCCCTCCCTCCTGCTGAGGAGTGGCTCCACGGCAGCCCATGAATATCCTTCCACCAGCCAAGCTCCCTCTGCAAATGACATCCTGGGCCACCGCGCTCTCCAAAGGTCCGCGATCCCCAGGAGGTGCATCTGCCTACCCGTGGCAACTGCTTCAGGCTAAGTGTCACTCTTGGCAAGGCCAGCCAGCTCTGAGTGGCCCATACCCGAATTATCTACTGTCAAATGCTGGCTCGGCTACGAGTCAAACTGCAAATGGGACTCTATTAAAGTTTCACATTTCTCCACTGCAGTGCCATAGATTAGAGAAGCTTTCAGAAGACACTGATGGCTGGACGTGGAGCTGTACGATGCATCATCTTCTCCTCTATGATAATAAAACTCTGTTTTTAGACAAGTAAATGTTCATTTCTTGCAGTGAAGTCTGAGGCCCTACAACTGCAGCCTGTTGAACTCGTGGCAGATTTGAGTGTAAAGAGAGACAGACAATTCCATCACACATTGACTGATTTCAAGATAAAGCTGCCATTTTTTATAGGTTTGTCATGTGACGGATTTCATATGAATAAAATTGAGAGTATTATTTCACTATTTTATTACAGTTCTGTTGTTAGTTTCACTCTAAGCCTTTGATTTGTAGTTCAGACATAGACCTTTCTTTAGTCCTGCAGAAGAGGTCACCGTTTCTGCGAAGGGACCCAGTTTCTTAATTAGAAAAACATATGAGCCCTATGCATCCTACAGGAACTGCAAAAAAGGCCTTTATGAATTTCGAAGTCAAATAAATGCTTCTGGTGGGATGTTTGTTTGTTTGCTTGGTTTTTTAACAGTTACCTAAGATCTGGGAAATTCTGGTAAATTATCTAGAATGAGCATATTTTTAAAATACTCTGGTATTGTGTAAAGGATTAGAAAGACAGCAAGGAGCAATTATTCAGCCATCATCAGGTGGTGAAAATAAGAAGAGGAAAGGGAGAAACTGATGGGTTTTTTTTTAAGTTTGGGGTTCTTTAAGAATTACTCTTTTAGGACATAGACAAATCTGTAGCGCTAGAATATTTTATGTATATGTATGTATTCATGCATGTGTATGTGCATATGTATGTATATGTACATCTGTGTCAGTGTACAATATTTAGTATGTTTTTTCTTGTATAATCCAAATATGGATGCATAACATGAATGTATAATGCATTCTGTTATGGTCCATATTCATATGCATAAAAAGTGTAGGTTTATGCTTGGTGATTTTCCTGATGAATTAAACAATCTTTTTTAGAAAAACAAAAAGCTGGAAGAAGACATTTAATTTTATTTTAAATTTCATTTATTTCAGTCTTAAAAGGATGACAAACGCCCAGATATGAAATGTCCTCAAATAAAACTATGTGGGGAATTTGCTATTGATCAAGAATCGCTCGCAGAAATAATAGGCTTTCATTTTGAAAAGTAATAAAATGCATCGCTTTCTTGCAACGTGAAGATTGAGTAAGACATAAAGGGTGATATTGACATGAAAATCCTTTTGTCCACTCCAACCTTTCTGTAGAAAAAATTACACGACCCCTTTGTACTAGGTGCTTTCTTTTCCGTATTTGCATTCAGAATTTGGAGCATTGACTTTTTGCTAATTCCCAAGACACATTTTTAAAAAAATGAAATGCCTAATTATTTGCATGGGAAAGATATTTTTAGAGAAAGTACAAAGTGATGAATATTTAGAAAATCATAGCTTTATAATGTCTTGGGTGCCTTCCAGATATTTTTTAATGTTAACATCTTAAATTAAACAGCTCTCTATTACATTTAAGATAAGCCTGTGCCAGAACTTTTTAACTTGGATGTCCTTCACATTTGGAGCTTCAGGAGGCCGAATCTTAATCGCCATATCCAAATGTGATATGACACAATGAATCTGTCTGTGTAGGACTTTTGATTTCTGTTTGATACTGAAGATGCTCCATGAGTCTGTGTGTTAAGACTATAAAATGCATTTTGTATATGGGACCAGTGTCTCTCTCTATCATCTTTTTACCTCCTTTTTTGGAGTGTTTTCCATGCTGCAATTTCAAAGGAGGATGATCCAAGGTGACATCAGAGGGTTGTTAAATCTTGATGATCCTCTTTTCAGGTGGAAGCCCCTTTGGACAAAATGTCGACTTCTGTTCAGGACAAAGCAGTTTGTCAAGTCATAACTCCAGGGAGCTGGTAACTAAGCAACAGATCAACCGTTGGAAAACTTTGATCTCCTAATGATGCTCATTTGGGAACCTTCTGACAGGGAATTCTCTGAGGGCTGGTGAGTCTAGAAGGAAGAATCTAGCATCAGAAATCTTAAAATAAAGTCTGGCAGGAGAGATAAGGGGGGGGGGAGGTTTTGTGAGGGTGTTTGGGTTTGTTTGGGTTTTTTTTTTTTGGTTGGGCATATTTTTGGTTTGTTTGGTTAGTTGATTTTTTTGTTTGATTGTTTTATATTAAAGGTAACCTTTTCAATTGTGTAACCAGATAAGGAAGAAACAAACTATTTGGAGACACTGTAGATAGACCCCACTTTTCAAAAGAAGCCCATGTGTAGGATCATGAATCCCTGGAGGAGTCTGGCCTATGCCCTATAGTTATAATTCTTGAAGACCTGGAAGAAACTGAGATCTTGAGTGCATTTCTTGTTTTTCTTTGCTCTCTATCAGCTCAAATTCAGCTGCCTCCATATAGACAATTAGTTCCATTTGAGACATGCTGGTTTATAAGAGACACCTACACAGTACTAGCATGTATGACACAGGACCTAAATGGCACTATCATGCTCCCTTTTTTCTGTAACATTAACTGGATACCTCACAGGATGTGCAAGGATGTTTTAAATGGCACTAAACACTTATTTAGGCAATTGAATCCTGCCCTATATTTCATGGTCTAGTTCAAGTAAAATGTGATAAGCTTTAGCCGCATAAAACTTGTGAATCTATCTGCTTCTATTACTTTATAAACTCTGTTCTACCTCCTTGAGGAAATTACCCGTACAACAGTGTTCCTCAAAGGGACAGATCTCAGTGGAAACCCATGTATAAGTTTTGGCTCTGACTCAGGGCACCAGGGTACCGGGGTCTTGGCGTCCCACTTCCACAAAAGAGGAAAAAACCCAGGCAGTGTGCCAAATAAGTCACTAATGAAGCTTAGAGCTATGAAATATAGATATTACACAAAACTCAAATTCAGCCTAACCGCAATGTTAATTTAAACCCAATGCAGGTATATATGTATCAGCTTATTGAGTAATTAAGCCTATTTTTCTTTGGTATGGAATTATATCATAAATATATATATATGTTCTACAGTTTGGTGGATCAAGCTAAATCCTTATATGTTTATTTTTCCCTCATGAAGGTCCAAGCTACATTTTTATTTATTTATTTTAGATTTATTAGATTTATTAGATTTCTTTATTTTCTCTAAAATATAACTCCCTGTTCATTTTTTGACAGTGAGCAGTGAACACAATTGTCACATAAGATTTTAGATATGCAGTATAAAGTTATCTCAGACTTTTACATAATTTTTTACTAGGGATGAGGCATACCTAAAGAATGGAATGAAAAATTAAAAAAAAAGAAAATAAAGAGGAGAATATGGTAGATGGGAATGGACTGACTTACACAAAAATATATTCCGAAACACAGCTTTAAAAGGATATGAAATAATTCAAGCTTCCATGTAGAACAGCAAGAAGAAAACTGTGAGTGTTGAAAATTCCAAGTAATAATGTTTGTCCCCAAATTTATCTTGCTGTTTTTCCAGAAATGTCAGTGACCTGATGGACATATCAACTCTCTGGACAAACTCCTCCTTGCCTGTATCCTTAGACTGTCACAGCTATAACAGCTGTACTATATTAAACTTGTAAATTGAGATATATTAATCATTTTAATATCTTACAAAGAGGTATGAAAGCTAGAGAGAGAAATTTTGGAAACACAAGACTAAAGGACACTTTATGACTGCAAGAATAATTAATTTCTAAGACTTAAATAGTCTTGAAAGATCAGGAGAATTCCTAGTCTCGTTCACTGAAGACTTCAGAAAACATGTTTTAAAATACATAAGAAGGATGCATTTTAAGGAACACTAGATATATGTCTGTGTGTAAGGTAATTCAAATAACCAATCTTCAAAACAGTAAGTTCTATAGCATGACCTCTAGCTTATACAGAAAACAAATAAAGGATTGTTACCACATTTGAAATAGCTTATGAGACTGCTTGTACATTTCTAAAGATAGACTAATATTACTAAATTTATCAATGAATATTTTGCTACCTGGATATCATCAGAAACTGGTATAGCTTATCATTTGGTATAGAATGAAATGCATAGTAATTTAGACTTATATTTATAGATATAAAGGCCTGAAAAGTCTATTAGGGAAATGAGTCTCATTTTTAGTACAATACCAGGTGGAGAACTTTACTGAATAAATTTTGAGCCATGTCTATAACTTAGAATAGAATATTTTTATCAAGTTACACAGTCCTGATTTAAAATGATAGAGTCTCCATCACATCTTTTGATAGGTTATGCCAGAATTTAATTATCTTCCAGGTGGAAAAATATATCTTTCCACTCAGTCTGATTGTGTGCAGGTATGAAAATTTGATCTCATTGTGCCTTTTTATTTCACATGAGAGAAGTCTCTCTTACCATAAAACCTCTTTTGAGGCAAACCTTTTTGAGGGGCAAATAGAATAGACTGATTTGTTTAATTTTTACCCTTGAAGTCATGTTTTATTTAAGTTCTATATTTTTTGCCAAGTTCTGTTGAGTTTTGTGTCATATCTGTTCTGCATTTATTAATAATTTCTGCTTTTTGTTCTAATTTCTGTCTCTGTTTTGAAATGAACCCTCAAATTGTTCAAACCTACAGCAGTTGCATAAATGTTTCTAATAATAGTCTCACTAATTTCATCTACAGAAGTAAATGAAAGAAGTAAGTACGCTGCCTAACTATGGAAGGTCACATTTGCTTTTTAGCAAAAGCTTTGGTTTGAAAGTCTCTTGACTATAGGCAATGGATACCCTCTAAAGTAGGATTTCTTTTTCTGCTTTCAGATATATGACACTGGCTGCACAAGAGTCTATTGTTCACAAAGCCTAAGGAATTCAGTTTGGTCTATCAAAATGATCCAAATTCATCATTACTTATCACTCCCTTCTCCTGTCATACATGTTGAGCAACAATATAGCCTATTATTCATCACTAGAGAGTAATGTGCAATTTGACAAGAGAAGGATAGCTGAAAAGTCACTTCAGGGAGCGATATTTCCAAAACCTTCCTACTGATCTTGTAGAATATAAATATCTTTGGTAGATGATCAGATGATCAGGTAATCAGAAAGCATAGATTAAATACGGAAAGATGGATTGTATTTCTTCTTAAATGAGTACAATGCAAGGAGGTCATACGAGATTGTTCTCTTTGCTCCTGGAGGAACAGAGGCATCATGTAGGAAGCAAAGAACACCGTGAGCCTTGGCTCCATTGCATTATCTATTAATAAATGCCTTTGGGAAAAACAGAATAATCGGCAGTGAACAAAGGCTGCTCGGCTCTGTATGACTGAGTTGCTCCAGGAAATGTTTCTGTGTCTCAGCTCAGTCTCAGACAGCTCTAGCTGGTACAGTGTAACCTTGCTAATTTATTAGCTTTTCTGTTCCGAATTGACTAAACTGTAAAACACAGTAAAACAGCCTAATCTCAACTGTGGCATTCTACTCTAATATTGATATTTGCTTGATGAAATAATACATGTGTAAAAACAGAAGAAGATCCTGTTCCAGAAAATAGAAGAGAGGAAGAAAGAAGAGAATACGACAAATATTTTTTAAAAATTAGGAATACAAAGTTTAGTCTGCAGAGATACCCAAGCTATTCTATTTTATGATCTCAGAGATCTCAGCCTGGAAGTCCTTCCTGAATCTGTTGTGTCTTGAAAGGTCTGCAAACTGTATGCGAAAGGGGAGCAATCACGGAAAACAAAGGCTGAAATGTGCTCTTCCACAAGGAAAGTAGTTTTGAAAGATTCCTTTTTCTGTGGCATTTAAAGATAGATGGGGTCTCTTTGTCATATAAATTCCAAACAGACATGCTAATTCACCTTGCGGATGGTAGTACTGTGAAACTGAACTGTGGAACTGAAAACAGAGGAGGTCACCAGCAGGAGACAAATTTAGGTGACTGAATAGCAAGTAATAAAGCCATATCTGAACCCCAAAGTGCTGCAGAGGGTTCCAGCTTTATATTTCTGATGTATTAATATCAGCAGCGTAGGCTTAATGGCTCATCCAACACCAGTCTGCTAACTGGAAACAAAAAAGGAAGAACACTCAGGACCAAAAACAGTCCTGCAAAGACATATTAATCGTCTCAGCAAGGCAGCCCAATGCATCTGTGGATTTCCAGCTGTGACACAAGAGGAATGACCAAGTGTCTGTTGTATAGCTGTTTCACTCTTTCACTGTGAGCAGCATAACTCAAATTTATTTGGGTGTCTAGCAATGCTGCCCTGTGGGATTTTTAATGGTTTGTTTCCCAATAGTTCTCCAGCTGTGACAGAGACAACTAACTGAATCTTGCACAGGTCCAGAGTATGCCTGAAGTACCTTTTTTCCCTGCTTTAAAAAAGATATTAAAGTTCTCCATTAATACAGAGTTCCACAACTGCATCATATTCTCAGCTACATTGTGGTTACAGAAGATGCTCTTGCTTTCTAGGTCTTGCTGAATTTGGACTAAACACTGCTTACACCTTCAGCAGCATGCTGCTTTTTAATTGTTCTCTTTGTTTACCTTACTGTTATATTTGCTTGTTTTGCTGAAGAACTGCTTTGCATTGCTGTTGTATACTGTAACTCTTCCTTGCTTTATTGCTAACCCCAGAACTACATGTAAAGGACTACTGCACAATGAATAATTAATCTGACAAATTTAGCCTCTTCAGATAGATTTCCGTAAATGTCTTTGTTTCACAAAAGTATTTTTGCAATGTGACTGTATTTTACTCTGTATTAATCATGCACCTATATGACAATTTGCTATTTGTAGTCGGAACGTGTTGGTTACTTGTGAGAGCCTAGCTAAGTTACGTGTTATTGTTTCTGTTCTCCATTTGGCCGTACTCACAAAAACTGGCAGCCAACTGCTTGTGTGTGTGTGTGTAGAGCCAAATTTCTGTACTGGCAAAATTCCACGGTTGCACCACTAGAGAATTAGGCCTTTCACATTCAGTTTCTACGACTCTTCATACAGAGTTTAACATTTACTCTCAATTAATGTTTATGCCAGATCAGCAGGAGTAGAAAGAGATACAAGCGGAGCCAAATACATTTGTCGAAAAATTTGGTTAAGCAGTCATGGACAATTGCTTGAAATAATAAGCCTGCGTACCGTTTGTCATCAGTGATCATTAGTAGTATTAATATTAGAATTGTTACTCTTTCTTGTGTCCAGGATTTATTATGTAGTAAGGCCTCTTAACTTTAATTGAAACGTTAATGTGTAAAGTGGTGTTTAAAATCTGTACTTTTCCCTTTAAAGCCGGCATTCTCTTAAAGATAATGACTGACTGTGGATACGTACTTGAGTTCAACAATAACTATTAAAGCTTTCAGAGAGCTCTAGAGCTGTAACTGATTTTCTTTTAAAAATGACACATACCATTTTACATTGTTTTTTTCATATTCAGCAGTCCTTTCAAACACTAATTACTCCATAAAAAACAACCTTGCCAGATGGATCAATCATTATCCCTACCTTTGAGGTAAGAATACAAAGAAATCTTCAGGCGAAGCTTTTCATTTTGGCTGCCTCAATTTGGAGCTTGTTGCATAAAACCTGGGTGTCTTTATGGGGTGTTGAAGCATTTGTTCATCCCCAAATGGAAGCTCTCCATATATACAAGGTCTTCTGTGTTTTGTGGCTCTGAAATGATGGATATGAGTCAGTTAGAAAAGCTGATCGGGGGCACCTGCCCTTAGGATCATCAAAAGAGAACAATACTTAGACATTTATAATTCCCACTTTGGGGTCAGCTTCAGCTTTAATGTTCCTGTCACATAATGTGGTCTATTATTTTGTTATGCAACGATTGTTCTGTTAAGTATACAACAAAATTACATAATATATGTGTATATTAAAGGAATTTCAAACATTGTCTAGTATTTCCAAATTTGCACGTGACACGGCAGGTAGTTACACTGTCCATTGCATTGCTCTGTTTTAAGCACATGCCTTCTTATAATTTCAGTGACTATTTATGTTCAAATATCTCATCAATGGCAAGTAACATATGTGCTAATATGTATAGAAAGGAAAAAAAGATTGAGCAAGATTTTAAAAAGTGTCTAGTGGTTTCAGACATGTAGTTGGAGGAGCTTGGTTCTCGTTGGATGAAAGTTTAGCATTTCCTAAAGATCTTATGAAGTTCCTTTAACTGAACCCCCAGAATAAAACCAGCTGTCTTCCCCACAGCTGCTCGCCATTTTAGAAAACTATTGTATTGAGCTACACTTTTTATCTATTCTATCTATATACCTGTCTGGGATGTACAGATACAGTCCCAATTGCCTTTGACTGACTGCTCTGACAGCCACAGTAAGAAGATCTCTTTGACCTACCAATATGATGATTGGTAAATACATATTTAATAAGCTGTAATTGAGTCAGGTTTTATGCTGTTTGCATTGCTTTGTATGTAATACTGTGCTTGAGGGAAGACACACACGTTTGCCAAGGTCTTCTCTTATTTCTGTAGGGAATAAGTCCATTCTGGGCCTCAGGGTAGGGAATGAAGGGTCTGGCACTAGCTGAATATCTCTGATGTAACCTGAGCAGCTGGAAGCACTGACCTGCATTCAAGCAAGCAGATTTTCCAGCTGCAGTACTTTTAGGGCAGATATTAGAGTGATTTACATGAATTTTCTTAATAGAGATGTGCAGATGATTAAGTTCTACTATGAGAAGTGTCTATTGCAAGTGTACAGTGTACATTTTTCATATAGAATTTGTTGTTTTCAGTTTTCATTAACCAAATTGTTAGTTTAAACAACATTCCTTGTTTATTGATTAATACTGGTATATAAATAAGTTTTTCAGTGTGGTAGCATAATCTCAGATTCTGTATACCCCTCAGGGATTGTACATATTTTCTCACAGAATACAAAGTCATATTAGCCTAGAAATACAGGAGTAAGGAACTGGCTAACATCATACATATTCACCTCAAGAAAAGTGCAGAGACAGCTGATCTTCACGTACACTGAACCTGGAAGCAGTAGAGGCATGTTAATGTGGTGATATGTGCGCTCATTAGACTCAGTGCCAAAAGGGCAGGACTATCCTGCTTTGTGGACCAGGTAAGTATCTTGTCATGGCTCTGTCCTACCCCGTATGCACTTCTGCCAGACAGAAGCTGCGGAAGGGAACAGCCCTTGCAGTACAACTTCAGCACAATGGTCTGTTGCATGGTGCTGACATGCCCAAAACCAGTGACATCTCCATCAGGCTATGGTTGTATCCCTTCCTTGCTTCCTATCACAAGCTTCCAGAGGAATTCTGCCTGAATTTCTCTCATTAAAATGATGATCAGAACAACTATCAACAAGGCAGGCAACAACCGAACCCGAAATGTAAGGAGTACAGGAAAACTACCCTCATTAGCACTGAAAGGGAATGTGAATGGCTGCATCTTGAAAAGCAAAGGAATTAACTGTCTTGCCACCACAGATAAATAGTGGTTATCACACCCTTAAGACAGTCAGGGTGCTTGCTCCTTTGATGGCTTCAAATCCAGGAATCAGCAGAAAAATATTGACCGTGACTCTGCTGATACAAGTGTATCAATATTTTATATCTAGCTTTCCTCCATTTTCATGTCCTCCTGGTGCTTAAACGTGAATTGAACGATGCTCGAAGATGTGCAACAGAGAAAAAGCAATATTTTCAGCTGTAACCACTTATTCACATGTGAAGCCTGACAATCTTTTGCTAACACTCACAAATAACCCAGTTATCTCCCCAGCTCAGCTTGTAGGCACACTCAAAACCGAGTAGGTCTTTCTGTCTTTAAAACAGTATCTCCCTCCTGCAATCCTCAGCACACTTTAACTAGTTCTTGTGGTGTTTATTTTATGGGAAAACTTGCACTATAAATAAAAACAATTTTCCCCAAACTAAATATGATCTTACACATAAAGTTTTGTATGTTTGGTTGGGGTTTTTTTTGGTTTTTTTAGTTTTGTTTTGGGGGGTTTTTTTGATTTGGAAGTTATATTGGACAACTTTCTAAGTCTCCCTTTCAGGATGATATCTGGTAACTGTATTAAGTATTTATGTTAAGAGATGTCTTGTCCCTTTCATCAGCCTTTTCTTCCAAGTCCAGGGTCCAGTTTCTGTAGCAAAAATACTCCCCTGTTCATATAAATGGTGTCTTAGAAGTGGTCAGTAACTTCTTTTGGGATGTCTTATGTGTTTGGAGACAAGATATTTGTTGACCTCCAGCTAACAGGTTCTTTCAGTGAGACAGCAATATCCAGAACAAAAATTTGACCCAAATTGCCCTCAATGCACTCACTAATCTTGTCTGAACAGGTAAATCATGAGCACTGTAAGAAAAAAGGAAGATGCTCTAAAATCTTGTGGTTGCATCCTGTTGTATCTGAGGTGCAATCTCCACCTAAAGCTTCTGTGCAGCTGGGATTTTCATAGCATCTCTTTCCTTTGTGGAATCTCTGAGGGACTGTGCTTATAATTGCTCTTTTCCCCTGTTGGTGCATTAATCACGTCTTTCTCTTCTTTGGTAGCCTAGGAACAGAATAGCTTTGAGAACCCTACATGGCTGGGGTTGTTTTTTTTTTTTTTAGCTAGGCAGTTGGAGACCTTTGCATGCATAAACACATGCATATTGTGTGGATGTAAGCCTCATATCCTTAGGAGACCAAGCTACAAAGCACCTGTCCCTAGGAATTTAACACAGACAAGATCTTTACTTTCTTGGACAATTAGGGACATTAAGAAACTCTCTCTAAAACTTAAGTCTTCAAAACATGGTAATAAGGGAAAATCATCAGCGCTTTTTCCTACACTACACAAGTAACTTTCCTTCTGAGGCTTTTACTCTCAATTCAGGCGAACTATAGAAAATTTGTATATGTATTTCTGTTTTATTAAGCTTCCTTTCTGTTGGCAGAAGACACAGATACCAAGTAAAATAATACCAATAATCACAGTAATTCAAAAGTGCAGTGGTCTGATAGACCATTCTGTAGGTAGCTTGAGATGCTGCTAAGGTTTTAGAGCAAGGCATCAGTTTCATGAAGCTGTTTAAACACTACTGCTTTGTACTTAACTGCAGGTAAATATGAATTCTTTATGGAGGATGATGCTGACAAGAATTAGGGATTCCATAGAAGTGACAAAAACCACTGGATATTTTTCCTAACTTCTGATCTATATTCTTTGAAGGTCCAAATAGCTGGGAGTACATATTCAGTTGTCCAATTAAAATTATTTATTTATTGTTATACGACATTGAAATTCTAATTGGACCAATTTAAAGATACACAAGAAAATGCCTAAGGCTTCTTACCAAACAGGTCCTATTATTTATAGGAACCTGCAATTCTCCATAGGTTACTAAAAACTCTTAGAGAACTCTGGAACTTCACAAATGGCAACTGCAGACTGGCACTGGTTTTACTATCCTAATTAGCAGAAGATGGTTAGAAACATGGCTTTTTAAAACAGTAACAGAATGCAAATGTTTAGTTACATATTACCTTAGGTTCTTCACAGTCATAAGAAATGTTCTTTCTGCAAATTTACTTATTCATTTTTGAATCCTTATTCATCCTTATTCATCCTTTTCATTTTTCAGGGTTGCTATGCTGGAGTTGGTCTGTGAATTCTGTGGTATATATTCAAATACGAAATTATAGATGTTGCTTTATTTAAAGTATCCCTTGGCAACTTGAAAAAAAATCAACATGTTTTTAAACAATAGGCTAGCAAGAAAATGGGAGTTTTGCCCAGTGAATAAGGTATTGCAACTCAAAGGAGTTAGATTCTTGTTCTTCATTTTTGTTTCCCACATAGCAGTGTAACAATGATTTGAAGATGATAATTTCAAGGTCTTTTTGGAGTTTGGTCATACAAATGTTACATCTCTGAAAGCACTGGCAGTCAAAGCATGTTGAAAGGCTTCAGACTTCAGGAATGTTGCCAAGGATTTGTCATATCAAATGTAGCACAAACTGCAACACTGCAAGACACTGCAAACTGCAACAGGCACTGCAAGGCAGCCTTCTCAGTAGTTTATAACTAAAGGTATTGATTTGATTATTTTAATTGCTTTTTTGCTGGTTGCTAGCATACTGCAAATCCATATATAAGAAGCATATGACAGAGCATGGCACCATCAATTTTTATTTCCTCTTCATGTGGGATGCTCTTAGCACTGCCATTCATGCACTCTGTAAGAGGAGAGGAGAGGAGAGGAGAGGAGAGGAGAGGAGAGGAGAGGAGAGGAGAGGAGAGGAGAGGAGAGGAGAGGAGAAGATCAAGTATTTTGTTCATCCTGCATGTCTGCTTACTATTTTTTCTGCTTGTATGAAGGGGCAGAAGTATGCTGCAGACTACTTTCCCCCCTCATTTGGAATTCTTCGGTTTCTATGGAAACCATGCATTCTATTGTTGTAGTTGTAAATTGGGGGACGGTAGTGCTCCAGCATTTCATAAAAAGCAGTAGCACAAGTTCTCTGTGACTGCGTGGAAAAGATGGTTTGCTCCATGATGCTTCTATTTGGAACGCTTCTATCTGAACCATAATCAGAAGTCTTCTATGGACCTTGGTATTCAACAAGTTACATATTTTATTAAAATGTCTATTATCTCTACTCAAGATTACCTAACACATGAAGTGTTCAAATACATATTTGCAGTATTTACACCTGCCAGCATTTAATGATCCAAAAATTCATGTCCATGATTCATCAAACCCATTGATCTGTATTGGTCAGTTGCATTATTTGTGCAGTATATAGTTCCTCTGCAGAAGTGTAATTGACACTTCTCAAGGATTTTTGGATTTCTGGCCTGGGCTTTTAGACATTTGTAAAAGCTGGAGACTAATACTAAAAGCAGTAGGATGGTAAATCAGTGCTAACTTGATAGCTATGACTGAATGCACCCAAAATAACATATCGATTATTCATAATGGTGTAAATGAGGATGATTTAAACAAAGAATTTCTTAATCATTTCTTTATATTACTTCTCTCTGTAAGAAACAGACATAAGGATAGTCCTATTGGGAAATAACTCCCTTTTCCAATTCTCAAAGTGTTTATTCAGAATTTCTGGAAGTAATTTCTGAACTATTTTTAAAATCTCTTTTAGAACTCTCAAAAAAGAAAAAAAGAAGTCATAGAGCCTTAAACTGCGGATCATGTTTTATTTCCATTTTTGCATCAATCTTGCCTTCTTCATTTAAAAACTGAAAATATACAACTCATTTCTATTTACTGGGCAAATACTGCAAAGATGCCATCATTGTCCAACTGAAAGTTAGTCTTGGCACTCTTCCCTCCCCCTGCCACATACGTATAATGAGTTTGGTATAAAAATCACAAAATGCTTTGCGAAACTAATGCATCCTAGTTTCTTACTAGATATCTTTTGGTTTTATCTTCTTTATGTTTTAAATTTTTTTCAATATAACATGAACATTTATTAAAATATAACTTTTAGAAAATAAAAATAAAAATTATAATGGGAATTTCAGTGAACAAATTGATTAAATACTAGCTCCTTTTAAAGTGTAATTATAAACAGAGAGCCATAATCAAGTGATTGTATTTTAATAGCTCCCACAGGGAATGATTCATGACCCTGTGCTCTAACTTTTATATAGAGAAAGTAGGAAAAGGGTATTGAATTACTGCCAATACAGGTGCAACCAATACAAGCACAGGAGAAGCTGTCAGTAGTTGTGATCTAGGTCAGTTTGTTACTCTGGTAAAAACCATGCATTTTATTAATATATAAGGTCCTATATGTAGCAACATACTTCTTCAAGAAGAAGAACTTTATTCTGGGAAATAGTAATTGAAAAATTGAGGGTACTGTAATGGGACCAAAAGGTCTAATATAATCCTGATGTACATCAAGGTGAGAGTAGAAGACAGAGATTATATTCCTTCTGATCTTAATAATGGCACAAATACTTCTCGAATTCTGTGTTCCTGCCTTATATTGATATGGGAAATGTATTGAAATATTGGCTAGAATTTAGAAAAGCACCATGAAATGTATCTCAGTATAAAGACAGAAGACCCATTTTTTAAAAATTATTTATCTTACCAAGAATAATTTTGGTAAAATAACAAAGAATAATCGTAGTTTATATATACTTATAAGGAAAAACAACAATATAAGAAGATCCAGTGAGCTGGAAACAGAAGCTAGATGTGTTCAGTAACAAGAAGCAAGGCAAACATTTTCTGCAGCAAAAAAGATTAACCACTAGAACAACTTGTCATGGCCTGAGACAGATTATCCCCATCACTGAAAATGTTTATATGAAGGCTGAGAGGTACATTATTTTTTTTAAATATGGGCTGTAGTTCAATTTAAAAGAGAAATTAATTCAGGAAACTCCTTTATGAGGAACAAAATAGAAATTCATAATACGTAGCCTCAACAGTCCCTTTTCAGCTTTTAAATGAATGAATCTTGATTGTCTTCAAATTCACTGTTTTATGGTTTCTCCTCTTTCATTTGCAGTATTATCAATGAGTGAATATCTGTATGAGTGTGTATATGTCTATGGTCATGAGGGCAGGTTTTGGAGTTGGCACTCTCCAGCAGTCTCTTACATATGGGCATTTTCTGTTTGAAGACCAGTATTTTTAATCCTCAGCTTCTGAAGGAAGTCCCTGGAGAAGATGAAGGTGAGTCTGGAAGAGAAGATGCTCCAGAATATTCAACAGCTAAACAGAAACTTTCCTCTGAAAAGCCCTAACAGGGAAAGTGTGATATCAGGTGGACAGGGCCAGAAGAGCTAAGGAATTTATGGTAGATGGATAGGGACTTCCTTAACTAGGCTCTGATTAAATATTTGTACCTTAATCAGATATAGAACCTAGTGCACCCGTGACTGTGTCCGGTCCCACAAGCACAGGTGGAAGCCCCGAGCTGTCAGCAGCCCATGCAGTAGACTGCCTAATCGTACTAAGCTCTTATTGCATCATCTGGACTCTTCATTCCATATTGTTCTACACAATAATGTCAGGTCTTACTCATGGTTATCCAGTGGGCCTGTGTGCAAGTGCTTTGTCTATTTGGGGAAATCAGCCTCTTCCTAACATCAGCTAGTTATTCTTTAGGAAGTCTCAACTAGATGTATACGCTTCTGTTTTAGTGATCCAGATATTTCCTCCTCTTTCCTCTTAATAAAATGGCAACTTCTATTCAGAATTCCTTAAATATTTATAAATGTATTAAATTTTTCTGTGCTCTATAGTCTGCCTTCAGAATATTTTATTGAGGTTACCCATTGGGTTCAACATTTCATAGGACACTCTGCAAATAATCTATGGGTTTACTGTTACTGCCATGTTTCTGTATTATCTCAAAAGATAATATTGCTGTCTCAATCCTAACCCTTCTCTTCTTGCTTTTCATCTTAAGGTTTTTAAATAGCAAAATCAAAACTTCATGGTGTGTAACTACTCAGAAATAGGCTCCATTAAGTGAAATTTAAAGGAGTTCTCATTTTCCAAGCTGGTGCTTTTATCTCTCCAATAGCTGTCGTTTACTAACAGTCCAAAGAAGGTTTTTCAAAACTGTTCCTATAACACTGGTCAGAAATTATCTTTAAGCTTTTGACAGATGAGCTGAATTCAAGATATACTCTTCTGATTTCCTTCTGCAGGCAATTTATATGTCATGGTTATCAGAAAACTTGTGTATTACAGGAACCATTTTTATTGGATATGATGGAGTGCTAACTTAAAATTTTAGCAGAGTCATTAAAAGTTGCTTTTTTGGAGTGGATTTGTGTTATAAGATTTTTTTAAAAGAGGGCGGCTAAAGGAATGCTGGTACTTTGAACAATAGTCTGAAAATTTTGAACACCAAGACCATCCTGAGGTCCTTTCCTGGGATTTCAAAATTTTTAAAATGTAAGTATTCTGTTAGACAGCTAACAGTATGGGTTATCATTTATCCATTCATAAGAAATATTCTCAAAATCAGTAATACTTTATGTGCCAACCCCTTCATGCACAACACTTTTTAATATCTTCATAAACATTAGTGCTTATAATATTCTGAGGGAAGAAGAAAAAGTTTTACCTATTTCTTATTATAACCAATGTGTAAATGAGAAATGAGGAAAGAAAGTGAAGATGAGAACACACCACTCTTGGATCTTTTGTCTGTATCTCGCACTGGTAGGTACCAAGAACAGGTATCTAATGTTAGGTATCTAACATTTAGCCTAATCTGAGTGCAATACATTCAGCTAGTCCCCTCAGTTGTTATTAAAAACACTTTCCAGCTCAGCCCTAATATTTTATGGTATGAAAGGTGAGGAGAAATAAAAGGTTTTTTTAATAAATATCTAAGTGCAGCTACATTGTTTTTCTCATTTACATTCCATGTCTGTGGTGTTCTGGACTTTTCTATCAGAACTCCACTTGATGGAGGCAAGAATGTACTGAAACTAGCTGAAAATATGCATCAGCACTCCAAATCACATAATAAAAAAGACAGTTGCTCTTTTCCTTACAGTGCAGACTATTCAAAGTAAAGAAGGACCCTATGGAGAATCCTCATTAAGAATTGTCTTCAGCAACTGAAGCTTGCCGTGTTGGTGGGTCCTTTCCCTGGGAAGAGCAAGGATGGAAGATACTTCTGAAATGGCCTCTTGTTTATACTGTAAGCCAGACACTCACCTCTGCTGTCAGTGCAAGGCTGCTCATAACAATTTTCTTTCTCAGACTTCTGTTGAATCCAGCCCTATAAAAGCACTTCCTTAGGAAACCAACAAACAAATGCAGTTTTCTTCTTGTTTAGCTTCTTTCTTTTAGCTCCCTGGGTACAGTTCACGTACCCCACACTCGTCCTCTTACTAGTTTCAGATATTGATGTGTCACTTTGCTTCTATGTGTATTTTCAGCCAAGTTAGAGATGATTTGTTCTGTTGCGCTTTGTCCATAAAATATGTATGAACTGTGCTTAGCCCTACAGACTTTATCAGCCTCATGGAAGCTAAGAGCAAAAAGTCAAGGACAAGCATATGTGGTTTTAGTATGGAATGTTAATCAATTATCTTGAATTCATCAATTCATCCTCCTATTGTTCTTTAAATAAAATGCTAGTAGTAGGAAATCTTCACTTTTTCTACTTTGATATACGTTAACCAAAGACCAAGAAAACCCACTAGTCATCTGCCCAATAACAGGATGTCTTTGAAATAGCCTTTGCTTCGTACTCATCTGATAATTAACTTTGCTTTCTGCTATAATCCATATATGCTCTATTGTGACGAGAAGAAGAAAGACAACCTCTCAGATAATACAACAGCCTTAAGTCATCAGCTGAAAAAGCTGCTTTAATGGCATCTAAGGGAAAAGGACACTGTGTAGGATGGTTATGCACAAGGAATAGGTCTTGAAACACCAGCTGAAGACAAATGAAACATGTTAGTCTCAGTCTGGAATAGACCGGAACCGACTATGTCTCTTTCTGCTAAAATAAAATTCTGTGATGTGGCTACTCAGAGGAAAATGTATGTTATAAATGACAGACTCACCACTCCTTCCAAATTTTTATTAGTGACAAGATTTCAGTTGAAAAAACCTTAAGAATTGTTCAATCTCCAGTTCCTTAGAACTTAAGGTCAAGCTAAGGTACATACATACCTGTTGATTTCTGAACTTAAGATATGTACAATAACTTTTCAGGATCACCATTTTTTCTTGATTTGCCTATAGCCTGAGTTGGAAATAACAGACAATGAAAAACTATCCAATAAAAACTGCCTCTACCCAAGGAAATTTTGCTGTAAACCAGAATATATTTATTTATGTATAAAGTGTTCATACTTCAATCTGAAACAACTGAAAAGAATGCTGGGGAAATATCTTAATTTGCTGCAATGTTCCATTCCATTCTTAAGAAAAAAGGGATTGTTTTTTAGAGCAAAAATATACAATATTACAGATTTCTTTACAACATCACATATTGCTTTCACAGATATTTTCTGCAGTACAAAAGAATTAAAACTCAACTTCAAAAAATTCAGAAAAATATTGAGAAGAATCATACAGCTGTACTTGCCATGTCATAGTGTTCCCCATTGTAAAATGTTGCTTTATAGCACACAGTCCTGTCCTGTTTCATTCACACAAAGTTTCGGCCTCTAGTTCTGCAAAGATTAATGGATGTCTACACTCGGTACACTCTGAGGAGTTTCATTGCTGCCAATGGAGCTAGCTGCAGCACAGAAAGTTAAGACAGGCATTAGTCTTTTTAGGATCAACCTCTAAGCCTATTATATCAGGGCACAAAATTAGGTTAGATTGCACTCTTAGTAAGGTTAGTGAAGCCCTGTTGCCTAAACCATTGTGGTGCAGCTGAAAAGAATAGTAGAATTTGACACAATGGATAAAATACTTTAAGGGAAGAGTGCACTAAGAAGGCTTACAGTGTTATTGTGTGGGATAATGCAGGTTAGGCAATTAAATCATCTCCTTTTCGGTGAAAGTCATTATTCTTTTGAGTGATCATGTGCCAGAACCAAATCTTAATGGCTTATACTGTATACTTGAAAATGATCTGACTCATTTCAGCCAAGAATATTCTGTTTATTTTCTTAGTTCTAACATTATCTGATACTGAAAAAATGACCTTTAAGTGGTCCCCAGTGCACTCATACTCTTTGTTCTAGGAATACAAGGAATCTTGAGTATTGTCAGCCGAAACAGTTTTTTTATATACTTTATTTTTAGCAACACCTAAAGTTCATCCTTCTCCGACTGAGAGTATCGAGATTATGGGAAGATCAAAAGCTGAGGCAGAGAAGACTTCAGGAGTGAATCAAAATTTGAAATCAAGCGTTGTATATAAATTAAGCTGCCATTCAAGCTGCACTTATTTATACTGTGGTTTGTAGAAGTGATTATTATGGAAAGAATAATGCATTTAATTTTCTTGCAAATTACTTCGTAGTACATCTTATCTCTGTGCAGTCTGAATAATCAGAGAGGGGATCAGTTATTCTTTAAAAAAAAAAAGTAATGAAGTGTCCTATGGAGTTTAGAAGAGGAAAGTTTTCCCCAAAATGTACTGTTCAAAGTAAAACTAGGGATACACTTACCAGAATTAGTTTCTCTACAAACTCTCGTCTGGCTTCTTCTCCAAAACCTTCGGTGTTAACTGGTGACAAAGATGGTCCAAGTTGCTGTAGGCCTGGCTGTGTCCCTGGCCTTTGCAGCTGTCATGCTTTTTCTTGTCTAAGGGTCAGTTTTCCCAGAGAAAACAGAGACTAAAAACACAGGCTTTGTTTTTTAAATGTTTGAAATCAACTGATTAAATATTTTATACAGGGATTAGGTGATATGATACACTTTATGTCTCACTCAATGTCTTCGTAACACTCCTGAGAACTGTGGTAGCATTGTTCTTATTTCATAAAAAGGGAGCTGGTTCAGCCAATTCATCCATTTCATTTTAGAGGTATACCTAGGTTCAGGCAAATCTGGGAGACTTTCTCTTTTAATTGACTCCAAAGGGAGTGTAGATAACCAACTCAGATAGAAATATCTACACTATTAAGTAGACCATCTATTGGTAGACAGTACCTGTCCTGTTTTTCAAACTGGGACTAGGAAACGTAAGAAGTGCACAACTAGAGTACACCTGGGAAAAAACAGTGGCAGTAGTTTACTTGTCACCACAGGAGGAATCTACAGGAGATAAAGAATGCAGCTTTTCAGGCCTTTCTCATCACTCACAAAACCATCCTTCCTCTGTCTTCAGTTCCTTTCCATTTGGTTACAAAATAAAACCTTGTGGCAGTATTGTCTGTTTTGGTTTTATTTCATAAAACAGATTCTCATTTTCTCTGCTTAAACAAAGGTTTGCCCTCTCACATGGGAAATCCACAGACAGATCAGACACCACATTGTTGACCCATGCCATGTGCTTTCACTGTTACATTCAATACATGGATTTACAGTGAAATTTGCAACAAGATTTTAACTTCCACCGGGCAACTCCTCTGAAGCAGCTATTAGCCATGTAGAGGTATTTTGGGGCTGATCAACCACTGCCTAAGAGGTAGCTACTAGGTAGCTAGTAGGTAGCTACTAGGTAGCTACTGAAGATCTGATTTTTCTTCAATCCTAATGGGCTGCTTTAAGTATAATAAATTTGTTTTATGTTAACTGAATCTAACCTTTCAGCTCAATATAACTCAATACCAACTTTTTCCTTGTGTGTTCCATGAGGTCTTTTTTTCTATTAACAGTGGAGAAACTACTAAATAATACTTGCAATCTCTTTACACTTATGTGTTGAAAATAACTGATTTCTGCATTTATCGTTTATTTTACAGTCTTTCCCTAACAGTCTAGTTTTAAGATTTCTGTAAATTAGATTTTTGTGTTATGGATGGTAGAACAAGATGAAGAGTCATGGTTAATAGCCAATTGTTCTTTAATTCTGTGCACATCCATCTCCTTTTAGTCAACTAAGTTTTCATGTAACTAAAATGTAAAATGTTATGGAAAATATTGTAAAAACAGAAATACTGAGTATTTTAATCTTTAATACCTGGCTGTTAGTAGAGATTTCATTGAACGTTACTATCAAACCTTACATTTTTGTTGGTATGTTGCCCATATCTACCCATTATCAGATACTTAAAGAATAATTTATTATGCTCTGAAGAGCATTCACTTCAAGTAAAGAGGCTAATAACGTTGTTAAGGTGGTAGAAGGTGTCAAAATTTAATGAACGAAAAGGTACAATGAATATTTGAAGTGCATTAGACAGATGCAAACAGGTTTTTATAGCAATTTAAAGTATTTCAGATACAAAAAATTTCTGTTCCTTAATCTAAACTCTAAAATGGATGTGTTGTGACTCATGTAATTGATTAACAAATGCCAGCATATGTATAAGATATTTGTATTGTCAAAGTTGGAATCTTTTCAGCACATAGTTTATGAAGTATGTGTACTGGGATAAAACTGCTCATGTTTTTTCTGTATAAGGAAAGTACTTCTGGTCGACATTTGGCAAAATTCTATGCATCTGTAATTATTCTGATCTGTAACCAATCTGCAAAATTATGAGATAAATGTTTTGTTGCTGTTTTTATCGATAGAGAAATGATAGTATATTCCTATCACTCTTCAGAAAGACATCCATAATCTCAAAATCAAGACCATATCTAATTGCATACAACATACAATGCAGATTTTTTTCAGTAACGACTAAAGTAACCAGTCTCATTTTTCATTTGAGACTTCCCACTTCAATATCCCTTTTCTGAGCGTTGACTGCTATTGGTCTGTTGTTGGAGATATTTGGATCTGCTTCCGTGCACATTCTATGGAGGTACCAATGCCTTTCTCATCTTTAAATTCCAAAAAAAAAAAAAAAAAAAAAAAAAAAAGTTAATTTTAAAAATACAAGAAATATGGATGTTAGAAGCACAGCTGGCAGATTGCTATTTGAGAGGAGGTCAACTGCTGGAGGGAAAATCTATGAGGATATTTAACCTATAGCAATAGCACGTGTATGCAAGACCCTCACAAAATGCGATGGAAGCTTCTCTTTTTAAATGGTAGCCACCATAGGAGAAGTTGAAAGTGCAACAGCTGACAGTAATGGTGTGTGGCTGGAGCACTCACCAGCCACACTCACTCTCACTCAAAATAACTCTTTATAGGTTAATTTCCTATGGGTGATTTTAACTTTAAAATACAATGTATACAAGAGAAAATGGATAAATAAAGACATTTGATATTGAGACATAGTGCGGAGAGTGATTGTTTCTTAATATTGCTGATTCTAAGTGCTATGGTAAAGTGAGCTGTTAATTAATACATATCATACTGTTATTGTTTTATTAAGTTTAAATTAACTGCATCAGTGAAATACATAATTAGTTTAAAAGTTATACAATTTATTTTCCATGTTATCTAAATTGTATATACTTTTAAAATAAGAAATCTTACTCTATGGCTAAGTGAAATTGTTTTTATCTATTCCGTAATCACAGTTTATGTATGTGAAAAACATAACCAGAGTACATGAATTTAATGTAGTCAAAGTACAATAAAAGCACTGTGGTTTCAAAGTGGTTTCATGCTTACTGAGTTGAAGGGAAAACCTGCTATGTTCACTAAGCTTGAAGCTTAGTTTCTGATATGACTGAAAATAATTGATCTATTACATAGAGTGAACCTTGCTTTTATTTCTTCCTATGTTTGTTTTTTTTATTTTTATGTTTTTCCCTTCATCTATTGCCATTTCCAACACTGACAGGAGATCAGCTCTATTGATCATTGTTATAAGACTAATATTTCCCATTCTGTTGTTACAAATGCACATGGTTGTCTTTTATTTTTGCTTTTGCATGTATATAGGCAGAGAGGAAAAATAACTATTCATCACTCTTAAGAAGAAGGAAAGAAAAAAAGGAAAAAAACACACAATTCATATAATTTAGTCCTTAAACCTTCACTTCTGGTTTGGAAGCCAATTTCCTATACATAGGTTTCATTGAAACAGAAAACCTCCTTGCAGCCAGCATTCATTTCTTTCGCTATTAATTGCCATTCATTTGAAAACCCATAGGTTAAAAGACTGTGAAAACTGATTTGTGACTTTGAAATACAGTAGGCTTAATCTTATTCTAATAACAATGACATATTGCTTCACTACCTGATGGCAGAAGGAAAAAGATCATCCCTTAGAAATGATGTCACTGAGTGTTTGTAGCTGCCATTCCAGACCCTTTAGTTATGTTACATTTCTACTTTTTTTAAAAAAGCTGCATCTTATGTCTCCAATGTTACAGTCCTGTGTACTTAGAAACACAGTGTAAATATTAACTAATGGCAGTTGAATAACTGGACTTAAAGATATTTCACTAATTAAAAAAAATTCTGAAGAGTTCTAGAATTAATTTTTTAGATTTTCTATAGAATTTTCATGAAAAGTCATCTATCTTTAAATTCTTTCAACTTCTAGTGCAATTTCTAAATAAGGCTTTTAGCTTCTATAACAGCTCTGTTCTTCTGTTTTGTCCTTATGAAGCTCTACAAGGTCTTCAGGAACATCATCTAACATGAGCACAATATTGCAGAAGTAAACATGTACCAAGACAGATGTTTTGCATATGACTTTTAATTAAGAAAATATTTGAGCGATTTTATGACCTCCTTATGAGGTCCTCCTTATGACCTTTTGACAATGTCAAAAAGGAAAATTTTGCCTGTGGGTTAATTAACATCCTAGAGCTTTTATGACATTACAGCTATTCATTTTATGGTGTTGGATTCTTGCTAACAGTAAGAACTATTTCATATTTAGGTTTATATTCAATTTTTATTCAATTAAAAAACATCTCATGCATTGTCTTTTACTCAGCTAATGCATACACTATCATAGAAGGCACAAAAATATACTAAAGTTAGGGTTACATAATGACTTTCACTCTATGATTTATTCACTCATAGTAGTCAGAAAATTCTTTTTTTTTTTTCAAAAGTAAATGTCCAGGCTTGGTGTATGTATGTTCTTTTACATTTAAAGTTAAGAAATGTTTCATTCTGGTAATCTCAGTTACATGTTTATGTGTTATTCCTCATACAACATTTTCTAAACATAATTTTGTAAAACAGTGTGCTATTATGCCTATGCCAGAAAAAAATCTTGTATCCTTTAAATAAAATTATTTATGTATGGATAATAGCAAGTATGCATACAAAAGAAGAAAAATATATGCATTTAGGGATAACAATAGTGTTAGTAAAATTGTTTTAATATATATATTTATTTGTTATAAATACTTTAAAAGCTGCTTTATAATAATCCATACAATTTGTTTTCCTTTTTTTCTCCTTAGTGATGGATAACTGACCATATTTAATAAAAGGACAGGCATAATTTTGTACAATGTTCCCACAGTTACTTGCTTCTTTTTGAAGCTCATGCTTCTTTAAATATGCACATTGTTCCTTCAACACTAAATAATATACATGTAGAAACACACATCAAATATGGTGTATTAGTTCCTTTAAAGTTTTATAATATACTGTAACTTAAGCATTTGGTAACTTATTTTCCATTTAAAATCTCCTTTCTTCCATATTCTTGAGACAGCTGTTGCACTGAGATGGTTTGCACATGTGTTCATGTAAAGGAGGAACCACAGATATTATGATATCTAATTTTGGATTCAGATCCAGTCAAAGGTATTCACACAAAAGGTAAGTGACTACCTGTCTTCTCATTTGTGCATCTACAGGTAGGTGTCTCTCTGTGCATGGGTGTCTTAACTCTTCTTGTAGTCAAGGGAGAGCTGATCAGTTCAGAGCACAGACAGTGATCCAGTCAATCCTGAACTAAATGAAAAGCCAGGATGCCTCACTCTCATGCAGACAGCTACGTTGTTATGTCCTGATCTCAAACTAAGGCTTACTTCAGTTGCCTAAGCATAGGGTTCAGAGTTATTTTCGAGGCCTTACGTTAGGCAATGAAGCCTCCACCTGCTGCTTCAGAAGGTGCGGATCTTCCTCAAGTCCTGCGTCATGCCCTCTGGACACTCCAGGAGTGTTTCAAATGATGCTAGATCCTAAGCAGGACCAAGGAGGCCCTGCTCTTCTCCCAGACTGGCAACTGACCTGCTTGGTGGTTCGAGCAAGTCCTTTAACTCTGGCATCTGCAAAAAGACAATTATAATACCAAGATCTAGTCAGGAAAAGCATTAGATAAATTTCCTAAATTCTTTTATGTAAACCCCAAGGAACTGCCATGTGATGAGATGCTTTTAACAATCCAGCCTTGGCTAGGGGATTGGATTAGATGTCCATACAACAACAAAATATTGTTATGTGGAAAACACCAATAATATATATTATTCTATATTTTAATATAGCTACATTATATTTACATATGTTAATATATATATTGCTCACAGGTTTTTGAATCCCAAGCTAGGGAACAACCTCAGTAAAACAGCTTGGAAACAAGACTTTTGATTTTAATGGAGAAAAGTTGGGAGTATTGTTGGGAGTCTTGTACAGGTACCCAGCCTGTGTGAGGGGTAAGCTGAAATAAGTCAAGAGAGACTCCAGGTTTTCTTACAAAATTATCACTTTTATAACTGTTCATAAAAAAGCTTAGTCCAAAAAACAGGTATGTGAACACTCCCACCACAGAAAGTATTTGCATTTTACCTGACCCTTGAGTCAGAATCTTTGCTACCTGTGGGACAGGAGACAGGTCAGCATTTCATGCCATCATTTGGCCTCAATATTGAGGCTGCTGTTAGACTGAAAAGTTCCTGACATTCCCTAGTGATGTTTATTGTGGTATTGATGCTTGCTAATGAAAAAAGGATATAAGGTCAATTTATTTTATGCAGACCAGAAAACAGTTACTAAGGATAACTACTTTTGATCATGTACTCCAGATTTTATAGCTACCTCCTAGCAGTCAATGATTCTGTATTCATGGCTCATAAAAAATAACATCATCTTTAACATAGCTGGAGAGGTCAGGTGAACCGTACTTAAGAATGTTTCTCACGTGTATCTTCAAGAATGTTAATCACTCAACACTGATTAAAATCAGAGAAGCTGCCCACTTTGGAAAAATAATATATCCTGAGAAGCTTTAAATATGCATGCAAAATAGTTGCACGAAGATGAACCATTGTTAACTGGAGGTGAGACAAAACCATTATCTGCACAGTTTTGACTACTTGGCATGCCTGTCTTATACAAATCTCATGTGAATGTATTTATAAATCTTTCAGGTTGTATGACTCAGCACTCAAAAATTAGAAAAGGCTAAAGCAAAAGATTCAAATTATGCTTCCACGTAGGCATTTATTACCTGATCATGCATTACTTTTTTAGGTAAAGTTTTGCCTTCATACATAAGGAAGTCACTGTATATTTTCTTTCAGTGCAGTGATTAGAAGTCCGCAATCCTGGTGTGGGATAGTATTGTGTAAATGATCTTCACCATCAACTTTTTACATACTGCTCCCCAGGACTGCTTTTCAACCAAGTGACACCGTATCACGTGTTTCAGGATGGCCCTGTGTCAGGGTCCTGAGGGCACTAATAGGTCTGAATGGCCCTGACCAGCCCCACCTGGGGAGCCCCATTTCATCTCTTCCCAGTACCTCCAATCTCTGCCTGAGCTATGTTGAAAGAGTCTCTAGCTCTCTTTCCAGCTTCTGGATGGACCCCTGGAATGTACGCTGTGGTCTTGTCTCAAGCCCTGTCCCCTGCTGCTCCTCACCAGTTTCCCTAGCCCTGGTTCATGGCTTACTGTTGATGGACCCTGTTAGCAGCACCTGGCTCTGCCTGCCATGCTCAGATCTTGTGGGATGGTGCCCCACTGCTAAGGGCGCAGTCTGTGCTGGGGTCACCCTCGGCTCCCCTTCCCTTGGTGAGCAGCCAAGCCTTGCTGCTCCCTGGCACCCAGGTACCTAAGAGTAAAGAGGAAAATTATTGTGTTTCAACAGTAGCAAGTACCAGTGTCATAAAGATTGGCAGAAGTAAGGTCACATTGGTAACTCCTGCCTTCACAGCTGAAGAGTTTTCCTCAGCTTCTCACTCTGGATTCTTCCTGTGGCATTTATTGTCTTTAAAAATATCCCCATAATACTACAGAAGACTTTCCTGGTTTAGTCAATTAAAGGCTACAAAATGATTGCTACAAATTTGAATTTAAAAAGTACATTCATTTTTCAGCTTAAAATTTCAAGACTTCTCCAAAGACACCTCTTCTTTGGATTATACACTTTCTAGAAAAAATATTTCCTGGGTTCACCTTTTTTCTTGGAAGCCATTACTATTGAAATGACTAAGGGACCTAGTCCTACGTATATCATGAAGGGTTTAGCAAAACCTTTCCTGAATACTTAGACATTCACTTTAGGTTTGTATTTCAGTGGTAGTTCCCTTATTCCTAGATGTAAGGGGGCTGGAAATCACTACTGGATCATACGCAATAATTATCAAATGAGGGTAGAGGAACAGAAAACACACACAATTGTCTAAATAAAAGGGATGAAGCAGCCAGATTGTCCAAATGTTCTAGTGTAAACCTGTGTTTTGCTTTAGCAGCCCTCCTTACAAAGGCCTCCTAAAGGAAGAGTCTAGCCCTTTAAATCACACTAGCATTCACTCTACTGTAAAGCACACACACATTAAGTCATAAGCCTGCCTAATGTTTTTTTCCACCTAAGATGAACTAGAAAGCAGCAGACTTGCTGACATTAGTTTTCGTGTTGCTCAATAGTTCTGACAAGCAGATGTGAAAATTCAAGTGTATCATGATTTACAAAGCCAGCCTCTGGCTTGCCCAGTCACAGCTTAGCCTTAGCGATGTGAACGGGATGCCTACCTCACTGCTGCATCTTTTTCCTGCATGTCTGATGTCTCTACACTCAGCTATTTAAATGCAGTGCACAAAGAAGTTTCATCCCACTACACCCTGCAGTACAAGATTCCCCTCCACCACCTATAGCCTAACTCAAGAGCCAGCAAAACATAATTTGAAAGTGGAATTAAAGGCTTGGATTTCCACTTCTTGGAGATAAATGTTACCCAGTATGGGGTTTATTTCCTTTCAAAAGTCAAGCTGAAATTCAGCTGCTGCAACTGTATTCATCCCTTTGCCATCTCAGCAAGTTTGTCCTGTGTAAATAGTGTGATCTTAATAAATAAATACTGAAGCACAGCTGGTGTTGGCAAGATATCACTGCTAGGTTGTTGCAGCCCTGCTATCACCAGTGGATGTTGCTAATTATTCTCAGAACTGGGAAATATAGGGGAAAGGAATGCAGAGAAGAGTCAACAGAGGTCAGAATAAAAATAAAAGAATGTTTGCCTCAGTCCACAGCAAGGACATCTGAGCACTATGAAGGCAGGCATTTCACCAAACTTGATTCTGAATTGTTTCTTTATCAAAACAGAATTTAACAGCCACAGTGGTATAAAGGTGTAGTTACATATTAGCTGCTTAAAATTCATACCATTTGTTTGAGAGGGAAAGCAATGGAAGTTGGAATACTTAAGAAACCTAAAAAAAATATAAAAATTAAGCCTACAAAAGTCTTGAATGAATAAGTCAGCTGGAAGATATACACTTTTTCTTTTTTCTCTTCTGCTTTGCTGGCATTATGTTAATAATCTACCTTTGGACATAAAAGGGGTAAATTTTGGTTAGCTGCCATGAAGAGGAAGCAGATAGTTTTTAAACATTGTATAAAGTCATGCAGCAGAGAAGCAGTGTGTGAGCTGACACCTTTCTAGCTAAGAAGTAGTTTTTGTATCTTCATTTTTCAGTAGATGGCAGCTGAAGAGAGTGACCACTACATTTTGTGTAGATTGTTCTGATATTTGCTTTTCAGACTGTTGCTGCCTGTCAACACTGATGCTGTTCTGGCTTGCAAGTGTGCTCTTGCCTAACTGAGCTGAGTGCCAAGTAGCTGAGGCAGTGTACAGCCCAAGTTTCCTCATCTATTGTTGACAAAATTTGTTCCAAAATTAGGGAGTAAAATTACTCCAGTATTAAAATGATTGAGTGTATTAAGCAGACATGATCTTAACTGTATGACCAACAGTTTTAGAAAGGGTAAATTAAAATTGGTGGCAGTCTTGGAACACAATTTGCATATTAAAGTAACTTCAGGTCCAGCTACTGTAGAGGGAAAAGCATGACACATGTTCTGGTTATTTCCTTTTCTTATAATTCAAAATGCATTTGAAACCAAATAAGATGTTGAGCTTGGAGTTTCAATGATTTGAATTAACTTTCCTAGCCATTCAGAGTCTACTAACTTACAGATGTTCAGAACAGAAATTCTAGAGACCATCAAGGAAAATATGGGGTAATACTAGAAGGAACAAATATTAACTGAGAAGACAGGAAGAGCTTGGACCATTATATTTATATGCAAGCTGGTAGGCTGGGAATAGAAGGTAAAGCAGTAAAGACAGAAGTACCTCTGAATGTTGATTGCAGCAGAAGGGAAAAGCTGAAGGAGGAATGTGGAGGAAACATTAAAAATATGAGAGTATATATGCTAGCTATCTAAACCTCCCGCACTTAACTTTGAGATTATTATGTTACATTTAGTACAGATCATCTTAATTTGAACAGTTGAGAGAAATTAAGAGACTAAGTCTTGTGAGCTTTGTATATGTATGTATGGAAAACCTGTAGGGAGCTTGGTCCATTATAAAAGAAAGTTCATAAAAGTGGGGTTTTTTTCCTTTTTAAAGAACTTAGTTTAATGTGTATAGCATGTAGAATACTATTGTAAAACATAATATAGAAGTGTGACTTCAGGTACTACTTAATTCCCTTGCTAGCAGGCACAGAGCTCCTGGTTTGAATACTCTTGTGACTGTTATAAATAAAAAGTTTTGACTAACTGCCTCTCCACCACTGAGACATGGAAGATTCCTTCAGGCTCTTAATGTGTTTGGAATAGTTAATTAGTGAATGCTACTCAAAAATGAATCCCAAATCAGTGTTATTTCTTGTTTTCCCACTATCGTTTTTTTAAATGGTGTCTGAAGTGATAGGGCGGCAGTTTCAGATCTCATTTGGTAATTGAACATTTTTATTTACTGGTAGGCTGTCGCTTCAAATGAGAACACAAACTGGCTAGGGAGTTACCTAGCCAACATAATGTGCATAGCAGAAAACAATAAAAATAGTTTAAAATAGGCCCAATGAGGAAAGGCTTCATTATGATACCAGAAGAGCTATTAGTCAGAGGGGACGGTTCTCATGAGACAAGGAGAAAGCTCAGGCATTTAAATTTTTTTCTCAGCTTTAGATATGGAGGAGAGCTTAAAAAACCTTTCACTTACAGCATGTTTAGTAGGGTTTTCTGAAAGCATGTGTGTAAACAGTGTTCTGAAGTTCGCTGTATTCAGAGTGGGATTTCAAAGGATATTTTAAATGTTTCATGTTCTCTTTAAATACACTTTTGTGTCACTGTGGTAGTATGTTATCTATTTGTTCTAGATTTGCAATGCTTTGCCCTTTGCAGCTGCAATCCATGAGCATAGCTGGTTCTAAGCCAGGGTCTCAGCTGTGGACCCAGTGAGTTATGCCTTGGTAAATCAAGTTTCCAAGGATGACCATGAAGCCATAGCTTTGTAGAAGTGCTCTCTTATTCCTTATAATATGTCAAGAGAGATAAGTCAGTAAGATTACAGGGGAAGCTGGAGAGAAAAGGAAGAGCTGATATTTAACACACAAGAAGCTAGAGTTGCCTGATGATTGCAACAGAAAACAAGGAGGGAAACTTTTTGAAATATAAATTTGATTCAACTACTGTGACAGAGAGAAAGTCATTTAACTTTAAAAGTAACATTGTATGTTACTTTTCTCCAATAATGAACTTGGAAATAGCACATGGAAATAGAAACTCAAGAAACAGATCTTGGACTGACAATTGTCTGAAATAACTTTCTTGACATGTAGTTGTAGCCAAAAATAAATAAAAAAGAAAACTTGGCAGAGATTAGCATCATCAGGAAGGCTGCTGGGAGCAGGACAGAGAGAGAGAGAGTTTGCAACACAAAACTTTGATCTGCTTACATCTTGAGCATGGTGGGCCATTCTGGTCTCTGCATCTCAAGAAGGACACAGTGGAGAAGGCAAAGGGACAATTAAAATGATGGAGGTGATGGAACTCATGGGAAGAGAATAAAATGCCAGGGACTCTCCAGCTAGGAGTGAGGTGTGAGCAAAGTTTACAAAATCATTAAGGTGGCACGAAAGAGGAAAGAAGAATCTTGGTGCAACAGTCTGCAGTAATAAAACTAGGTGGCACTTCAAGAAAATTGTAGGAGCTTAAAACAGATAAAAGAGCATACTTCTGCCTGCTGATAGTGAGCTTCTGGAATCTTTTACCATAGGAGGCTGTGATTGCAGATGATATAGACATCTGCAAAAAAAAAAAAAGTAGATAAATTATTGGACAGCAGGTCCATGAAAATATGCTGAAAAAAAGAGGCAGGGATGTACCCTCCAGCATCCTTACTGCAACAATTATGGATGATGGGGGAGGAGGTACAGAAAGTACGGCAGGAAATGGCCAGGCTTACATGCTTTCCTTAAATAGCTTCTCTTACAGCCACAATCTTTATCGTATTCAACTTAGACAACAGTCCAACAAAATCTTCAAGCCCTCTCAAGGAAGGAATGGGGGAAGGTTATGGAGAAAAGAACAGGGAGGAATCAGGTGACTATACATGCCAAGAAATGAAAAAGGGGAAGGACTGTGAGATTCAAAGGATCAAAAATGGAAAAAAATAAGGAAGTGTGAGTGGAGAGACACCAACAAGCAATTTCACTGTTTCCTGAAAGCATCCAAGGAGCCAACACACATTGCCTAGCAGAGCTCTGCCCAGAGATACGAGGGCATGGAAACAGACACCATGGCCACTGACATCCTCCCTGTCAGGCCTCCACTGCCTGGTGCTGGGAACAGCAAACCTAACCAGAGCCAGCAGGCTGATGAGAAGGTCACGCTACTTGCAGGGCCCTTGGATAGGGAGGGAGTTAATAAGAAGAGAACGATGGCGTAACCTTTCAAGGCATATTTAAGAACCGGGGTTGGGAAAGAAAGTGCTCTAGCTCTCCAGGAGGTGAAGAGCGGATGGGTAGGGGACGAAAAAAAAGGTGCAAGGGAAGAGCAGAAAGTCTGGGGAGGTGGAGGGAGAATAAGCACAAGAAAGAGGAGGCACATAATTTTTTTTTTAATTGATTTTGTTTGAAATCACTGAGTTGGAGAAGGGGAAAAGAAATGTGAAGCTGGGAAGAGTAGAGCAGTGTGGTTGGATGTGTGGAACACTGCTCTGCCTCCTGCCTTCTTTCAGAAAGCTGTTCTGTGAAAGGGCTGTAGTGTGTTCAGGGCAGCAGGATCCAGCTTTCTAGAGAAAAAGCTGATGAGGCTGCACCATAAAAAGCTACAGCCCACAGTCTTTGGCTCCATGAGTACAGTCTGCATGAGTACAGTCTGGATGCACTAGATAGTGGTGGTGTTCACAGTGGTGGCAATGGTGTGTGGATGTTTTGCAGGGGGGACAAGCAGGAACATAACCACTGACATAGGTCTGGTGCCGCAGATAGGCATTGTCCATTGTGATGATTACCACCACGGTCACCACCCAAACAATGCTGTCTGTGGCAGTCTGGTGTAAAATGAATATTATACCTGTCTACTTCAGCTTCACTGTAAAGTGATCTAGAATCGATGAGCAAGCAGGTATTTTCATTAGTTCAAAGGCACTTTTGTGTAAGGAAGGGAAAAAGTAAAATCTTTTTGAAGACTTTCATTGATTTTTTTTTTTTAAAGCAAGGAGTTGCAGGCGATGAGATAGTAATTATCATACTTGACAGAAATTCCAATCTGAACATGACAGAAGGGTTTTCTTTTTAGGATTCAGTCCTAATTGAGGTCCTGAAGCTACTGCACTGCACTCAGCCTAAGCAGAATACTCCAAAAACAATCAGTATTTACATCTATTGAAGAACATATCAGCTTCTTTAATATACATTTTTACAGACTTCTGTGACACCTATCCAGTGTCATTGCTGGTTCTTCACTCTCGATTTGGATTTTTAATGAGATCATGACATAATGATGACAAAGGTCCTCCTAATATTATTTCCTTCTTTGACAGCAGTGTGGAGTTATCTGTGCAAGTCTTGGCTTCTCACCTTTCTTTTCTGCTTCATTTTCCAGAAACTGGAAGTTTAGCTTTATAAAAACAGCATTTGTTATGCAGATGTAAGGTGGGGTAGGCTTTTAGAAACTTTTGGATGCAGAGGAAGATAAGGTTATTTTTTCAGGAGTTTGTATTTTAAGAAATGGTTTGTGGGATAAATATGTGGTTTAAAATTATACTATGCACATATAATATTGTCCTAGCTTGATATTATAACTTAAAAAAATATATAAATGTGTCTGAATTACAAGGATTTCCTGTTTTTGAGGGACTGTTTTGATGACCTAGATAATTACATGGGAGCCTGGAATGCGTCCTGATTTCAATATAATTATCCATCTACTCCTTCAATGCTTTTCCTTCTTACACAATATCTATGGGGCTCAGCTGCTTCAAACTATCTGCCACTGAGTTTAATTAAAATCCTTACTAGCACAATGTACATCAAGGTATTCAAAACTGTGGAGCATCCTGGCATGTGCAAATTCCCCTGGATGAGCTCAGGGGCTGGCAATCTCAATCCCCAAAGCTCCTTTAAAATATGTGGATTTCAGGGGAGAGGATAAGAAAAAAATATTAGTGGCCAGGAAGTGAAGATTTCAGTGGTTACAGACAGAAAAGAATCTGGTAAGTTTTCACTGTGTTGCATAACTGTTCCTCTCTTCACAATTCCTGTTGCCTTCTTTTAAGGTAGTAACTTATGTCAGTGCCTTGACTAAAATCTGACACTCTTGAGAGGTAACGTCAACTCTTCAGCTTTCCCAAAAGTTCTGGGAAAGGCGATGAATAAAATGATGGATATGATATCTAGCAGTCCTTAAACTTCTTTCACTGTAGCCAGTTTTAGATGCAGAAATGGTGCAGTCTGTGGGTTTCACTTCATCAAGTCTTGCCGATAGTAATTCTTTCCTTGGTATTGTGCAGAGTCCGTTGACATGGGCCATTGCTGGCACAGGCAGCAATGCATTCCTGAATGTCTCCACTCTCTCATCAAGAAACCTTGAGATATCAGAGTGGACAATTTCCTCCTGTTGGGCATTGCAAAATTCTGTACATGTACGACTGCCAATATTATAGACATGGATGCTGGTGATAAAGACAGATGTGGATAGGGCTTATAATTTAGCCAGTGGCAAACTAACAAAAACCAGCTGGATTTTCTGAGTAAAAAGAGAGAGAAAAAAAACCTTTGGAAATCATTAAATCCTAATGAAATTAGATTTAAAGAGAAATCATGGAAATAAAATCACTTAGGTAGAGCAGTTGAACAGATAAATGGAAATGAATAGTGTGGAACACAATTTCTTAAACTACCCTGTAGGTTACAAAACATTTACTTAGAATGTAAGGTGATTTAACTTAATCTGACATTACAGTTTCAGAAAGGAATAAGTATAGAATTGGGTTAAAGTGTATGAGAACACAGCTAGTCTATGTAGTTTTACAACAATTTAATTAATTTAGAGCAAGATATGTGAGCGTACGTGTTGGCCAGTGGTCTAAATGTAGATGCGGTTCACAGTATAACTCTACGTGGTAAGGGAATAAGCTTGGCTAATATCTATGAAAAACAGTTTCGTTCAAGTTCCAGCAGCAGTGGTAAATGCAACAGAAGTTTGCTTTTCTTTATAAATGATTACAGGCAGAAAGAAAGAAAGGTGCGGTAATAAATGAATTGAAGCTGTAATGGATACTGACAGTTTGGAATAAAAGCTAGAAAGGTGCCTATGTGCAGTAACTAAGCTATGATTTCACATTCTGCAGATTTTATGCCAGTGCTTGTGTGACTTCTGATATCTGTAAAATCTATCCTTACTGTACCTTTTTTTTTCTCTTCACTGAAGTTAATCTAGCTATTTTCTTTATGCTGATTGACTGACGTTAGCTATTAGGACAAAAATGAAGCTGTTGGGTGAAAGAAGAGAGAACTAGAAATTCTTCAGGAAGGATTTGGAACAGTTTCTAGTACTGATTTTTCTAGTTAGAAATGTACACGTGCCTGGAGGGCCACAGGAATGGGGTGGAGATTGCCACAGCGAGGTATAGTGTTGAGGGGAGAGGACAAACTCTGTTTTGGGTTCCTTTGCTTTTTCTATTGTTCTGAAAAAATGGAAAATAAAGCAGTGAAATATTTATGTTTTATCATTTATACACATACATATACATATATATACACATTATATGTATTTTATAGTATATATAATGTATGGTACTTATAGATTAATAAGAAGCAATGAAATTGCATTTGAGGTTGGATGAAACTTTCATTTGATCCAAAACCTAATTAAAATTACAGTGAGTTTCAAAATAATATATCATATAATAAAGTGTCTGACAAAAAATGGCAAATGTTCAATTATTTCATTTGTTCTTGAAATAGTTAATAAAGTTGACATAAATTCATGAACATTTTTGAAAACTTGTTTATCTGAAGTTTTCTGGTGTTTTGTTATGATTATCTATGGAGGACAGAGAAGAGCAAGGCTGGGAAGAAGGGAAGAGATTCCATATGAAAAAGCTTCCTGATTTCTAGTATTGACTGCTAATGAAACTACTCATTCATAAGCATGGAAGAAGATAAAGTTGTGTTTTGCTTTGTTCTGCGATAGTGTTGAACATGCATTTTGTAATGTCTGCCAAATATATCCATTGATTTTTATGGTTGTGAATTTTATGGTTTATGTCTATCAAAAGTTCACAACTTCCTTAGGCATATCAGTAATTTCTAAACAGACAGTTGTTAAAAGACAAACAAAGAAATAAACCAAAAAATTTCAGATCTTAATTTTTTTCATTTTGCAATGTGGCAGTTGAATTGCATTACTTAACTTTCAAGCATGCTATGAAGTAAAGTGATATGGTTTCTTTACCATGATTTGATTAACCTTTTTCAAATAGCTAGATTGCTGGAACTCAGAAAACCTCTCTGATAATTCAGTGTTGGAATATTTCAAGTCATAAGCTGAAAATTCGCGTTTTTCTTGGTAAAACTGCTAATTAACTCCAAGCAAGTGAATAGTCATAAAAGATATGGCTGAAAATAATTCATTCCAATAGTCGAGAGAACAACTTACAGAAAACATTTATACGTTCATTATTTCTCTAGTTCGGAGTTAACATTTTATTTAATTAAAGTTTATTACAAGTTAAATACTGTTTTCTACACAGCTTTTACATAATGTAAAATATTCTCTCCTACAAAGAAAAGTGGCTTGTGTTATGAATTATGTCTTTGGCTTTCTGTAGGCATCAAATCATTATCTACGAAATAGTCCTCTCCATTTGTACGTGTCAGAAACCTGTGCATGCAAAATCAATCATGATTCCTATCACACTGCCTTGAATCATATCTTTATTAGATTACTTCAGAGCTGGATGAGTCATAGTGCGAGACAATCACTGCAGGGTGGGAGAGCTGCTCCCTGTGACATTGGCTGGGTGCCCTGTTTAGAGCTGTCCCCACTTCTGCTTCCTCCAATGCTTGGTATTGGCTAATTCAGGTGTTGCTCTCTTCTAGACAGAGTAGCAAACCTACTGAATGAATTTCAATTTGGTAAAACACTCTCTTTGGTTGTCTTTTTACATATTGTATGACCTCATAAAGAGAGAACTGCCCACAGGCCTTGGTTTCGTGACTTCTCTTTTGAGTGACTTCTAAAAGTGTCTAAGAGTTTTGTATTTCACAACTTGATAAGCTTATATTTTAATACTTGAAAACTGTGAGCTGTACAAAAGGTATTAGATGATCTAATTATGACACGACTCACAAACTGAGCCACGCTACAAATAAAAACCTGGCTGTAAGGAATTGCAGCCATTGAATTAGGTGGAGATCAAATTTCAGCTACATTATATAAAATTAGTGCAAATTTTTAGACATGTTAGGATAAGTGGAATCAAGCCTTCTGCTAGGCAGTACTTACCCTATTAGATGTTCTTTACGTGGTACTTTTTAAAAACAGAAAAAAACCAGTGGTATTCACAAGAGCAGAAGTTAAATGTTCTCAGTGTCTACCACTAAAGCATCTACAATAGGGAAGTCCAATATTTAGAGCATGCTATCCTTTTAAGTTCTAAAACAACTAACTAAAGTATTTTAATTATGCTCTTTAAAGACTACTGGGCTTGTGCCCAGATTTCACTACGGTAAGTGAGCTACTGATCTTTCATGGTCATCAAATGCATGTCATAAAATATTTCTGTCAGTGCTGTAGACTTTTCATGTTCTTATTGTACAAAAGTGAGGATGTCTGGTGTATTTAACTTAAAGCCTTGTTTGCATAACATGAATTTACATGCCTTCTATTTACATCTATTTTGTCTCACCCTTCATAACTGCTTTATTTCATGATTTTTCTTCAGGAAAGCATTTTTAGGGCTTGAGATGCTGTCTTTAGTTAAACCAGAGTTTGCTTTAGATAAATAGGATTTACTTTTCCTTTCAAACTTAATTACTTTCCAGAATCATGATCAATTTCCCGCCTTGCTTGCTTGAGGGGAGTGACACTGTAGGAGACCCTTACGCATTTGCTTTGTAATAAGCCTTTATTCATACACTTCAGGCTATACAATCAGCTCCTCCGCACCAGAGCGTGCGCCTGTGTGTGTGGCTGCAGCCGGAGGCCTGCAGATCGGAATGCTGATGATGGGGAGCAGAAGTGCTGAGGAATGAATCTGTGTTCGAGGAAAGCAATAACCTGGCTGTGAGTGTCCACAGCTCTTGTTATATAAAATTAAGCTACCTTTGATAGCCTCTCTTTTCTTTTTTTTAATGGAGATTTCCTACATAATATCCTACCTGAAAGAGTTTCATTTCAGTGTTCTTTTTTTCACTTGTTTTAAAAATGTTGTGGAACAGGAAAGTAATCATTTTTCTTCTAATAAAAAGACATACTAATTTGAGATCCTAATAGTCAAAGTAGGGTGTTTTCTTGTTGGAACAATGGGTTTCATGTCTCAAATTCTGGCTTGTCATCTTTGTCTGGTTTAAAATAAAGTCAATTTTAAAGCATAAATTTAGTTCCTAGGGAATAAAAGTTTATAGAAAGCTACAAGTATTATCTATAGTTTTGCTATGACAGTAATATTTCACATGGTCAAGGAACTAGTTGTATTCATATTAATAGAAAAGCCCTTTTTTTTCCAGCAGAAGCATGAAGACTTACAGAGGGAGGAAACAAAAAGCATTAAAGATATTGCAATCCCACTGGAAAACAATTTAGTTTGCACATTACTGCTTCTTAAAAGTCAGCTTCATGTCAATTTTACTTGGTATCCAGAGTGATTCTCATGGTTGGTCTTCTTTAAATGGAGCATAACATAACCATTTAGTAGAAGTCTTTGCATTTTCACCTAAGTGTCAGCTAAAAGAAATGGATAAAACAGAGGTCCATATTCAAAGATTTCTTCTTGAACATAAGAAAAGTTCTGGTCCTTATCCAAACATGGTACCTTGTAGACATCTTGATTGAAATGTTAAAGTAAAAGTAAAAATTTGTAAGTAGATAGAATAAATGATCTTTCAGTGCCTCTTCCAAGCCTATTTTGAAACTACTTTCTGTAAATTTGGATGCTTGTCTTCACAGTAGGACAGGAAGAGAATATTTTGTATTTGCTTTATTACAACCTCAGATAGAGAAAAATTATTTTGACTAAACTCTAGCATTGTGCAAACCAAATATTAAAAACAAATATTGGATTAAATTAAATTTCCATTGGGATTTCCATCTCAAGAATGGTAGTGTCTTAACTGATATAACTTGGGTTGCCAAAAGGCTTGTTTTTTAATCTTTCCTGTAATCTGTCTTGAATCTCTCCTGTAATCAGTTATCACAAATGTATTCAAGGAAGGGCTTCAGACAATCTGGAGATGGAAAGAGAGAATTTATTAATTATAAGGGGTTTTATCCTACTGAGCCATTTACACTCATAAAATGTTTTAAAGCTGAATTTTTTATCTATTTAACAATGAGTGTCCTATCACTTCCCTTCAACTAATGGAGTGCACTGTGACAGGAAGCTTTTCCTGTTGACTTGATCTAAATTTAAATTACCGCGTGCCTTAAACCATGGGGCGTGCTGTCCCAAAAGATCTGAAATTTCAGTCCAGGAATAGGGTGGCACATCTGTGAAACTGGATGAGCTGTTTTGTTCTCCAGAGAAGTGTGAGGGTTGCATAACAACTTTACTAATTGTCCCTTGAAAAGCATGCTGGCTTCAAAGGAGCAAACATTTCTGCAGGAGGATTATACAGAAATAGACATTAAAGATCAAATTGACTTACTGATACAACTCATTTTGTCCATTTATTTCCAGTGCCTGTTGATCTTCACATAGTTTTAAGGATTAGATAGGTCCATACCTGTATCTGTTTGTAACTCAAATACAGTAACTCCTCATATTTTCCAACACCAGATCTACTGATGTTTATGACCGGCCTTACAGTTTTTAACTTATTAGTCTCTATTTTCATTGCAGTTGTGTATGTGAGATCTAGTCTCTGCTGAGAACACTGTTGCTCTAAAGCAAAGAAGGATCCTGGTCCTTGTATAAAAACCAAGTGGATCCTAGTCCAACAAGCACATATAAACTATTGCTCATTTGGATTCTAACTTGGTTTTTTTCCCACACATCTTTACAGTTAGTAAAGATACTCATGTTTTGGTTAAGAGTAAGTAGTTCTTATTTACTTTAAGACAAACTTAACTCTTTGACTCAAAACAAATTAGTATAAAACAGACTCAGAAATTTTTTCATGGAGGTCCTTAAAATTTTTTCCTGGGTATAACTACATTGATGTTTATATTTCATAAATTTATCCAACTTCATAGGTAGTGTGCAACTATTCCTTTCTGTGGCATGATTCAAAAAGGTTTTATGAAGTTAATAGTCACAGAGAGTGGTTTTTAAATCTGATAATGAAATAATGGTGGAAATGTCATGTTCACGGTGACAGCGGGAGAATGAACAACAACTTGAAAAAAAGGATTATATACAAATAAATTTTGTGATATGGACATAGCACAGAAACTTGTCTTGCATTGTTTTGCCTTTGTTTCTGCCTTTGATTGTGGCCTCTTCATTTTTTATGCAAATTCTTTTGATTTCTATTAAGGTAAGTCAGGTAGACTGTAAAACTATACTGGAAATCAGTGCCAAGAAGTATTGGCTCCAGTTGTTATTGGGCATCCATCAGGAACATTCAACTCCAGTTCTCATCAAGAAAAGAAAAAAAAAAGGAAAACAAAGAAGAAAGAAAGATGTCTTTCAAACATTTCAAAGAAAAAGAGCTCTCAGAGCTCTTGCTTTCCAGTTTTCAGTCACTTAAATTACTGTCTTGGAACAATGGATCTTGCTATATTTTGGAGTTAATGGAACTTGTATAAATGAAATTCCCTCACTCCATAATAGTGCCTCAAGCTACTTATGGCAGGAAGACTTAGATCATGAGAATTGCAAGCAAATTTCTAAATCTGTAACTCTAAATTTGATATGTTGTATTATTGTTAATATACAGAGATATTAGAAAAAACTTAAAACCAAACCAAACTCCCTAGTATTTCCATTAAGCAATAATTTCTTCTTTATTTTTTTTGCAGAGCAGACATTTTTATTTGCCACTGGTGATTTCACTTTCCCTTTTGTGACTTAGTGGGGCAAAGTAGAAAGGCAAGAGGAAAGAAATAATTTTATTGCTTCAACCTCATCACTGCAGTGTAAGAATTCATCAAATTCCCATTTCCTCTTGTATGGATATTTTCTGTTTAACATTACTGCTCACATTATGATTACATAAAGGTCCTTTTATAATTTTGACTCATAGGGGATCACCTTTCTCTGTGTTAAATAACAGGAGGCTAAAGTGAGATCCTCAGTGAGAGTTTTGTCTCTGGGATTTGTCAGTGCGTCCAGGATTCTGTGCAACAAATTTGTTTAGTGGGGAGGACAGGAAAAAATGTGGAGGTCATTATTTTTGTGAAGATGTTGGAAGAGTTGGCAAACTGAACTATCATGCATCAAGATGCTGCATGTACTTTTACATTTGAGTCTTGACATTTTTGGCAAATATGTTTTTATTAAATACTGTAATATAATGGAGGAAACATAGTGAAATAGTTTCTTCTGTATTGAGTGTTTCCAAGGCATTTACTTTTGTAATATATATAGAACTGTAAATCACTGATTTTTCTTGTATGCTTATTAGTACACATCCAAATTCTCAAGTATAGTGCTACCAAAGTCCATAGATTTCCTCTCATCAGCATTTCTGTCACTGAGCATATTTGACACATGGCCTTCTAACTTCTTCATTTACAACTTTTTTCAGTTGAGTCAAATTGTACAGTACTTTGTACAGTTACAACTATAGTTAAACAATATGCCTACCGTCTTTTTCTCAGTAAGACCTGAACCTTTTATTTCTGAATAATGAGGAAGACAAATATGTACTTTTATGGATTATCTATAGAGGCAGAGGTTTGTCTGAAAAATAGGACAAACTGCACCTCTCTTTAACAGCAAAGGAGAAAATAATTTTGAAATTCCAATTCTCAAATGTCTGTTGACAATTTTCAGTGTTCACATTTTTTCTGTGAAATCTCTCATAATATACCTCTTATTTTCCAGTATTTCTGTTTCTCAGTGTTCAAAGTGATATCCAAATTCTGATGTCTTTGTTTATGCTAAAAAGCTCATGCTTATGTTTGGGGACTGGGTGTGGGGGAAAAAAAACCAAAACACAACGAACACCATAGCTGGAATTCATCCAGGTGGACTCAAATTTTCAAAAGTTCTTAAATGTTTAAATCTCATCTAATCATCAGAGTTAATGGAAAGGAACAGGAATCTTTTCAGCTGAATCATTTGTTCAATTTTTTATACCTATTTTAGGATGAGATTAATCATTCTCCTGAAGTTCACACATTTCTACACACTGAATATAAAGGCTGTGTCAGATGGCTAATACTAAGACATCTAACTTTTGGACAACTGAAAATTAGGCATGATGAACTGCATCTATAATTGGTTAGAATGGGAATTGTTTGGAACTTAGTAGCCAAAATACGTTCAATTTTCAGTCTCCCTATAGGCCACTGTGGGAAAGAATGGCAAAATCTGTCCTTCCAGTAAATTGATCAGACTGCTAAAGAATGTTAAATTTAGTCTTCACAGAAATGACAAAAAGGAAACATGAAGGAGTGAGATGTTGACTTCTCTGAACTGTTTAAGTGGTCTTCAACTGAGAGTAGCTTGCAATCACTGTGGTTTACACCAATAGAAATCTGCATTGACAGAAATTGTCCATCCCTAGTCATATGCTACATAAAACAGGAAAAGATATCTGGCAGTGTACCAGAAAAGTATCATCTCCAACACAGTGGAGGCATGTTGTACTTTTTTACTCAGGACTTGAACCCAATGAATGGTCAGATTTTTG